>NW_027616365.1:172500-657000 GCF_964187855.1 Myxine glutinosa | reverse complement strand
TTCCTGCACCAACACAAGTGCGAAAATTGGTTTTTCAACACTAACACAAGTGCGAAAAGTGGTTTTTCAACACTAACACAAGTGCGAAAAGTGGTTTTTCAACACTAACATAAGTGCGAAAAGTGGTTTTTCCACACTAATACAAGTGCAAAAGTGGTTTCCTGCACCAACACAAGTGCGAAAAGTGGTTTTTCAACACTAACACAGGTGCGAAAAGAGGTTTTTCCACACTAATACAAGTGCAAAAGTGGTTTCCTGCACCAACACAAGTGCGAAAAGTGGTTTTTCAACACTAACACAAGTGCGAAAAGTTGTTTTCAACACTAACACAAGTGCGAAAAGTGGTTTTTCCACACTAATACAAGTGCAAATGTGGTTTCCTGCACCAACACAAGTGCGAAAAGTGGTTTTTCAACACTAACACAAGTGCAAAAGTGGTTTCCTGCACCAACACAAGTGCGAAAAGTGGTTTTTCAACCTGGTGAATATCGAGCAATACCTGGTTGATTAAGAAGACCTCAGCTCGATGGGCATCCTGCAGCAAGCTCTGGTATCCATGTGTCTGGGACAAGAAAGCGAGCCGTTTGTCGCATGCAAGACAGAGCTCGTACAGGCCGAAGTCGAGGGCTAGCAGCCGCTGCCGAAGGGACGCATACTGGGCGCCAATACGATGGAGGGTCATCGCCATGCCCTCATTGCAAATCCACATGTAGTCGTCTTCATGGTTGTCCATGTCGCTGCATACGGTCCAGTGTTGCGCGAGCAGCTTTTCGGCCTCAAGCAATATGCTCGGCTTGTCCTCGGACGTGATCGCTGTATGTGTCAAAGCGAGCCAACCCTAGTACAGAGAGGACGGGACGACAAGAAGAGAGTTAGCATTTCGCAAAATTTTGGTGACTGTGCGGGTAGCTTAAACCTTCCTGAAAATTTCATTCGCTATCCTTCAATATGAACACACATGGACATCTTACCCAACACAGTCTTGAGAAAAAGGACACCGGAAGGGTCTTTTCAACTCTTACTTTGCATTTCCGAGCACTATCTGTATTTTCTACGAGCTGCCATTTTGTCGGCATCTCGATATTCCCCAACGCTGTGAGTACAACATAAACAACAACAAAATGCCATTCAGCATTTTAAGGCCATTTTCCCTGCTAGAGCGGGGGTTAGCCTTGAGGTCCCCATGACAATCTTCTCCATTTTGCCATATTTTCTGCATCTCCCCTTGTTAACCCCCTTGCCTGCATTTCTTCTTCCACCACCTTTAGCCAAGGCTTTCTCAGTCTTCCCCATCCTCTATTTCCTTCTACATTCATTTCCATTACTCTTCTCAACCAGTCACTTTCATCCTTCCTCAACACATGACCAAACCATCTCAACCTGTTTCTCTTCACAGCATCCATCACAGGCTCTATTCCCATCAACTTTCACAATTCATCATTTGTCTTCCTCTCTCTCAACGATACCCCGCACGTCCACCGAACCATTCGCATTTCCACCCTTTCCAGCCTTCGTTGCTGCTCTACGTTCATTACCCATGTCTCACTCCCATAAATCATAACACTTCTCACACATGCAGCATACAACTTTCCCTTCAGCTTCAACGACACTCCACTCCTCGTCAGCACGCCACTCAGTTCCCGAAACTTCTTCCATGCACATCTCACTCCGGCAACCGTTGCAGAGTCTGATCCACCTTCTCCATTCAGCATGTCTCCTCGGTAGCAAAATGTTTTCACCCCTTCCAGCTTCACGCCATCTCCAAGATACAACTCAACATTTCCTCCATCTGCAGCTCCCTCTGTGCACACCTTACACTTGAATGTAGCTGCCACACTGGTCAATGAACCTCTCAGACCACCACATTATTGATGTCCATTGAATGTGCACATTGTACATTGAATGGAGTTCACTCCGACACCCTTCCTGCACACAGCACACGGCCACTTCCCAGTTCTTTTCACCTCACCACATGCTTTACCACTTGCCATCACCTTCGTTTTTCCGATATTCACCTTCAGACCTTTTGTCTCCATACATTCCTTCCACTTGTTCATCTTCTCCTTCAGTCCATCCATACTTTCTGCAATCACCACCAGATCATCTGCATGCAACAACTCCCACGGTAAACCCTCCTTTACGTTCCGTAAAGAGTGAGCGGCACATTTTATTGGTCGAGAACGCTGAAAGAGTGAGCGGCACATATTATTGGTCGAGAAAGCTGAGAGTGTGAGCAGCACATTTTATTGGTCAAGAACGCTGAGAGTTTGAGCGCCACATTTTATTGGTCGAGATGGCATAAAATGGCGTAACATTTTGTACAAGTACTGCTAAACTGGAGGTTTTTGGAAGCTGTAAGAAGGCGATTTGTGTTCTGCAGTGTTCAAGTATTTAATTAAATTTAAATAAAATAAAGATTTTAAAGGATGTACAAAAAACACTTTTTTCAGAAGTTTACCGCTATTGATGCAGCGTCTTTTACACCACCTTATTTAACGTGTGACATTAGTTATTTGTGCCTGTTGTTTGCGTCCTTTATAACATCCTTTTTTCGTTTTCCTTTTTTTTGGGCATTTTCTCGATTTTCTGATTCATGATTATTTAAAAAAAAAAAAAATTCATGAAATCTATTTTTTTGGGAAATTGAGATTATAAAAAAAAAATTACAAAAATTAAAAATAAACTCACTGGAGAGACCAAACAGTGGTGCATCACCTGCTTTGCTGACAGCTTTGATCCCAGTCACACAAGCTCAAAACTCCTGTGTGAACCAGGATATGTCAATATGATGACGTCACATGTCTGAAGCACACTAAAAGCAAAGTATTTTTTCAAATAATTAATCTCATTGCATTTGCTATTTTATGGTCTGCCAGGACAGCTTTGGCATTAGAGTCTTAAAGGATTGCACATTTGGCTTTGAGCTACCTTGCCAGGGTTGGAATCCCAACCCAGCTATAAACTACCACCCTGGCTTTTGCCATGCAAGAGGAGGTTTATATGTGCTGAGGCTCACACCCGAAAAGTGAGGCAAACATTCGCGTGGTTACACGAGCTGGTTGCGTACAACAGAAACGTTTGTTGGGAAGCAAGTCGAGGCTCATGGAAGGGCGAGGAGACAGAGGGCACAACTTAATCTCCATCATGTGCGTATCTTCCAACTCTGATCGGTTCCTGCCGACATTCCCGACCGTGGTAGCTACGTTAATTTCCAGGAGTAAAAAACGCAGGGAATTTATCAAGCATATGTGGGCGAGGAGGCCGTCGGACTTTTTGGAGGTTTTCCTTCCCCTCCCACCTCTTCTATTTGCTGTTCTTTTCCTTCTGCTACGTCCTGGTCTGTTCTATATTCTCGCTCCTCCACAAGCCTCGACTCTGTTTACAAAGGAGATGTAAAATAAATAAATAAATCATAATGTATCTCAAGGACAATGTGCACCTGAAAATCGTCCAGGTCACGTAAGACCTTCTGCAGCTTACTATCTTCGTCAAGATATTCGATATACTTGCGCAGGGCCTCCTTGTGATAACCCGACGGGGTCTCCATCTCGGCCACACAATGGCGGAAGTCCTCGGCCTGCTCGGGGTGCTGCACCGCCAGCCGCTCCGCCTCACGACTGGTTTCCTCCAGCTTGGTCTGAATCCGCCGAGGAGTACACGGTCCAATGGGGCAACCATAACCGAGAAACAGACACAGGTGTATTTGAAGAGATTGGGTGATTTTAAAAACAAAAGCTCCGTTTATACAATCAAACACAGTTATTGACCCATTTTGGAGATGCAATTGATTTGCCATTAGACCTCAAGTACCCGAATGTGAATGCACACGCAAGTGAGCAGATTCTGCCACACATGATGCCCTTAGAGGCACGAAACAATAAACACAAACAATAAGGGACAAACATACTCGGAGGAGTCAACCTGAGCGTGTTATTTGAGGATAATGGGGGGAATAAATGATAAACTAGAAAGCATCTGAAAATGAAAAGCCCACCCACGTCCGTTTGTATTCAAATATCCTCTTCTTCTGTCATATGCTCAAAATAACGAAAACATTTAAAAAATAAAAATGCAAAATTGATGATTTTATGCAGCCTTGACCTTTGACCTTTTGATCTAAAAATATAATCAGCTTCTAGCTTTGATTGGTGAATCAATTCTGTGACCAGATATGCAAATTACTTAAATTTCAGGTCAATCGGGTGAAAATTGGCGATTTTACGCAACCTTGACCTTTGACCTTTTCATCTAAAAAACAATCGGCTGGCAGCTTTTCATTGGCGAACCAATTCAGAGACCCAACATCCAAATTCTTCACATTTCAGGTCAATCAGATGCAAATTGCCGATTTTATGTGATGCTGACCTTTGACCAAATTATTAATTTGACTTCTCCATATTCTCATAGTAAAGCTTTGTTGAAACTTTGATGAGAAAACTCAATTGGTAAATTGAAATTTCAGGTCAACTGGATGAAAATTGATGATTTTAGGTGATACTGACCTTTGACCTTTTGACAAAATTATTAATTTGACTTCTCCGTATTTTCATAATGAAGTTTTGGTGAAAATTTGATGACAAAACTGAAATGGTAAAAAGTTACAGACCGGACAGACACACGCACGTGTGTGCGCACACACACAGACGACACACAGAGACAGACAGACACACACACACACAGACACACAGAGACAGACAGACACACATACACACACAGAAACAGACAGACACACACAGACACACAGAAGTGACTGCAAAACCCCATCTCCTGCTGTGCACAGAACGGGCTAATAAAGAAACATTACACCCAGTGACGTCATGGTTTTCATGTCTGCTCTGAGTCTGGGAGGTCGGCCGTTCGAACCCTGGACTAACAAGCATTCTGAGTATTGCGCTGCAATACATGTCCCCTACCAAAGTTCAAAGTGCCATAACTTTGTCAAAAATGATCGAATATGCAAATTTATGCACGGTTGATGCTGGTTTTCAAACTTGATCTGAGGTATGCTGAGACACGTGTGTGTCGCTCCGTGGAGCCCGCAAGGTCGCTCGGTGGAGCGGCCTGCACGTATTGCACTGTGTGAATTATATAAATTATTACCAACTCACGGTCTGAGGTACTAGCGATTCAAGAGATATCCATTTTTTTTAAATATTTTCTTTTAATTAACGATATCTGCCAAACCACGTGCCCTATCGCAAATTCCAAAAGGACATTTTAATAGACTGATATGCTGAACAGATTTGTGAAGTTTCCCCTCGATTGGATCAAAAATGAGGGAGGGGCTCGGTTTTAAAGGTTCATGCTTAAAAACGTCATAACTCTGAAAACATCAGTAATTTATCATATTTTCCGGTTCACGATCAATGATCGATGTGTATATATATGTTGCTCGGCTTGGCTCCGCCCCTCTGGAAAGCGCGGGCTGTGTCGCGCTGTTGACGTTCGCGAGTCGAGGCTGAGGACGCGCAGTGCGGCTTGAGGAGAACTCGAGAATAAACAAGAGATATCCATTTAAAAAAAATATTTTCGTTTAATTAACGATATCTGCCAAACCACGTGCCCTATCGCAAATTCCAAAAGGATATTTTAGTGCTGAACAGATCTGTGAAGTTTCCCCTCGATTGGATCAAAAATGAGGGAGGAGCTCGGTTTTAAAGGTTCATGCTTAAAAACGTCATAACTCTGAAACCATGTGACGCATGACGTCACGCTCGCTGATTTTTTTGTTCGGCATGGGTATGCGATTCTGCCTGCAAAGTTTGGCCTCGATCTGTTCAGCCGTTGCAGAGAAAATGGGGTTTTCGTGTTTTCACGAAAAACAATATGGCGACCGAACCACATGACCTGTGACGTCATAATTACCATTAAAATATTCTACAGACCAAGTCCATGATATGGTGAAAATTTTTATCACAATCGGTCCTATTATTGCAGAGAAATTGGTTTTTAAAGGAAATTAAAACTTAAAATAGCACTGAGTTAAGGATCATCAGAATTATCAGAATTCCCAAAGTTCAAAGTGCCATAACTTTGTTGAAAAATGATCGAAACGTCGTGAAGTTCGAACTTGATCTGTAACTTATTATGAGGAAACCATGTGCCAAGTTTGAAATCATTAGCATCAAGCGTTTCGAAAAAAACAGTCCGGAAAACTGTGCTTTGCGTGACGGACTGACAGACGGAGGGACGGCGTGCAAACCTAGAGTCCCCTCCGGTGTACACAGGTAGGGGACTCATAATACCCAAGAGTTTCAACAAAACGAGGTTGTTACATATTTATGTGAATGTATGTGAATTACCATTCAGGTCTTTGCTTATCCATGCGTAGTTGATTAAGGGTTGTTGTGGTTGGAGGGTCAGGAGCCCTTCTGAAAAAGTGTCCGGAAACGGAAGTGACCGGAAACGGAAGAAGAAAAGACACGAGGAAGAAAAGGGACGAGTATTCTTCTTCCTCGCCCCGCTCTGACAAAAGGTGGGATCGACCTTGCGCTGCGTGGAAAAGCGGCGCTCCGAAGCCCGTCTGGCGAGAGGAATTACCGGGACGTGTACCTGCCCAGTGGAGACGTCAAGTTGACGTGGGGCCGTGCATCGACCCCGCGTCTGGCACCGTTCGCGGCACCGTCTAAACAGACGCATGCGGGTCGCACGTTGGGGCCTAACGCACCTTGCAAGCGGCGTGGGGCTTTTGGCTTGCTCTACCGTACCCGCTTCGCGTGGCCACGAGGGGCTGCAGCCACGGTGCCTGGTACGATACCTGCCCGGTGGAAAAACGTCCACCCGGGGTTCGTTCAACCGCCCGAGTGCGGCGACGCCGACCAGTATCTTGGTCAGGAGGGGCCCAGAGACATTGTGAGGAGCAGAGACCAAAAGGGGGTCGTGAGTACCGAAGTGAACACACATATATAAGATGGCCATCTTAATCATATAGGGGATTGATTGTGGATTGGGAATTGTTGATGGTTGTTTGCTATTGATTGCTTGGGGAAAATCTCCGTGGTTGTATCATTGAAATTGTATGGTGTCATTACCATTGAAATATATCCTTGAACATCAGTTTTCTCTTGGGTGGAATTCATATGGATTGCGTGGCGAAAGTGCATATATAATACAACTTTCTGGCGAAGTTCCTCTCACGGTCCGGGGGTCACCGAGACCAGGTATTCACCAAGGGGACCACGTAACAGAATTGGGGGCTCGTCCAAATTACGATTTGCAGATTCGCAATTGGGTCTACGTCCGGGATCTAAAATTGTATAAAATAATAAAATAATATTTTTATTAATTAAAATTTATTAATTAAGTATTAATTGGAAAATTTTTGGGGAAATTGGGGTAAAGTCTTGGGTGAAGGTTAACAGGTGTTAACGATAGTCACCATGGCGTTTGTGGCACAGAACTTTGCGGTAACACCGAGTGAGGCACAGTTCCGAGCGTTACTAAAGTCGGACCTCTTGAAATTGGCCAAACATTTTAACTTGGAGGTCCGAACTAATTTGAGGAAGGCAGAGTTGCAGGCCACGGTGATACAATCTATGGTGGGATTAGGAACATGGGACGAGTTAGCCTGGGAGTGGCTACCCGAAGAACCAGAAGACGTTGAGCTCCGGAAACTGGAGTTGCAATTACGGAGCCAGGAACGGATCAAAGAAGAAGAAAGGAAAGCAGAAAAGGAAAGAGCAGAAGAAGAAAGGAAAGCAGAAAAGGAAAGAGCAGAAGAAGAAAGGAAAGCAGAAAAGGAAAGAGCAGAAGAAGAAAGGAGAGTGGAACGAGAACTCCAGGAAAGGTTAGAAAGGATGAAAACAGAGGAAAGGAAAGCAGAAGCAGAGGAGAGGAGAGCTGCAAGAGAACTCGAAGCAGAGGAGAGAAAAGCGGAAAGGGAATTAAAGGAACGTGACATGGAGCTTCAGCAAGAAATCAAATTCAAGGAGCTGGAGTTAATGAGAGAACGGGGAGAGGCACCACCCTTGCTGACGGGGTCGACACCTAACCAGAAAACCTGGGATGTGGGCAGACATGTGAGGCTGGTTCCACCGTTCAGTGAAAAGGAAGTCGCGAAATTTTTTCCACACTTTGAGAAAGTGGCTCGACAATTAAACTGGCCGGAGGAGGCCTGGACCATACTCGTGCAAAGTGTGCTGGTGGGGAAAGCTCAGGAAATTTATTCGGCGCTACCAATGGACCAATGTGCAGATTATGAGGTACTGAAGAAGCACATCCTCAAAGCCTATGAGTTGGATCCGGAAGCTTACAGGCAAAAATTCAGGAATGCCAGGAAGAGGGAGAGTGAGACCCATGTGGAGTTTGCCAGAGTGAAAGAAAACATGTTTGATCGGTGGTGTGAGTCAAAAGGAGTCGGGAAAGACTTCGAAACATTGCGGGACTTGATCCTGGTGGAGGAATTCCAGCAGTGTGTCCACGAGGACATCAAAGTGTACCTGCAGGAAAAGAAAGTACCAAAGTTGTGGGACGCAGCCACCATGGCAGATGATTATGCCTTAACCCACCGAATAGGGGTCCACAAACCTAACTCCTCGCCTAGACTTCAGCAGGGGAGTTATGGAACACCCGGTGCGGAGAACGACCTTACATGGCGGCGGCCTCGAGATGATTATGGGGACAACTATGATACCCCACCTGTTCAAAATCAGAGGGATGCGGGCCCAAGACAAACTTATAGTTCGGGGGGCCCGAGGCAGACCACGAGTTTTTCCTCCGGGCCTACTTGCGCTTTTTGCAAGAAACCTGGACACTTGATGTCCAGTTGTTACCGCATGAAAAGGGAAGACCCAGAGCGGAGTCCGACTATTACGACTCCAAATGCAATGGCCATTGTGAGAAATCGCCATCAAAAGGGTTACCAACCATTTATTTCAGAGGGGTTTGTGTCACGGGATGGAGCCTCGACTAACCGGAAACCGGTTAGGATATTGAGGGACACATCAATCTTTAATGCTTGAAGGCATTTTGCCATGGTCCGAGGAGACGGCAACGGGGGATAGTGTTCGTTTACAGGGGATCGGGGGCGGTGTTAGTGCTCCCCTTCATGTCATCCATTTGGAGTCCGATTTGGTGTCAGGACCGGTCACTGTCGGCTTACAAGCCACGCTTCCTGTAGAGGGTGCATCTGTGGTTATCGGGAATGATTTGGCCGGGGGTCAAGTTTATGGTAACCTGAGGGTTGGTAAAGAGCCCAGCAGGGAAAATAACACCACACCAGCTCGGGATGGCGACAAAAGTGCCAAGTTATTTGTAGGGGGACTGAACTTCAAAACAGAGGAAGAAGTTCTGACCTCTGTCTTCAACAGATATGGGCCGCTGGTGGAAGTGCGGTTGGTAAGAGACTGGGAAACGCAACAGTCAAGAGGGTTCGGCTTTGTCACGTTTGCCAGCACAAAAGACGCCAGAGAGGCAGAGAAGAATTGGAATGGCAAGGATTTGGAGGGTCGGACCATAACAGTAGGGAAGGCATTTCGTAGGCGTCGAGAGGTCTACAGGAGAGGACAACTGGGCGGTAGTTTTGGTGGTGGCCGCGATCAATATTATTATGGAGGCTCCCTGAGTTACGGCCGCTCCCGAAGGAAGGATTGGCAAAGTAATGGCCGAGAAGGAGACCGCTATTCATGGGACTACAGGGACAAGTGGTCCCACCCTAATTATTAGGGAAGTTCTGAGAAGTTGAAGCACTGAATGCGGCGGAGCCGCCGAGCCAAGATTCCTACACGGATTAACCGTGAACGCCGTTCCTAAAGGCGTCCATGTAGTGAACTTTCATGCACGGACTAACCGTGAACTCCACGTTCCTCAAGGCGCCCATGTAGAGAACTTTCCTGCACGGACTAACCGTGAACTCCACGTTCCTAAAGGCATCCATGTAGTGAATACTCGGCTTGGCCTCCCGGGAAAAGTGCTATCGAGTGGTTTAACTTTGGATCTTTGATCAACCCCTTAACCTTCATTCGCAAGAAACTGACGGTCAAAGTCAGAGGGTCATGAGATGGAGTTTGATTTGGCAGGGACAATGTCGTTGCTGGTGCTTAGTCCAGAGTGAGTAATCTGGAGGGGTTGTGGTGAAATTTTGGTTGCTTGATTTTTAAGTGATAACTGTGCCCGGGGGGAATTGATAATGTGGGGGGGGGGGGGTTGAGTTATCTGGTTTGTTTCTCCAAATTGGCCGGCAAAGAAAGTTTTAGCTGGGTTCAAACTTTCTTTCTTGAAGGGGGGAAGTGTTACATATTTATGTGAATGTATGTGAATTACCATTCAGGTCTTTGCTTATCCATGCGTAGTTGATTAAGGGTTGTTGTGGTTGGAGGGTCAGGAGCCCTTCTGAAAAAGTGTCCGGAAACGGAAGTGACCGGAAACGGAAGAAGAAAAGACACGAGGAAGAAAAGGGACGAGTATTCTTCTTCCTCGCCCCGCTCTGACGAAAGGTGGGATCGACCTTGCGATGCGTGGAAAAGCAGCGCTCCGAAGCCCGCCTGGCGAGAGGAATTACCGGGACGTGTACCTGCCCGGTGGAGACGTCAAGTTGACATGGGGCCGTGCATCGACCCCGCGTCTGGCACCGTTCGCGGCACCGTCTAAACAGACGCGTGCGGGTCGCACGTTGGGGCCTAACGCGCCTTGCAAGCGGCGTGGGGCGTTTGGCTTGCTCTACCGTACCCGCTTCGCGTGGCCACGAGGGGCTGCAGCCACGGTGCCTGGTACGATACCTGCCCGGTGGAAAAACTTCCACCCGGGGTTCGTTCAACCGCCCGAGTGCAGCGACGCTGACCAGTATCTTGGTCAGGAGGGGCCCAGAGACATTGTGAGGAGCAGAGACCAAAAGGGGGTCGTGAGTACCGAAGTGAACACACATATATAAGATGGCCATCTTATTCATATAGGGGATTGATTGTGGATTGGGAATTGTTGATGGTTGTTTGCTATTGATTGCTCGGGGAAAATCTCCGTGGTTGTATCATTGAAATTGTATGGTGTCATTACCATTGAAATATATCCTTGAACATCAGTTTTCTCTTGGGTGGAATTCATATGGATTGCGTGGCGAAAGCGCATATATAATACAACTTTCTGGCGAAGTTCCTCTCACGGTCCGGGGGTCACCGAGACCAGGTATTCACCGAGGGGACCACGTAACAGAGGTCAAGAGCTGCAGTAGTAAGTGCTGCGGTCTTGCTTGAACACACAGCATTAAGAGGTCTTCACGTGGACAAACCCCCTGGGTTGGCACTCCATTGGCCAGGGGAGGGGTGAGGATTTGGGGGCTATCTCCACATGTGGGTGGGCTTCAAGAGATGGAAAGAAGTGTGGAAGTATTTTGAGCATTTCTATGTTAATTTGGTAAACACACATTAATACTGTGGATGAATGTTTTTGTGTCTCCGCCGACAAGGTTGCTGGAGGCATTATGTTTTCAGGTTGTCCGTCCGTCCTTCCGTACGTCCGTCCATCCATCCAGGCTAAACCTCATTTTTATCAGCAACCATATGTCCGATTGAGACAAAACTTTCAGGGTAGGAGTGACACCCATGCAGAATGTTTTTATGATAATTGTGACGTCATTGGTCACGTGGTATGGCAGCCATCTTGGATTCAAAGCAAAATAATTAAAAATATATTTCTCGGAAACCGCTGAATGGACAAATTTTAAACTTGGCACATTGTCATGTACTCCAAATGGGAAACAAAAGCATGATAATGATGACATGATAGGTGAAGTGGTATACCAGCCCAAAATGTTTTAATCGTATTCCTTATCCTAAATATCTGAAATTGCATGCACATGATCTATGACCCATTTGTATTGAAATATTAAAGTTATGACATCATACGTCACATGGTTTGGCAGCCATTTTGGATTGAAGGAAAATATTAAATAATTACATCTCTGAAACAGCTCCCCCTATATATGCGAAATTTTACAAATATCATCTAACAGCACTGTTGCATATAGTTTGAAAATTATGATGTCATAGGTCACGTGGTTTGGCAGCCATCTTGGATAGAAAAACGAACCTTATCCGATCAACACGAAACTTCACAAACGTGATCCACTACCCATACATATGCAGAGTGATGGCATCTACCCATTGTGGGACTATGCGGAGGCATATTGGCGACACAGTCGCATTGTTCTAGTTTTAATTTTGTTCAAATTATACTGTTCAAAGACAAAATTTTACACATTATTTTATCCTTTAATGAAATGTCTGCTGTTTCTTGTCCGGAGGACACATTACGTAGCCTATATTCTGCAAGAATGCGCACCTAATGAGCCTGGCCATCTGAAGTCAGAAACACACCCTCCCATTGGCCTTCTTGCGGTGGGAACTGACTCCCCATATGGTTCTCATTGCTTTAATATGTGTTCTTATATCAAATATACAATTGCATATACTAGGGCATGCCCGTACGTGGGTGCCCGTTCCTTGCCAAAAAAAAAAAAAACGCTACCCGTACGCTCTACCCCGCCCGTACGCCCGTACGCCCGTAAACAAAAAAAACAATGCTCTTCGCTTCCGCCCTTCGCTCTGACTGAATTGGGAGAAATAATGCGCATAAGAAATCGAGAAATTATTATTTTCTCCGGAAGAAATCGAATTACGAACCGTAATGGCGCACGCGCTCGGCTCGGCTCGCTCTCACATCGGCCACGCCTACGCAACAACGCGTTCTGTGATTGGCTGCCGGAAGTGAAGTCTTCACTGTCCGGAAGGTCGCAAATCGCAGTTACGATGAATCGCAAATTAGTTTTAATTAGTTTTAAAACATAGTTTAACGCCAACATAGTTTGCCAAAGTGAAATAAATGAATACGCTCTCAAATGTGCCGTCCGAGGCAGAGTCTGTTCGCCACGTTCGGCACACGTGATAGCTCGCTGCTCTCTGATTGGTTGAATCGTTTTTTGGACATAGCTCGGTAACTACTTCTCCGATTAATATGAAACCTTGAAAAGGCACATCCTCGGGTCCCCAGCAATATACCTGGCAAGTTTAAAGTATATCGGACCCGTGGTTGTCGAGAAACAGCGGTCACAGACATACAGACATACATACATACATACATACATACATACACACACACAGAGATTACTGGAATTATAGATAGATAATATCTCATGTCAAATATATAATCTTATATCAAATATATCATTGCTGTCCAGTGTCCGGCACATTAATTTTCTTGGCTGTCAAACTTGTTTTTATAATATTATTGGAAAGAATTTTCATTCGTGTGCTATCTGATCAGAACTTGCTTGTTCTGATCTCTACATCTGTGTAACCTAAATGTCCCCCCCCCCCCACCCTTTTGAAATCAGTATATATTCTGAAGGCTCCGAGAACAGAATTAGGAGTGACTTCATGCAACTTGTTTGGTGCAGCACCCCTTCGTGCACACATTTATTTATTTTTGATGCTGTCAACCCTATATACAAATAAATTATACTTTGAACCTAATTGAAGTGTTTCGTCTTCGACCGAAGTTTACCAAGTCTCAAAGTGTCCACCTCTGTAACTTGTGTGTGTATTTTGTGTTTGTAACAGGTCTTTCATGATCCTTCATTCAGCTGGAGTAAATCAATTAATTAATTAATGAAAAGGCCTACCTGAATCGTGGCGAGCTTCCTTTCCATTCCTGCAAGTTTAAGCTGCAGGGCCGTGGCTCCAGCCAGGTCTTTTCCAAACTCTTGGCTTGATTCGATGACTTTGGTTTTCTCCTTAATCCAGGCCTTGGTCACGTTTCCTTCAAGGTGAAAGCTCTCGATGCTGAGGGCTGACTGCAGCTCTTTTTTCTTCAGGTCCAGCAACTCGAGAAACTTGTTCCACCTGCAGGCCCGGAGACGAGATGACGTGTCGAAGCACTACACAATGAGTGTCTCTATCATATAGACCACACAGAAGGTATATGTACAAAACTCCCGAGAGCAAAGAAAGCGAGATCGAAAGCATGGCTATACCTGTCATTCAAGTGATCCACCTTCACCTTGATGTCTTGTTCTCCAGGATGACCGGCGTTGATGAGTTGAAGGGAAAGTTGGTTCACCACAGCGATGTGTGAGTCCTCACTGTTCACCTCGAGATCCAGGCTTTGGAAACTGGACCAAGCAACACGCAAGCTTGCAGCCAGACAGCCCAGACACAAGTGAAACTGGATGAAAACTATGACCTTTTTATTGTCTTGCCTCCACAAAATTGAGAAATAATTTAATTCTACAATCAAAATATATAAAAGCCCTGTGTATTTATTTATCTGTCACACAGGAAGTGACGTTGAATTCGTCACTGAAAGGGAGCACACACAATATGAGTGTTAGCGACAGTCGCCATTTTGTTTCCACTCGTGAATTTCTGCCGTCGCTAACGGGTCTAACCTAAACCTAACTCGAATATGCAAATGAGTCATGCTTGGGGTCACAACCTGGAGGAAGCTGTTTTAGACCTGAGGCCGTCATCATCATCATGGACGGTCTGCTCCATATTTGTCTATTTGGCGTGATCGGGTGTTTTCATTACCCCACACGTGCAAAACGAAAAGCGGGGTTTATAAATGGCTTCACTCCTGTCTGTCTGCCTGCCTGGTGTTTAACTCTCTACCTGTCTGGCCTGTAATTGTGTGTCATCAATCACCGCACACTACAATGGTCAGATTTCCCCTTTCGATTGCAGGTAAGGTTGTCCGTAAAAGAGTGACGCAAACACAAATAGGTTTCACCAAAAGAACCCGAAGTTGGTACAATCGGTCTATGTAGCCAACCAAAGACTTTGAAATATCGAGGCTGGGGAATCAAAAAGTTTATCGGAAGTTTTCCCTCCAATATAGAATATAAACTTAGCACGAATGTTCAGTCCTTTTCTATGAAATTTCCAGGTGGTGTCACACACTCGTGATTCTGAAATAGTTTTGAGGTGCGGGGAATGTTGGGGTGGGGGGAGGGACTCGGGGAAGGACATTTTGACTCGCCCTGGTGGACCTGGTTGAAGAGGTTGAGGACCAAGTGCTTTAAATATGACAGTTAGGTTTCATTGGGGTCAGGATCGCACAAACATCATCAGCTGTTTCAACTCACCGGTGCTGGACCACCTCTAGATCTTCAAGGCATGCAGGTAGAATCATCCCGTTCAGCCATTGCTCTTTCTCATCGGTCCACAGATCACATAAATCTGCCTCACTGGACAACTTGTACAGAGCCAGCGCATCCTGCAGCCTCTGCTCGCGGCCGAGCGCGGTCTCCACAAGCTCACTGTACCGTCGCTCCAGCTCCACAAAGCGTCCCGGCCCGTCGGCCTTCTTCATTGTCTTCATAGTCAGGAGGTTTTGGGCCTGCTCGCGCAGAACATCCATGACTGGACTGTGGGGAGAAAAAGAACCACACGAGTGGTGACGTCATATCCTGTATCGATAATACAATTTCTTATTTTGCATCAAATACCATCAAAACGCTTGCAATGTTGTCCTGGTTATCCAGGTACTACAGGTACTGTACCTGGTTGTGATTGATAAAATCAGAGCATGCATGGTGAGATAGAAGCTCTCTTACCGGAATCCAGATATCCCCGCCATCACGTCCTTGTGTTTCTTGACTAGCGTTTGAGCAGAGAACAAATCACTGCCGACGTCACCGCAAGACACGAGGCGAAGCTCGTCCTTGAGCCAGCCCTCAAGGTCGTCTAAGTCCGCCGCGAACTGCCGCAAACTTTTAGCATCGCTCAACCGCTGCTTCTGCGCCGTCGCGAGTTCTTCCAATCGGTTCCACATTCGCTCAATTTCATGCACTCTCTCGGCGATCTCATTTGCATCGAAATGTCCCTGCTTCGTCAACGTCTCAACTTCGCGCACCGTCTCACCTTCGCGCACCGCTTGCTTCAGATGCGCCCGGCGGATACTCAGCTCGTCCTCGAGAGTCCGATGACGTGCCAGGAGACGTCGAACGCTGCTTAGGTCCTCACCGACCTCCTGGGATGAAAGAAGAGCTTCAGTCTCGCATATCCAGCTCGCCAGTTCATCCATCACGGAAAAGAAACACCAGCGTTGCCATGATTCTTCCAGTTTATGTCGCTGCGCTACCTCCATTTCACACAGCTCAGCAAAACGGGTTTCAAGGTGAAGAACACGGTTCTGTACAAGCCCTGGGTCACAGGGCTTGGAACCTGCAGACGGTGACGTGAAACATTCGGAACCCCATTACTTCAATTTTGGTGACACTCAACTGCATACAACAACAACAACAACAACAGGCATTTTAAGGCCATTTTCCCTGCTGGAGTGGGGGTTAGCCTTGCGGGCCCCATGACAATCTTTTCCATTTTGCCCTATTTTCTGTATCTCCCCTTGTTAACCCCCTTGCCCACATTTCTTCTTCCACCACCTTTAGCCAAGGCTTTCTCGGTCTTCCCTGTCCTCTTCTTCCTTCTACATTCATTTCCATCACTCTCCTCAACCAGTCACTTTCATCCTTCCTCAACACATGACCAAACCATCTCAACCTGTTTCTCTTCACACCATCCATCACAGGCTCTATTCCCATCATCTTTCGCAATTCATCATTTGTCTTCCTCTCTCTCAACGATACTCCACACATCCACGGAACTATTCGCATTTCGACCCTTTCCAGCCTTCGTTGCTGCTCTTCGTGCATTACCCATGTCTCGCTCCAATAAATCATAACACTTTTCGCACATGCAGCATACACCTTTCCCTTCAGCTTCAACGACACCCCCCTCCTTGTCATCACGCCACTCAGTTCCCGAAACATCTTCCATGCACATCTCACTCTAGCAACTGTTGCCGAGTCGGATCCACCTTCTCCATTCAACATGTCTCCTAGGTATCAAAATGAAAATTACACTCAACTGGATGTCGCCGAAAATTAAGTGAAAAGTTAGAGTTCACTCGCATATTCTACAACGGCCCCAAAACAAATACACAATGCAAAATACAAATACACAGCTACTCAATACAATAATATTACACAATAAAATACAAATACAATAAGAAAGAGCAATCAGAGATTGCAGACCCTTGCCAGGACATGTTTTTAGTGGTTTTTAAAGCTTATCTGTAAAAACAAACATGGCGGCCACATGGAAGGACGTGACCGATGACGTTATTATTTTATTTCTTTCTCGCCAATTTATCCAAAGATGACGATGAAATTTCTTCTTGATCGGATGAAATTTTGTACTTGTCGAATTATGACGTCATAATTGAGGAACCTATGACATCATCATTGAACCACCTTTAATAATAATAATAATAATACATTTATTTTATATAGCGCTTTTCCAGAAGCCCAAAGGCGCTTTGACAGAGTACAAAAAACAAGTGCAAAAAGACAAAAATCAATAGGTAAATAATCAAAGCAAAAGGAAGGAGAAGGAGAAGAGACAGTCAGGGGTTAAATGCTGTGGGTTAAATGTTGAATGCAGTGTTGAACAGGTGGGTCTTGAGTGATGTTTTGAATGTGGTGAGTGAGGAGGAGTCTCTCATGGTGTGAGGTAGTGAGTTCCAGAGGGTGGGAGCAGCGATGGAGAAGGCCCTGTCCCCCCAGGATCTGAATTTGGTCCGCATGGGGGGGGGGTCAGGAGGTTGGTACCAGCAGAGTGGAGGTTGTGGGTGGGAGTGTGTCTGGAGAGGAGGTCAGTCAGGTAGGATGGGGCCAGGTTATGGAGGGCTTTGTAGGTCAAGAGGGGGATTTTGTACTGGATTCTCTGGGGGATGGGGAGCCAGTGAAGCTTGTAAAGGACGGGGGTGATGTGGTCACGGGTCCGGGAATGGGTGAGTAGACGGGCAGCAGAGTTCTGAATGTATAGGAGTTTATTGGTGATTATTGAGGGTGAACCATAGAGGAGGCTGTTGCAGTAGTCCAGACGGGAGGTGATGAAGGCATGGATGAGGGTTTCTGCAGCCGTGGAGGAGAGGGATGGAAGGAGACGGGCGATGTTTTTCAGGTGAAAGGAGGCTGTCTTTGTGATCTGTTTAGTGTTTTTGTCGAAGGAGAGGGTTTGGTCAAAGATGCTGCCAAGATTCCGGATGTGAGGGGAGGTGGATACTGGGAAACAGTCGATGTTGAGGGCAAAGTTATGGGTGGATTTGGTGAGCGTTTTTGGGCCAATGATGATTATTTCAGATTTATCATAGTTAAGTTTGAGGAAGTTGATTTGAAGCCAGGATTTTATTTCAGTGATGCAGTTTGTCAGGATAGAGAGGGTGGCGGTGGAGATGGACTTAGTGGAGATGAAAAGCTGGATGTCATCGGCGAAGCAGTGGAATTGGAGACCATGACGGCGGATTAAGTGACCAAGGGGGGACAGGTACAGGATGAAGAGGAGGGGGCCGAGAACTGAACCTTGGGGGACACCTTGGGGGAGGGGAGCAGTGGGGGATTTGCAGTTATTGATGGAGATGAACTGGCGTCTGTCAGAGAGGTATGATTTGATCCAAGAGAGGGCAGTGCCGGTAATGTTAAAGGTTGTTTCAAGTCGGGTGAGGAGGATGGTATGATTGATGGTGTCAAAGGCGGCGCTGAGGTCGAGGAGGATGAGAATGTTGAGGTTGCCAGCATCAGAGGAGAGGAGAAGGTCGTTGGTGATTTTGAGGAGAGCAGTTTCAGTACTGTGGTTGGAGCGGAATCCGGATTGGAATGTTTCAGACAGGTTATTGGCAGAGAGGTGATGTTTGAGTTGAGTGGCTGCAGCGTGTTCCAAAACTTTTGACAGAAAGGGTAGGTTGTAGATGGGTCTGAAGTTGTTTAGGGTGTCAGGGTTGAGTCCAGGTTTTTTCAGAATGGGGGTAACAGCAGCAATTTTGAGGGATGGTGGGACGATGCCTGTAGACAGGGAGGAGTTTATTGTTGCAGTGATAAGTGGAGAGAGAGCAGGAAGGGAGGCCTTGACAAAGCTGGAGCGGATGGGGTCAAGAGTGCAGGTGGCATTCCTATGAGGAGTTCAGAGAGGTCAGTAGGGGAGACTGGGGAGAACTGAGACAGGGGTTGGCAGGATAAGGGGGGGCAGGTGGTTTGAGGGGGAGCGGGTGCAGTGGTGGTTAAGCTGCTGTAGATGTTGTCAATTTTGCATTGGAAGAATGATAGGAAGGAGATGCAGTTGTCTACTGTGAATGACTGGGTGGTGGTGTTCAGGGGGCTGAGGAGTTTGTTTATTGTAGAGAAGAGTGCTTTTGGGTTTCCAGAGCCAGGGTGGATAATTTGAGAGTAGTAGGCGGAGCGGGCACAGAAGAGGGCATCTTTGTAGTGCTGCAGGTGGTCTTTGTAGGCTTGGGAGTGAATTGTGAGACCTGTTTTATTGCGGAGTCTTTCAAGTTGGCGAGCACGAGTTTTCATCAGGCGGAGTTCAGGGGTAAACCAGGGAGCAGAATGGGTGAAAGAAACTGTTTTGGTTTTCATAGGTGCAAGCTGGTCAAGGCAGGAGGAGAGAGTGTGGTTGTCGTAGTCAGTGAGGTCAGAAGGGGTGTGGAGGTCAACGAAGGGAGAAGTGGACATTTTTTCAGAGAGGGTGGATGACAATGAGGTAGGTGAAAGAGCGTTTAGCTTACGGAAGTTGATAGTGCGATAATGCCTTTGTGCTGGGGTGGGGATGTTGATGGTCATAGTGATGGCTAAGTGGTCAGAGAGGGTGAGGTCGGAGCCAGAGAGATGATGCAAAATTAATCCAGTAGAGCAGACAAGGTCCAGAATGTGACCACAGTTATGGGTAGGAAAGTTGACATGTTGAGTGAGGTTAAAGCAGGTGAGTAAATCAGTGAAGTCAGTGGTTATTATGGAGTCAGTGGAGTCCATGTGGATATTGAAATCACCGAGGAGGAGGATTGAGGGGGAGAGGTAACAGAGCTGGGTCAGAAAGTAGGAGAAGTCAGACAGGAATGTTGGGTGTGGTTTGGGAGGGCGGTAGACAACAGCCATGACTGACTGTGTGTGACCAGAGAGTTTAAAAGCCAGGTGTTCAAATGATGGAGCAGATGAGATGGAGATGAGGCTGGTCTTGATGTCCTGTCGGTGAATTACGGCAATTCCACCACCTCGGCCCTCCGAACGTGGTTTATTGATGTAAGAATATCCATTGGGTGTAGTGAGGTTGAGTGAGAAGTAGTCCAGAGGTTGTTGTCAGGTTTCGGTGAGACAGAGAAAGTCCAGTTTATTATCCAGAATGTAGTCGTTCAGGATGATGCTTTTGTTGTTGAGGGACCGGGTATTGAACAGGGTGAGCTTGATGTTGCTTTGTACGGTGGGGATGAACTCAGGTGATTTAGCCAGGGTTTGCAGACAGGAGGTGCGATCGTGTGCGTTGCTGTGACCAGGTGCGCTGGGACGATGAGTGGGAGTGCGCTGAGCCGACCAGAGTATGGGAACGGAGTGACCTGTTTGTAAGTAAACAAACTTACGACCAGAGCCACTATGAGTATATCTGGGTCGTCGCAGGAGTCCGTGGTATTTGATTGCAGAGATGCATGATGGGGTGGAGTGAGTATTGAGCAGAATAAGCCTTGCGGCGGAGTACCTCAGAGCCATGCCAGGCAGGAGCGAAGGGACGAGTACGAGGCCAAGGTCGAGGAGGCAAAGCGGCAAACGCAGCGGCAAATGACCGCAGCCGCAAACCAAGACCACAGCGGCAAACAGCCACAGCCGCAAACCAAGACCACAGCGGCAAACAGCCACAGCCGCAAACAACGGCCACAAACAACGGGAGCGGGCCTGAGGAAACAGTGGAGGAGCCGGGCAGGTGAAGCCAGGAGCAGAGCCAGGACCGAGCAGAGGGCAGACCCAACGGCCAAAAATCCGCCACGACCACCAGAAAAGCAAACTATGTACAATGGCCCAAATGCCCTTTAGAGGCCATTTTTCCCCGCAGAGCAGGGGTTGGCCTTTTTTGGGCACTGTGGTCCCCTTTTTGAAGCAATGTTTTACAGCCGGATGCCCTTCCTGACGCCAACCCTGTTAGTCGCCTCTTGCAACTCACAGGGAATTACCAGTGAACTGGTACTCAATTTGCCAACATCGGAAGGATGACAGGCTGAGTCAACAAGCAAGCATGTTGCAAGAGCAGGTCCAACACGAAGGGACAGTCTATGGAAGGCAAGAGGCAAAAGGAAGAGCTCAAAATGCCGGCGAGCGAGCGGTTTTACTCGCAGTCTTCTGACGTCACTGGCGCTTTTCCTCCAATCAGCGCATCGCTTGTTGCGTCCTCCACACCGACTGGCCGAATGTTCGCGCCTTCCGCACTGATTGGCCGAGGTGTCATCGGTCGGTGGCCAATCAGTGTGTCGCTCCTTCACCTTCCTGAATCTTCTCACCGCGTTGGTGTCCTCTCATTGGCCGAGCGCTTGGCGCCCTGCTCCTTGTTCGCCCTCCCCCCGTCAATCAAGAGCCCCCCTGAGCATGGCTATTTCCTGCCTCGCACGATGTTTGTCGCCATGGTGGCGTACTGCGTGGCTGCTGCCTGTTGATTTTTCCGGTCAGTTCCTATGGTCAGTCAGTGTAAGGGGGGGATTTAATTAATGTGTGCACTGAGGGCCTATCTAAGTGTCTAGAAGAGTGCGTTGCCATACGGGACAAAGGAATGATCACCAAGTCTGACACACAGGGCAATTATCTTAGTCCCGAGAACTATTTATCACACGAACATCCTTGTATGATCACAAGGAAAGGAGCGGTGTACAAAAATACAGAAATAATACCAAATGCAAATACAGCAACTCAAGATAGAGTGCAATTGTCGTGGGGTCGCGACGCTTCACTCGGAATGATCCCCTGAAGAGTAAGTGTTGGTTGGGCAAAAGTCCAAAACGTGTCCTTGTTCTTCCACCTTCTGAGGGCCATGGGAAAGTACTGTTTCTCAAAAGGAAGGTTACCAATGATACGCACCATCCCCAATAGCTGCAATAGTCTGCGCAGCGTCATTCACACTGCGAATGCGCTCCTCCTGCAGCCGAATGTCTGCCTCGATGAGTGTATGCTTTTGGAGCAGATCCTTAACATCCAGGAGGTGCTTACCATAGCACTGAGATTGCACCTGTGCCTGGAGAGTACACAAATAAACATCACCGAAGCTTTGGTTAAAAATAAATAAAGGAGAACCACTCGTTTTCTCACAAAAAGGACACGTACAGGAGACCTTCAAACATGGGTCCAATCGGTATCAGGGTAACACCGACATGCAAGGAGCACGATCTCAAGCAGATTTTACTGTTTTCAAAACAGGAGATCCAAAACAAAGACAACATGGGGCATTTAACAAGGCAGAACCATGACCAGATACAGTGCCCAGAGAAGATCTACACCCCCTTTCAAATTTTTCACCTTTTGTTACCTTATAGACTGAAATGATATTGCACAAAATCAGACTTTTTCCACCTTTATTTACACATCGTAAACCAAAACTTCCAAGTGAAAATAAATTTTACAAATCTCAGAAAATGTATTAAAAATACAAAACTACTTTATCTTGGTTGGATAAGTGTCCACCTCTGAGTTAATACTTGCTGGAAGTATATTTGACAGCAATTACAGGTGTGAGTCTATTGGGTTCCATCTCCACAAACTTTGCACACCTTGATGGGCAATATTTGCCAATTCTGTACAAAACTGTTCCCGCTCAGTCAGGTTGCGTGGGGAGTGTTAATGGACAACAATCTTCAAATTGGGCCACAGATTTCCGATTGGATTTAGCTCTGGGCTCTGACTGGGCCACTCAAGGACATTTATATTTTTGTTTCTTAGCCACTCCAGTGTAGCTTTGGCAGTGTGCTTCGGGTCGTTGTCATGGTGAAAGGTGAACTTCCGTCCAAATTTCAGCTTTCTTGCAGAGGGCAGCAGGTTTTCCTCTCGAGAATTGTCGGTATTTTGCTCCATCCATTTTGCCTTCTATCCGGGCAAGTGGCCCAGCCCCTGCTGATGAGAAACATCCCCATGACATGATGCTGCCACCTCCATGATTCACAGTAGGGATGGTGTTCTTTGGGTGATGTGCTGTGTTGGGTTTGTGCCAAGCGTGACATTTTGCATTTCAGCCAAAAAGTTCCATCCTGGTTTTGTCGGACCACAAAACCTTTTGCCACATGGCTTCAAAATCTCCGGAGTGGTTCTCAAGGTGGGTCTTTTTGAGTAATGGCTTCCTTCTTGCCACCCTACTGCGCAGGTGAGATTTGTGGAATGCTTGGGATATTGTTGTCACATGCACACAGTGACCAGTCTTTGCCATAATGGCCTGTAGGTCTTTCAAAGTTGCCATTAGCCTCTTGCTGGCCCCTCTGATCAGTCTCCTTCTTGCTTGGTCATCCAAATTGGTGGGACGGTCTGATCTAGGCAGGGTCTTGATGGTACCATACGCCTTCCACTTCTTAATGATTGGCTTGACTGTGCTCCAAGGGATATTCAAGTCCTTTGAAATATTTTTGTACCCATCCCCTGATCTGTGCCTTTCCACAACTTCTTCCCATAGGTCTTTTGAAAGCTCCTTGGTGCTCATGGTTGAGTCTTTGCTGTGAAATGCACTACCCAGCAGAGGAAATCTACAGGAACAGCTGATTTTATTTTGAAATAATCAGAATCACTGCAGTTTAGGTGGAGGCCAATTAACTTGGTGTGTGATGTTGAAGGTGATTGGCTACACCTGACCTAATTTACAATTGCTATTATAAGGGGGTGTGGGGGAGGGTGGACACGTATCCAACCAAGATAATCTAGTTTTGTATTTTTAATAAATTTTGTGAATGTTGTAGAATTTGTTTTTCACTTGGAAGTTGTGGGTTTCGATGTGTAAATATAGGTGGGAAAAGTCTGATTTAATTCCAGGCCATGAGGAAACAACAGATTAAAATTTTGAAAGGGGGTACAGACTTTCTATGGGCACTGTATCTTGATTATGTTACATCTGAGAATGACCGATCTACATCAAAGTAGATCTGCCTGTGGACTCACACTCACCATCTAGTATTTTCTTGCCACTCACAAAGAAATTTAATCACGTATGTCAAGCTGATTCACTTATTCATCACAACATCACAAAGAAGAGTACTCATCCCAAGTGACGGGAAAAACTATCAAAAGTATACCCTTCTCTCTCTCTCACTCCCCGTCTCCCCCTCCACCCTTCTACAATCCCCTCTCTCCACCACTGTCCTGTCTCTGTCACTTTCATTCGAGATTTCGACATAATTATTCAGGCCCTGAGTTCCGATCGTGAAATACGGAATCAGATTTCGTATATCAGCTTTTAATAAGCCAATACGATACATTATTCAATCTTGCCGGGAGCCAATCACCTTGCACCTAGCCTCACACCAGCCAATCAGCGTAAGCACTGATGGACGAAAGGACAGCCATCCGTCTCTGTCTTATGTATATCGATGACGAAACGTATTCAGTAATTGGGGCTGTTGGAGGAGTCGTTGAGGATTCTGGAATGGAGAGGTGGGTTAATCAGGAGTTCCTCTGAGCAAACAAAAAACGACGGAAGAAAGGAGTGGAAAAACCAAAAAAATGGCGGCTGCACGAGGAGCCGGGAAGAGGATGGCCTGTGTGTAGTACAAGTAGCGTCTGGTACACTATGGCGAAAATGGAAGACACGCGCATTACCAGATAGATGATGTCCCTGACCAGACAGAAAAAACCGTTGTTTTATTTGGCGAAAATAAATTTGGAGTTGGACACTTTCATTTTCGGACCAAGTGACCAAGAATTGGGACCAAGAAGCAGATCATTAGACCCAAACATAATCCCTGTGGAGAGGTCTAGCAAGGACCGCACCGTGCACGTCTCTCTCCGCAGTACCTTTAAGTCGTCCATCCGGTCATTCAGGCCGGTCATCTCCTGTAAGACGCGCCGGAACCTGAGATTGGCGTCGAGGCGGGCTCGCCGTGTAGCCAACAGCCCCTGCAGGTGCTCCCACAGCTGCTTCATGTGACGACACCTTGCATCTATGCGCCGGGCTTCGTGATATCCCTCCGCCTGGAGCTCGCGTGCCAATTCCACCATGGCTTGCACACGTTCCTCGTACACACAGACGTCCACTTCGATCGCCTCGTGCTTCTTGATGGCGGCTTCCACAGACGCCAGGTCTCGGCCAAAGTTATCCTGCAGTCCCAAGAGCGAAGCAGTTTGCTCAGATGATGTTTTTGAAAAGGAATCAAATAGATCGCGTAGATGTGCTTCGGGTCCTTGAGGTCGATTACCTGGAGCGCGAGGCGTTGATTCTCCTGAAGCCACGTCTCGCGCCGCATCACCATTTGGTCAAACTGAAGAGCCATCTGTTCCAATTTCTCCTGGTGTGCCAGCTCGGCACTTAGGGTCATCTTTCTCTTGTGTTAGGCCTTTTCGAGCCGCTCCCATGCCTGTTCAGCAAGCAAGAGGTTTGGAAAAGGTTCCAAACTTATAATCTGAAGGACAAAAGTGAGTCTGCCAATGTTATTTGACTACATGTCATTGTTGCTGTGCTGTTGTGTTATTTGACTACCAAATAGGTATTTGCTTTTTCCTCTGAAACTACAACAAACAATTTCAATGAAACGTCACCACAACCTTCATCACCCATGATGTACCAGTTTGCTCAAGGCATTAGAAAAATTTGGGTCTGAGGAAATACAGGATGTGAGGGCGGTTGGGGAATGGGTTGCCCCCCAAAATAGGTATTTTTATTTTTTTGTTTGTTTAAATTCTTATGATTATTTTAGTATGATTCTACATGCTGCCCTGTCTTCTAGAAACCATTCAAATTTGTTTAAAATACCTTTAATCAGTGCAGTATACTGTTTATTCTACCAGGTGAGTGCCAGGGGTATTGCCCCTATGTTTGGTATACATAGTCAAGACTCCTGGAAGAGCTAGTACACTGAACTGATCAGGACGTAACAGACAAAAACAGGAAGCAAAGCACGCGTACATGGAGAAGGAAACTCCAAGAAGGAAAAACTGGAAAATTAGGAGGGATGAGGGTGAGGTTAACGAGGGTAGAAAATATCATGGTTTTGGATTGGGGACAATCTGAGTTGGCGGTGAACATCTGCGTTGAGGACCTGGAGGAAAGAATGACATTGAAGAGGATGTGGAGGTTGATACTGTGGAAATGTAACTCATTGATTGGGACTGGTAACGAAGCAGATAGACGATTTCGTAAATGAATGTCAGGAATGTGCACGAACATGGTAATCTCTTGTCCACCTGGTCACAGCCCCAGGCTGGAGCACCCCCCTATTGTTTGGTAAATGGAACTCGCAGCAGGAGAGGAGCGAGCTGGTGCCAGTGAGGCGACCGAGTAACATTGCTGCGGAGAAGGGATTACGATTTCAGCGCACAGAGGATTAACTGAAGTTTGCCCATATAAACAGAAGAGACATTGAGTCAAAGGGCACTCATCCTCAGAAGCCCTGCCCGACGGAATGAACGTGTACCAGGAGTACGGCGCTGCAGCCACGAAAGAGGGACTATGCGGATAGAGTTACCTGGTCCATTGAGTTAACGGTAGTTATTACTATTTGAAACTAGTTAATAAAGTTGTGATCTTTCGTAAACCTGTGACATCATTGGAGTCTTGAGTCTCACACCACTTCCTCGACAATCTGGAGGCACCGCTGGATTTCGAGTGGACGTCGCCAAGGTAAGCATGGCGGCTTGGGGATGGTCCATTATGAAATACGAACTTGTGTTTAATTCTGAACATGGTGGAGGATGTGTGTGTGGGGCTTGCCGCGATATTGGTAACATAATCCAAGGAGTGTAAACGTATTTTTGTCACGACCGTCCGAGGTAAAAGTCACGGATGGAACGTTTTAAATGATTCTATTATTCGTGTGCTTGCGAGGATGCGTACGGTATACACTGGGTGTTAAGAGCCTTACTCTGGTCTGCAGGCAAATCGGCTCCTGAAGTGCACCATGAGGCGATTTGTTTGCCGGTTCGGTAAGGTTCGGTAAGGTCCGTACACGTGTAAAATCGTGTACACCCGTTTTAAATAAATAACTAAATACATAATTTTTTCCAGTTTTCCCGCCATTTCTAAAACTCGTTTGATTACAATATAAATTAATGACAGACAACGCCATCTCATGCCGGTCCAGAATTATTGTGAAAGATGGCGATTGGATGAAAATTGCATACCGACACTCCCTCACTGGCCCTCATTGTCCCTCATTTCCATTCTGGCTACCTGTCTCCTGCTCCCGCTCCTTCTCCCTCTCTCTAGTTCCCATTGGCGGACGCTTTGCGAGAAGCAAAGCGTTTGTGTGAAACCTCAACCTAAATATAAAAATTGATCTGCTTGGTGTTAGTTTAAGGGCTGTTCCAAATTTATCCTGATTATGAGAGATAATTACAGGAAATGTGTACTGTTCTTGTTTGGTGATTATCAGACAGATAGAGAGAGACAGAGAGACAGACAGAGAGAGATAGACAGAGAGAGACAGAAAGTGAGAGAGAGACATAGACAGACAGAAAGAGAGACAGACAGAGAGAACCACAGACAGAGAGAGACAGACAGACAGACAGAGAGAG
The DNA here is from genome assembly GCF_964187855.1 of Myxine glutinosa. Lineage (NCBI taxonomy): Eukaryota > Metazoa > Chordata > Myxini > Myxiniformes > Myxinidae > Myxine > Myxine glutinosa. Next base: position 629,498 of record NW_027616365.1, on the reverse strand, counting down.
ATAGACAGAGAGAGACAGAAAGTGAGAGAGAGACAGACAGAGAGAGATAGACAGAGAGAGACAAACAGACAGAGAGACAGAGAGAGAGAGACAGAAAGAAAGAGAGAGAGACATAGAGACAGACAGAGATAAAGATGATATTCAGACAGATAGAGAGAGACAGACAGACAGACAGAGAGAGATAGACAGAGAGAGACAGAAAGTGAGAGAGAGAGACAGACAGAGAGAGATAGACAGAAAGAGACAAACAGACAGAGAGACAGAGAGAGAGAGACAGAAAGAAAGAGAGAGAGACATAGAGACAGACAGAGATAAAGATGATATTCAGACAGATAGAGAGAGACAGACAGACAGAGAGAGATAGACAGAGAGAGACAGAAAGTGAGAGAGAGACAGACAGAGAGAGATAGACAGAGAGAGACAAACAGACAGAGAGACAGAGAGAGAGAGACAGAAAGAAAGAGAGAGACATAGAGACAGACAGAGATAAAGATGATATTCAGACAGAGAGAGATAGACAGAGAGAGACAGAGAGAGAGACATAGTCAGACAGAAAGAGAGACAGACAGAGAGAACCACAGACAGAGAGAGAGATAGACAGACAGAGAGAGACAGACAGAGAGAGAGACAGACAGAGAGAGACAGACAGAGAGAGAGAGAGAGACAGACAGAAAGAGAGAGAGATAGACAGAGAGAGAGACAGAGAGAGAGACAGACAGAGAGAGACATAGACAGACAGAAAGAGAGACAGAGAGAGAGAGAGATAGACAGACAGAGAGAGAACATTTTTGGGAACGTTTTGGGAACATTCAAATGTTGGGTTTTGCTGACGTTTCCACAACGTTGTTTCAACGTTTTTCACATTACTTTCCTGCAACATTGAACTAATGTTGTTGTAAAACGTTTCCACAATGTCACTACAATGTTTCACTTTCGTTGTTGCAACGTTTTGCTCCAACGTTTTGGGAACATTCCAATGTTGGGTTTTGCTGACGTTTCCACAACGTCGCTACAACGTTTCACTTTCGTTGTTGCAACGTTTTGCTCCAACGTTTTGGGGACACTCAAATGTTAAGTAAATCGGATAAGAATTCACGAGTTATTTAATTATTAGCGATTAATGAAGTACTTATTTAATTAATTACATTTCTTATTACATTACAGTAATTACATTACAGTAATTACCTGAGGTAATTACAGTAATTACAGTTCCGGTAATTACAGTAATTACAGTAATCATTACAGTAATTGCAGTAATCTTATTACAGTAATTACATTACATTAACTCAGGCACCTTTTGAGTAAGGAAGCTGATATTTGGACATGACACTGACCAAGTGATGTGGCTGTCAAGGAAAATTTTGATTTATTGATTAATCATTTAATAAATTAACTCGTTGATTTATAAATGACTTATTTAATTAAAATTCCTCAGAGATACATCTTCGGATGAAATACTTGCAGATTGGTTATGCTATGAGCCAATTGATTAAGGAAAATATTTTGTGATGGCCATATTGGCAATTTCGTGGCCATATTCGTGGCAACTCAGTTAGTGCCACTGCACCTTTAAAATGCATCCCTGCGTTCATTTTTCGATCGATTGAGTTGAAATTTTGAACAATCGGATCTGGACTGTCATTGTTAACGACTCTAGCACGCACCCGTCCAATCAGAATGGAGCGGTATGGTCCCCGGATCATCACTGCCCGCAGTTTTAATTAGTTTTACTTTTCTCTTGGTCATATAATTTTGAAGACATGCATGTCATGATATAGGAAATGTTTGTTCTGTTGAACGGAATAAATGTTGTTTATTTGTGTGGGTGTGTATTTTTCTGTATTTTGGATATATTTTCACGACTAATTCCAGTTAACATCCTGCAAAATTTGCACATTTTCTGGCCGAGTCGAAATTGTGTTGAGTTCCTATGGCATGCGCCATTAAAAGCGCTGTGTAATGGTTGAGCTCCCTTTATTTCGTTTTGGTCACGCGGATGAGCAGACAAAGTGACGAATGCTGCGGCTGGAGCAGTGGAAGCGATTTTAATTGTTCAATGATTATTCGATATTGTTATGACTTATTGTCAATAGGTATACTAAGTGGCCATGAGGTAGCCTGGTGCTATGTACAGTTTTATTCTATTGTTGATTATACCACATAGCTGTGGTGATAAAGGAAATGTTCGTTTTAAATAGATGATGGTGATAGGACCATGACTATAAAATCATGATGATTATTATGAATGATATCATAGGGTTCAAATGCAGAATGATTGCAGGAACTTGGGAAAGAACTTTCAAGACCTATGGGATAAATTGGGTGTTACAAGCGATGGAGTTTCAAAATTTAGCATGATTGAAGGAATTTTACAGTCTTATTTCAGGAGTTTTACGAAATTTATATTGCCAAGAGATTTGGATACTATTAAAAGAAAAAAATGATGAGATATTTTTCCCAAATAACTTTAATATCTGCCATCCATTTTGGCGGTCTCACGAATGAAGGATGAGTTGCCTTTAGTGGTTGCAAATAAAATTTGTGGAGACCAGGAAAAATGGGGAAATATGTCAGATATGACCCTAGGACAGAATGGTGAGTCATCAATTGACATGAGGTATGAACCAGAGGTGACGACCGATGAGCTTCGATCTCAGTCAATGGATGGACCTGTCCTGACATCATTGGGGAAAGGGCTTATGCAAGGAGTCATCCAAAAGGATTAATTTGATTTATTGATGAATATTGATAAATTAATTGAAATTGAATAATTGAATTGAACTGAATAAATTTAATTGAATAAATTTAACTGAATAAATTGAACTGAATAAATTGAATTGAATATATTGAGCGTTTGATTGATGAAAATGCGGTCTCAAGAAAGAAGCTTTGATATCTTTGTGAGATATTATCAACAGAAGACAACCTTGGAAAATTGAGCAAGGTGGTGAGTTTATATATAGATATATGTGCGGTTACCATTGTGTGATTTCCCCTTCAACAGAGCGGACACCTGAGGATTCACCCATTTCATACTGACCCTCTGGCTCATCTGCAAATACTGATCTGTGAGATTGGATTGTGCAAAAGCCACAGGTGAGAGAGATTCTCTGGAAATCACCATTTGAACAGGTGGAGAGATCCTTCCTGGAGGTACGAGTGAAGCTTTAGAGGAACAAACTACAACACATCCAACGCTACTTTGATAAAAGGCAAAATGGGAAATGGAGCCTGCAAGAATACACAAGGACAACCAGAGATTCCACAAGAAGGTACTTGTACACATCATATGTATGACCGTTATGGTGCCGAAGCTATAAGGCAGGTCGAGAATTGGTATTTGTGGACAAAGGGACATAATGAGGAGTTTCCAAGAGATGGTACATTTGAGCGAAGTCGATTGGAAAGATTGGAACAAAGATTGAAAGCCAGGAAGAGACAGAATCTAATGGTAGACTGGCTTGCATTCCATCTTTGGGATGGTGAATCCAGACAACGGGAACAGCAAGAACGGATAACGGATCTAGAACTTAAAATAAAAAGGATACAGGATACAGTGGAGGAGACAAATGCACAACTGCCCTCAAAATTAGGAATGAAAGTGACAGTTGTCCCATCTGATTTCCAGTTGTCTCCCCAAAAAGGATGGTACAGAGAATTTTTTCGTGTTTCAGAAGATAACGAGAGATTGCAGTGGCAACTTAGGGATGTAGAGATGCAGCCCAGCAATACAAGTGCACAGGAGTAGTGTAATAATGTTGCTTCTGGGACACCTCCGTTTAACATGGGAAATCCCTATCTAATGTCATTTACCCCCTTGTCTTTTTCAAAAATCATAAACACCTCTATTTCTCCCACCCTCATCTTTATGAACCTTTTGTCTGTAGTACCTATCCTTAATGTTGTTCATTAGACCACTCAAACACTACAAATATTTGTTTTCTCTTATAGACCTATCATCCTTCTTCTACATATCATCTGGCAGATTAATCTTTGACCCACTCAAACATTGACCCATTCACTTCCATATTAATTCTTTCCCTCCCTCATTGCCCCTAAACACCTATATTTCTCTCACCCTGTTCTTTACGAACCTTCTAACCTTTTGACATGTTATCCTTATTCATTAGACCACTTAAACACCTGTGATCCTTCTGACCTCATGGACCTTTTAACCTTTTACTCTTAATATCATCTGGTGAATATAACCCACTCAAACAACGACCCTACAAATATTTGTTTATGCGTGGGAAATAATTTAATTCTCCTACAACTCTCTTCACCATCTAATATATTAACAAAAAATATGTTTGAGTTTGGTTCTTTATTAAGATATTTTAACTGAGCTAAGATAAAATGGTAAACCTCCCTCAATGTTCTTGCTTGAGCGCCTCCAGTGCCACATACCATTTTAAAATTAAAGTATATATTTTCCTGACAACCATCAAAGTTTTCCGTCCACTCAAAAATATTTCCATCTTTTTTACCCAATTCACCGGTATTTAAATTAATTCTCTTATTTGTTTTGTGAATTTTTTTACCAGTTGCCTTTTCAATTATACCTATTTGATATTTTTCACATTCATTATGTTTTCCATTTATATACCAAGGTTGATTACACCTCCACTCTTTAGTCTGGTTGATACTTGGTTCTATCATTTATATAATAGTAAAAAAGGCGGCGGTAGCCCGTTAAAATCCCCAACCCCCCCCCCCCTTTTTTAACTTATCACTTATATATATCTTATCACTTATATATATCTTATCACTTATGTATATCTTATCACTTATATATATCTTATCACTTATATATATATCTTATCACTTATATACTTATATAACCATAAGGGAGACTATCAATTCCATTTTCTAAAATAAACCTCTTATCATCAAAAGCCCCCAATGCTTTCTTATTTATCTCTTCTGAATATAATTGATGTTTATAACTTCTTATTCCATTAATCTTTCTAAACTCTTCTTTCTTTGTTGTTAAACAGTTATAATAATCCTTAAAGTTTATTGTTTCTTTAATAACATTTTTCTTTACACCTTTTAACTTCTTATCAGTCTTTTCAACGTTATTCACAATGTATTTATAAGCATAAGCCTTTGACCTCAATCCCACAAATTCACTCATAACATTTCCTCCTAATTCATCCTTGAACTTTCCAATCACCTTTTTATTTTTAGAAGAGAACAACTCACTCTCTGGACTGTAATTACTCGTGTCATAGATATTAATGTCTCTTTTCATGTCTGAATAAACATCGTTGGTATTAATTTTCAAAATAAAACTATCTGTATCCATATAAAGTAGATTAACATCATTTTGATATTTCTTCCTCAAGTTATTATAAAAGTAATCATACATTAATGACTTTGATAAATCAAGAATTGTTGTCCCAATATAAATAGGTTTGTTCATTTCAATACTCTCTTTAATCAAATGGATCGCACAAAAGTTCTCAGTAAAGACCTCAGCTCGAGTAAAACTCGGTCTATTAATTAATTTTGATGCTTGTTCCCAAGATGTTGATAATCTGATATTTTGTCTTTTCCTCACATTCTCCATAGTCTTACCAAAGACCGCATTATTCATCAATTTATAAAAGTCTTTCTCAAAATCTGTTTTTGACTCTGTTCTTCTTTGTGTATTAAAATCAATGTACCCCTTTAACCAATGACTTTGATTGAACTTTAGAACCCTATGGATCTTCTCTACTCTTAGACCTTTTGATAAATATTGTCGCAAATTTCTTTGGTGTAGAACATAATTTTTCTTGTTATATAATGTAGTAAGTAATTTTTCTGTTGATTCACCTATATCAAACGATCGTTGATAATCACTCAACCATTCTTTCTTTGGACTTTCTTTCTCACAAGCAAATGGGAGATCTTTGTGTAGGTTATGGAGTTCCTCTGGATATTTTAAATCAATTTCAAAATAATAACCAACTTTTTCTTCATCCAATTCTTTTTGTGTAGAGATACATACATCTTGTAAAACGTTTTTGTAGTCTTTTTCCTTTACCCATCTAAGTTTTCCATAAGGAAGAGCCTGAGACATTGCCCAGCCATACAGGTTGTTTGCGTCATAGTACATCAAGTAAGAACTCTCTTTCGTTGGATCATAATTTGGAAGATATTTGTTATTTGCTTTTGCGTATCTACTCGAGCAGACTTGTGAAATTCCACCTCTTTTTGCCTTTTCAATCATCAAAAGCATATCAACATCGGTTATCAAATCCAAATCTTGTTTTGTCATTTTCAACATCGCACTCCAGGCCAATCCAGGTGCTGTGTAGTAGTGAGCAGGATCCAATCCATATCCAGTGCGACAAACAGATCTAAAGGCTTCAAATACATCGGCCAATAAAAGCACATCAGTTTTGAGATACAAATCGTGATACTCGCCAAGATTCCTGATGTTATATTTTTCCCAAACATTTTGTGCGTGTACATAATCTTTATCAGATATATTACTGTTGTTTAATTTGTTATAGAAATTTTCTTTTGAAGGAAGTTGTGTTTCATTGAATCTCTCAAATGAGTCCATATAGTCATAGGGGTAAATTCCCTTTTGTGTTAGAAAATCTTTATCTAAAAAATACTCTGAAAGACATGGAAACTCTTTTAGATTTTGAACCAAGTTAACCAATGGACTTGCCATGAATTTAAATGTATCAAGAAATCTGATATGAGTAATAGGAGATGTGTGAATTGTTTTTGTGAATGAAATGTATTTCTGATCCGTGTTTGGAATTGCTGAGATACTTCCAGAAGTCTTTGAGAGTTCCTTGATAAATAGATGTGTATCATAATGAGCGTTGTTATGAAGAAAGACAGGAATGAAAGAGGGGAGTTGATAATTAATATTACAACTTTGATGAGCCAGACCTCTATATTTACCAGTGAGATGACAATGGTCTCTAACCTTTAGACCTTTACCAATTTTCTCCTCACAAATATGACAGACATTGTTTTTTATAAATTCCCTTTTTTCTTTACTTGTTAAGGACATTGGTTTATTGGTTTCTCTCATTATCTTGGTTAATCGAACACAGTCTTTTTCTAGTCGTTTCACAAACTCCTCTGGGGTATTTGAGCCTCTATACATCTCTAACTTGTTATATTTATCACCAACGGATGATTTGATATAATAACAAAAACCACAAGGAGTATGTTTTTGATATTTATTTGTGTATGATTCTTTTGGATCTGGAGAAGCAGTATCAATTTTTTCTAAAATACTTTCAAAATCAGCATATATAACAAATGGATGTTTGATCTTTTTATTTTCATCTTTGAATGTGATCTTTGAGCCTTCTTTAGGCATATTGATTACCGTTGATTTATGTTCGCCACAATAATTTGAATGTTTATCTAATCTTTCTTGTGAATTGAAGAAGTTAAGACAACGCAAACAAATATATATTTTATTTGTTCTCTTACAGACTTGTGGTTTTATTAATTTAGCAATATCTTTGATGTATGTATAATGTGAATTTTCGTCTGAATTAAAATATAGAAGATTAATATGAGTTTGTTTACAATTGTCAGAAAGCTTTAAAACCTGAATGTTGTTTGTTTCTGTTAGACCATAAACATTAACTGATAAATTATTCATCTTTTCAAATTTAGGAATATCATTTAAAGTCATCGGAAACTTTAGATCTTTCGTATTTAATGTGTTCTCATATTTTTTATAATGAGATACTCTTTCATCATGAAAATGTGGAGGATGTAAGTGTGCTAAAATAGACCAGAGAAAACATTTATTGTCTTTATTTTTGATATTGATAACTGCTTTTCTATTTTTGATAACACTGGGTAAATCAATGTAAGAAGAAGCTTTTAGAGGATCTGATTTAAGAATATGAATGTCTATGTAAATAATTTTTCCTATATTGAATCCACTTCCTACGATTGAATTATCCACATCTTGCTCTTGTTTAATAAGTTCATCATAGACTCCTGATGTTTTAAAATCTTGATATGAAGATATAAAGTGTGGCTCAGTTCTCATGTATGGTGCATCTATAACTCCTTCATCCTTTGTCATTTCTAATTTTACTCCCATATAAAATTTAAGTGGTTTCATTTCCTTTAGTGTTTTTTCAATCAACGTTTGAACAGCAGGTTTAACTATTTCTACAGCATCAACTATAGACTCTGGTTCAGGAGGTTTGAAGTTAAAGACTCTTATTTTAATATGTCCTTTGAATGCTCCATCAGAGTTTTTAGTTGTGATAAAATTTGATAAATGTAGATTTGTTTTAAGATGTATTTTGAAGCCTTTCTTGAGGATATTTTTATTACATGTAGAACAGTGTTTTGTTTCAGGTGGAAGAGGGGAAAGTTTGTTTAAAATGTTGTATGTATGTTTTGCGGTGAGAATATGTTGTTTATAATATTTTACTTCCTTCTCGCAAGTATCACAATAAACCATATTTATAGCGTGAGAAAACGTGGTGTTTTATATATATCACTGTGCTTAAAATAAAACACTTTTGAGCTTTACAGCTCCGTTTTATATATATCGCTGTGCTTAAACTAAAACACTTTTTCACTCAGAATCATCTAAGTCATAACTATCACATGAATACTCAGAATCATACTCAGAGTCATCAATAAAGCTACTCTCATAACTATCATTTGAGCACAAACTATTAGTATCATAACTATCATCTGTGTTCAATGAAATACTATCATCACCATCGTCCGAGTTCAATGAAATACTATCATCACTATCGTCCGAGTTCAATGAAATAGTAAAATCTTCACTGCTGTAATGACTCATATTTAATTAGCAGAAAAAACCTTTCCATCTATACCAATATACTTTCTTTCATTAACGGATTCAATCTCTACATTTTTAATATCAAAAGTTATCTTTAAATAATCTCTAACTATCATAGAACGAAATGACATTTCACCAGAAATATTAACATCATTCATTTTACTTAGATCTACACCCTTTGGATTATTAAAGAAAATACAAATGTCTCCTCTAGAATTATTAATGGTCTTATCATTCTTTTTCAAAGTATCGTGGTCAATCACTTTTTCAAGCTTTGAATAAATTGCCAGGAGTAGAGGAGAAACTTTTGTTAGATTTACTTTAATGGATGTCTTTCCAGGTATAGTTAGAGCTCTTCCTTTAAATGAAATAGAGGGGCTCATGTTATTTTCCATAACTGGTTTTACCCAAAAATTTCCATATTTATCTTTGTTCAATTTAACATCTTTGACATATTTTTCTATATCTTCCACCGAAGTAGAGATTGATTGAAATTTGTCTTTTGTGCTTTGAAACATTGTATTTATTAATGAATAAACTTGCGTTTAGTTTAAGTAAAAATTTACTATATAAATATGATAAGTTCTGAAGGATATTTAGAATTTCCAGACTCTCCATATGATAAATTAGAGAATTGTCCAGCTTGTGATAGAATAGGGCTTAATAATGAGGGTTCATATAAACAATGTTTATTCTGTGATTATATTCTAATTAATGATAATAAGAAATATAAAAAAACATATAACTCTTTTAAATTAGAACCAAAAATGAATTACTTTACAAGATTAATAAGAGAGATGAATGTTAAGCATTATGGTGATAATACACCATTTCTTACAAGGAAAGAGACTCTTTGTATTGAGGAAATGTATAAGGGTTTAATGATATTTATTATTCAAAATAATTTTAATGGAAATGTTAATTCAAGATACTATATAAATAAAATAATGAATTATTTTGAAATTAAACCCGAACTCAGGATAAAATATAGAGTTTCTAAAATAGCTCAAAAAAAGTTAGATGACTTGTTTTCCAAATATATAAATGAATGATTTTTTACCCGTTTGGGAAAATAAGATAAAGTTTAATAACCATAAAAACATTCCAAATTCATTGAGATGTCTAATAGTTGGTTCAAGCGGATGTGGGAAAACCTGTTTACTTTTAAAGATGCTCCTTGGTCCTAATTTTTTAGATTATGATAATTTAATAATTTTTACAAAGTCAAGTTTTCAACCCGAGTATCAACTACTCTCACAGGGTTTTAATGCAGGTCTTAAAAAGGAAGACATTATCGGTTTATTTAAACTTCAAAACAAACTGAATGATTATAATATTGAAGATATAATACAATTATTTTGTGATACACAGAAATCAAAATCGAAACCCATAACTTGTATTCTCAGTGATAATACGGATGATATACCTTCACCTCAAGATTTAGATAAATCAAAAAAGAACCTCGTCATCTTTGATGATTGTGTTAATGAGAGAAACCAAACAGTAATGGATAGCTACTATACAAGAGGGAGACATTCTTCTTGTAATTGTATATATCTTAGTCAATCATATTTTCAACTCCCTCGACGCTCAATAAGAAACAATGCCAATACTTTTATTTTATTTAAGTTAAATTCAATAGATGTAAATAATTTTTGGAGAGATAATTGCTCTACGTTATGTAGTAAAAAAGAATTTGAAAATTATATGAAACACACGATTGGAAAATATAAATATATTGTTGTGAAACAAGATGAGATACTAAATGATATTTTTCAATAAATAAATACAGAAAATGAATACCGAAGAAAGAGAAAGAAAGTTTAAGGAACATCAACAATTAGTTTCAAAAGTTGTTAAACAACAGGAAGAGATAAAGAAGAAACGGAGACAGAAACTAACTGGTGAAGAAGCCTTTGAAAGAAAACAAGAGAAATTCTTTAAACCACTTTTGAAAACTCAACACTCACCTACAGTTCCCACGGTAGAATTTACTCCGAAAAAACTTCAAATGCTCAAAGATTTTAGTCAGATAACAAAACAAGAACTTGGTGAATTAGAATATGATGACGAGGGATTATTTCGGAAACTTGAGCAGGTAAATCAACCCCCTAATTATGTTGTGGAAGCTCTTCAAAACAATGAATATTCGGCGGGTTCAAAAACCAGAGCAGGTCTCATTCCAACAGAAGAACCAGCAGTGTTTCATCTTGTGGAAGAAAAGGTATTGATATTTAATGATGAATTGATGTTCTTGAGTTCTACTCAACCAAATGTTAAATTAACTCCAAGATTAATGTTTCTTCTAACAAACCCCGGATTCAGCGGTTCAAAATATTTTGAGGAACCACTTGATATGGAAAGAGAGGAAGATAGGGTATATATTGAGTTGTTAAATGCACTTGATTATGGAGTTTCTGTTGCTGGTAAAAGTAAGAAGAATGAGAAGGAGAAACATATTATTGATGCTTTAAGTAAACTTGGTTCAGGTGTTAGTTTTCTTCCAAATGACCCATCACAATTAGTTAATAGGCTATTATTGTTGTTAGGTAGTAAGAAGGCTGGAAACAACAATTGTTTTAATGAATCCTCAGCCATTTTAGATCAGTTGATGAATATGAAAATAATTAATAAATGTCAATACAAAGATATTTTATTAGATATTAAATAAGATGAGAAGCACAATTCTTAGTTTTAATTTCACAACGAGCGATTACACAGCTTCATTCCCTTACCCACTACAACTTGACCCCCTTACCTCATATGAGGCATCTTTGTTGTCAATGGAAACTTACAATACCCTTTTTAATATCACAGAGAAAAACAACAAGTTTAGTTATAATCCAGGCACTGCCTACAAAACTATAACTGTTTCACCTGGAGCTTACGAGATTTCTCAAATATCTTCAGAAGTCTCTCGCCTTATGAAAGAAAAAGGTGATGAACCAAAAAATATTGTAATAGATATTCAAAAACACACTTCAAAATCAACTATTAAACTTAAAAATAATTATAAAGTTGATTTCACGATTGAAAATTCGTTTAGAGAGCTATTGGGTTTCTCTTCAAAAAAGATTGAAAATAACGGGACGTTTTACAGTGATAATGTTATCCAAATATCCTCCGGTATAAATTCAGTATTAATTCATTGTGATTTGATTGATGGTGCTTATAACGATGGAATAAGAACAAATACAATATTTTCATTCAGTGCATACTCAACCCCGATTGGTTATAAATTTAATATGGAACCAAAAAATCTTGTCTATTTACCTGTGTCAGGAAAAACCATATACAGAGTAAATTTTAGGATAACCGACCAAGATAATCGTATGATATCCTTTAATGATGAAATTATATCCATCAGAATTCACCTACGTGAAGTTTTTCAATAAATAAATAATGGTTATTGTAAGAAAACACGAGTTGGGAAAATATAAAATAATTACAGGGGAGGGCATGTTCCTTTCACCAGACTATACAAGGTATGTGGGTAAAGGATACTATAAACCTAAGAGACAACGGGGTGTGGGTCATCAATTTCGAAATAAAGGAGATGGGATAATTGATACTCTAATGGGTATTGGTTCAACCATTCTTAAACATAAAGACCTAATTGGTTCAACTGCTTCTCTCATGGGAAATGTAGCAGGTGTTGTAAAGAGTATAAAAGATGCTCAAAAGGAGTCCCATAAATTACAAGCAATCAAAGAAATTAAAAAAGGTAAAACTCAACTATCTTCACAAGAACGACAAAAAATCATTAAAATACTTGGGTCAGGGTTTCAACAATTTTAATACTATATAAATACAAGTATGGAAGCGATTGATAGTATCTATGATTTGGATGATACGATTATCATTTCAAACTCTACTAAAAAGGAAGACTATTTTAAGGTAAATGCTATTACAGGAACCGACTGGAATTCAAACGGAACAAAAAGTTTTGAAATAAATAATCAACAAACTTACTTGAATATAGCTGATAGTTTCTTGCTGTGTAAATTTAAATTCACTAAGGCTGCGAATAATACTAATGCTACACTCGTAAATGATTTCTTCTGGAAAATGTTTGACAGTGTTCGCCTGTATATTGGAACACAAGAGGTTGAAGCGGTTGATTATGTCTCTGCTACATCTGAAATGATGAAATTTACACTATATTCGTTTGGTGATAGAATGGGTAAGGGAGCTGTTGAAGGCTTTATTCCTGATATGTCAACGGGAACAAACACAGACCCTGGTTATAGTCAAAGGAAGTCAATGTATAATGATGACGCAAAAGCTGAGAATAGTTTTACCGTAGCAGTACCTCTTAAAGGTATATTTGGATTTTGTGATTATGATAAAGTTTTGTATGGTCTTAAAATTAGATTTCAACTACAAAGGAATGATAATGTAAATAGATTGCTTTTTGGGGCTGAAAATGCTTTTGGCGACAATAATAAATTTGTTATTAATGATTTGTGTTGGTATATCAATGAATATACTCCTAATCTTAAAACGGAGGAGATGTTAAATAGAAGACTTAACTCAAAGAAACCGCTAAATGTATCATACCTTAAAAGAAGATGTCAACACGTTAAACTGGAACACACTACCTACACTTGGAATTTGGGTGTTCTTGAAGGAAAGCCACGATACCTATGGCTCATTTTTAAAAAACCAGATGGAGAGGAGGGTACTAATAAGAATAATGCGCTGAGTGATAATGCTAAGGTGAAACAACTTCGGGTTTCTCTTGATGGCACATTTTATCCGCGAGATAGATTGGAAATTGATTGGGAAAAAAATGATTATGCGGAAGCCTACAAGTCCTACCAAAAAGTGTGTGAAAGTAATGGTAATAATGATCCTATTTTGGATATGGTTGCATTTAAAGGTTTATATACAATCTACGCAATTGACCTGAGTTCTCAAAAGGAAACTATAAAGTCTAATCGAGTGGATACTTCTCTATACATTGAAAGAGGGGAGAATGAAGAAGTTGATGCTTATTGTTTGCTTTTGGAGGAAACAGAATTACAGATTAATACAGATAATGGTGTTATGATTAATATCACATAGGTTTTTTCTCATAAATAAATGGTAGGGGTATATGTTAATCAAATCAATCTTAATAAATTAACATCTTGTATTCAAAATCAAAAGCCTTGTATTATTAATGTTAATACAATTCAAAGAAAAGGAGCTGTAAGAATTGATGTTTTACTCACACACACACAAGTAAAAACACTAAATGATGTTGGATCACTTAAAATTAAAATGACGAAACCTATGTTAAAGAAATATTCAATAGACGAGTCAAGAGGAGGATTTCTCCCGTTTCTAATTCCTTTATTTGCTGGTTTAAGTGCGGCGGGAGCATTGACTGGTGGTATTTCAGCAGCGGTAAAAACTGCTAACGAAAGGAAGGCACAACTAAAAGCTCAAAAAGAATTGGAAAGACATAACAAGGAGTTGGAGAAACAAATTAGTGGAAGTGGTGTAATTGTAGATTTTGCTCAAAAACTTGAAAGTCTACCTGATAAAGCTAGATTGTTGGTTGGTGATATGCTTTCCTCTATCGCTCAAGCGGGTGTTAAACTAACTAAACGGGGTAATGGATTGTATCTTTCTCATAAATAAATGGATAAATGGTTTAAACAATTTGGAAAGAATACAACGTCAAATATAGAACTAGCCAAGTATTGTAAAACACTAAAAATTGATAATGTGGTAATCTGTATGAGAGATGAATTAATACATATAAATAAGAATACAAAGAATATTATTATGAATTTAGACACACAGAATGGTTCTCATTGGGTTTGTATTCATAATAGTCAGGATAAATATTATTTTGATAGTTATGGTATGCCACCACCTGTTGAAGTAATACAATTCTTACAGAATGGTGTTTATCAAACATTTCAAGTTCAAGAAATTAATTCTAAATGTTGTGGTCAATTATGTTTATATGTATTATTTCAACTCAACAATAATGAAAATTTTTATGATATCATTTTTAATCTAATATAAATGACTTATGTTGGAAAAGATGGTTCTATCTTTGGAAAATCCTCTCAGGATATTGATTTATCAAATTATTATACAAAGGCACAGGCTGAACGACAAAAATATAGTGTAAGTAAAAATATTAATATGAAGAATACTTATAAATTAATCAATTATCCAAACCCTACAGATGCGAATGACTTAATTAGATTAAGTGATTTATCACAATATATATTTTTAAAGAAAACAGCACGTTTTGTGAAAGAAGTAAAATTTACAACCACAACACCTGGTTATACTGACCATACACCTTTCCTCATTGAATTTAACTACCTGCTTACAATTGAATTTTATAAAGAAGGACATTTAGTTAATATGCGAATTAATAAATGGGGGTATGATATGCCTGATTTAGGGTATAATTGGTCTTTTTCAATAAACATAGAAGACCTACATGATTTAAATCAGTCTCGTAAAGAAGAATATTATCCACTTGGTGAGGATAAGGATTTATGTGGAAGTACAATTAGTAAACAACAAATACGTGATTTTAAGAAAAGAAAAATATATGATAGTATAGCGATGGTTCGCATGACAAAGAAGGAAGGTAATGAGATAAGGATAGAAAGCCGAGGAATACAAACCGATTTGGTAGTGGGAAGATGGGGTGGTATTACCTGTCATAATATTAATCTCACATATATTTCTGATACATAAATGGCAGGAAGAAGACTACAAGAGAATTATAATTTTTGTATTCAAGGATACCTACAAGAAAAGGGTGCTCGGTATTACATACCTTATGATTTGGAGCATATACATGGGAATTTTGTCATTAAAAACTGGCCTTATACTGATATTGTTAAACCCACAAATAGAGACTTGTTTAAAATATTAAATAAAAATGAACTTCTCAAAGTTATGAAATATAAAACTCTTTTAGAAATCGTCAACAAATCTTATTGGTATCCTATTATGAGAAAAATAATTATAGATACAAGAATATCTCAAAATCCAGATGAGTATATGTATAATATTCTTTGGGGTTCAAACTCAAGGGTAGCAAGGGATGAGGAAGGAGTTGAAGAAGAGAAGGAGGAAAGAGAGAAAAAGGAGAAGGAGGAAAGGGAGAGGGAGGAGAAGGAGGAGAGGGAGAAAAATGAGAAGGAGGAAAGGGAGAAAAGGGAGAAGGAGGAAAGGGAGAAAAGGGAGAAAAAGGAGAAGGAGGAGAGGGAGAAAATGGAGGAGGAGGAGAGGGAGCAAAGAGAGAGGGAGGAAAAATATAAAAAGATGGAAATCACTGAGATTCATAAAAGATTGAGTGTATTAAAGCAAATAAATCAATCTCAACGCACCGAAGAGGAAATTAAAGAATTAACAACTCTTATGAAGATAATGGTTTCAAAAATAAGAACGTCAATGTCTTCAATTTCAGAGATTTAAACGAGAAAGTGGTGAAGAAGAAGAAGAAGAAGAAGGAAAAGATTATGTGATTGATGATGTTGGTGTCATTGACTTTAGTTAGTTTTTATTTGTAAATAAATGGAGGAGAGAGTGAAGGCATTCCTTAGGATTCTTTATGTTTTAAAAATAAAGATTGAAATGTATATGTTGAAAACCAAAAAGGTTTTGATACTCTGTCGGAATTTTTCTGATAAATAAATATGAGTTATTGTCTCAAATGTAAAAAGAAAACTAAATCTAAAAATATCTCTTATGTTAAAGCTAAAAATAATAGAGTTTATCAAAAAGGAATATGTCAAGTATGTGGCTCTAAAAAGTGCCAATTCATCTCTCCTAAAAGAGGAGGAGACATACAAAAGTTTCTGTCAGGAAGTAAATTTACAACAACTGGAATTCCAGGGGAATTACACCTTCCAGGGTATTCTTTCTGTGGTCCAGGAACAAACTTGGATAAAAGATTAGATGAGGCTGACAATCCTAAACCTTGGTCTAAACCTACAAATAGGGTTGACGAAGTGTGTATGAAGCATGATATTGCTTATGGGAAAACCACTACGTTGACTGAAAAACATAAAGCCGACAGCGAAATGTTGTATAATTTGTCTTTGATACAAAATCCAACGTTGAGAGAGAAAGTTGATAGGTTTATTGTGAGAAATTTGATAAATGCTAAATTGAAACTTGGTCTTGGTTATTCCTCAAAAAACTATTAGGCTCTAATGATGCCATCAAGACTGAGGAGCTTTTGGCTGAAGAATTACACAAACCTATAATCACAAAGTTTAAAAGAAGGAAGGTTTATTCTAAATACACTGACCACATATGGTCCGCTGATTTAATTGAATTGAATAATGACAGGGGATACAGGTATGCTTTAACCGTTATTGATTTGAGGAGTAGATTTGCCTGGGTTGTCCCTTTAAAAAATAAAAGGGGTGATACTTTAATGTTAGCCTTTAAGCTAATATTTGATCGGGATAAAAGGAAACCAAAGAAGTTATGGACTGATGAGGGAACAGAGTTCTATAACAAAATATTCATGAAATTTCTTAAGGGGAAGGGTATTAAATTATACAGCACCTTTAATGAAGGAAAAGCAGTTGTTATTGAGCGTTTTAATCGTACTTTGAAAGAGAAATTATATAAAAAATTCACACAACTCGGTTCTCAAAAATGGGTGTATTTAATTCAGGATATTGTAGATAATTACAATAATACAGTTCATTCATCAACACAATCAAAACCATCAGAAACATTTACAAAATTAGAATATGAAAAGGAGATTAATTTGAGAAAGCCCAAGTTTAAAGTTGGTGATATTGTAAGAATATACAAATGGAAAAGTCATTTTGAGAAAGGTTATACACAAAAATGGACTCGTGAATTATTTAAAATCATTGATGTAATGGATACAGTCCCTTGGACCTACAAATTATATGATTTAAATGGAGAAGAAATCTTGGGTTCATTTTACTCACAAGAATTACAAAAAACACAAGTAAGCAGATAATACCCTTGAAAATAATAAATAAATAAATAAAATGTAATGGGGATACGTTTTTAAATCTGTGAACCCCAAACACAGAATCCCACAACTTTTTAGTTGGGGCTTAACTTTTGTGTGTGTATAATGGGGATACGTTTTTAAATCTGTGAACCCCAAACACAGAATCCCACAACTTTTTAGTTGGGGCTTAACTTTTGTGTGTGTATAATGGGGATACGTTTTTAAATCTGTGAACCCCAAACACAGAATCCCACAACTTTTTAGTTGGGGCTTAACTTTTGTGTGTGTATAATGGGGATACGTTTTTAAATCTGTGAACCCCAAACACAGAATCCCACAACTTTTTAGTTGGGGCTTAACTTTTGTATGTGTGTGTATGTGCGAGTGAGTCATAATAATATACAAACCCTAACCCAACCCCATCCCTAACCCAAACCCATCCCTAACCCAACCCATCCCTAACCCAACCCCATCCCTAACCCAACCCCATCCCCAACCCAACCCCATCCCTAACCCAACCCCATCCCTAACCCAACCCCATCCCTAACCCAACCCCATCCCCAACCCAACCCCATCCCTAACCCAACCCCATCCCTAACCCTCACATTCAAAATCCCAACCCTAACCCAATCCCATCCCTAACCCAACCCCAACCCTAACCCTCACATTCAAAATCCCAACCCTAACCCAACCCATCCCTAACCCAACCCCATCCCTAACCCAACCCCATCCCTAACCCAACCCCAACCCTAACCCTCACATTCAAAATCCCAACCCTAACCCAACCCCATCCCTAACCCTCACATTCAAAATCCCACCCAAACCCTAACATAATCTTTCTTTTCTTCTTTTTTAAATACGTATTTTTTTTTTTTTTCCTCTTCCTCCAATTCTGTCTTTCAAGGCTTTTAAGTTTGAAGAAGTAGAAATGGGAAGAAAGAATTTTCCAGCATTTTCTTCCTCGAACTTTCTTGATATTGCTTAAATCAAGCGTCATTAAATAAAGAACATTGTTCATTGCTTTAGAATCCAAAGAGTCTCCAAGAGGAACCCCACAGGTAGAGTCTCCAAAATAAAACCAACTTTCCAAGTTCCCAAGGTATAACCACATTCCTGTTGAGCCTCCAAGATAGGTATCACATTCCGAGTCATCAAAACAAAACCCCCATTCCGAGTCTCCAAAACGAAACCAGTTTTCAAAGTCTCCAAGGTAAAACTCTTTTCCTAATTTTATGAAATTTAGTGAGTCTCCAAGGTAGGCTCCACAGTTAGAACCATCTAGGCAGACCTCATAATTAGTTTTTCCCAAATTTAGTGAGTCTCCAAGGTAGGCTCCACAGTTAGAACCATCTAGGCAAACCTCATAATTTGTTTTTCCCAAATTTAGTGAGTCTCCAAGGTAGGCTCCACAGTTAGAACCATCTAGGCAGACCTCATAATTTGTTTTTCCCAAATTTAGTGAGTCTCCAAGGTAGGCTCCACAGTTAGAACCATCTAGGCAAACCTCATAATTTGTTTTTCCCAAATTTAGTGAGTCTCCAAGGTAGGCTCCACAGTTAGAACCATCTAGGCAAACCTCATAATTTGTTTTTCCCAAATTTAGTGAGTCTCCAAGGTAGGCTCCACAGTTAGAACCATCTAGGCAGACCTCATAATTTGTTTTTCCCAAATTTAGTGAGTCTCCAAGGTAGGCTCCACAGTTAGAACCATCTAGGCAAACCTCATAATTTGTTTTTCCCAAATTTAGTGAGTCTCCAAGGTAGGCTCCACAGTTAGAACCATCTAGGCAGACCTCATAATTTGTTTTTCCCAAATTTAGTGAGTCTCCAAGGTATAACTCTTTGGCTGGGTCATCAAGGTAGAACTCGTTCAGTGGGTTTTGTTTTGATAACTCACAATAAGTATCATCATGGTAGAACTCTTTTTCAGGATTTTGTGGATCTCCAAGGTATAACTCTTTGGCTGGGTCATCAAGGTAGAACTCGTTCTGTGGGTCTTGGTTGTTCAAAAGATCTTCAAACAAAAAAATAACTTTATCCCAAGTTGTGTTAAAAGTAGAATTTTCATTTCGTAGCTCAGATACAATTTCCTCCATCGACAAGAGGTTCGAGTCCAGTTCATCAATCTGAAGGTTGAGCGCTACACAGGTAGTAGGACTCCAAGGAATAGCAAAGTTATCCCATTCCATTTCGGCATAGGAGTCCATTCTCAAGTGAAGCAGAAAGCGTGTTTGAAAAAGCCTGTGTGGTCGGTGCCTTTTATAAGAAGGGCTGGGTGTGTGTCATTTCCTGTGGAAATTCCCTGGGCGTGTCTTAACTGGAAATGATGTGATGGAAATTCCCTGAAAATGATGTTATGTATTACCTGGAAATGATACAATGCTGAAGAGTTTATAAAGTGGGTGGGACTTAGCAAAAGTGGGCGGAGCTTAGCAAAAGTGGGCGGGGTATAGCAAAAAGTGGGCGTGGCTTAACAAAAAGTGGGCGGGGCTTAGTAAAAGGTGGGCGTGGCTTACCAAAAAGTGGGCGGGGCTTTTCCAAAAAGTGGACGGAGCTTAACAAAAGGTGGGCAGAGCCTACCAAAAAGTGTGTGGCACTGGAGGCGCTCAAACAAGAACATTGAGGGAGGTTTACCATTTTATCTTAGCTCAGTTAAAATATCTTAATAAAGAACCAAACTCAAACATATTTTTTGTTAATATATTAGATGGTGAAGAGAGTGGCAAGAGAATTAAATTATTTCCCACGCATAAACAAATATTTGTAGGGTCGTTGTTTGAGTGGGTTATATTCACCAGATGATATTAAGAGTAAAAGGTTAAAAGGTCCATAAGGTCAGAAGGATCACAGGTGTTTAAGTGGTCTAATGAATAAGGATAGCATGTCAAAAGGTTAGAAGGTTCGTAAAGAACAGGGTGAGAGAAATAGAGGTCTTTAGGGGCAATGAGGGAGGGAAAGAATTAATATGGAAGTGAATGGGTCAAAGATTAATCTGCCAGATGATATGTAGAAGAAGGATGATAGGTCTATAAGAGAAAACAAATATTTGTAGTGTTTGAGTGGTCTAATGAACAACATTAAGGATAGGTACTACAGACAAAAGGTTCATAAAGATGAGGGTGGGAGAAATAGAGGTGTTTATGATTTTTGAAAAAGACAAGGGGGTAAATGACATTAGATAGGGATTTCCCATGTTAAACGGAGGTGTCCCAGAAGCAACATTATTACACTACTCACAGGTGCACAGACCAGGCAACGACAGAAACCGGTGTTTCAAGTGTGGACGGATGGGACATTGGAAAAGCGGATGTCCGTATACCAAAAGGAAGACAAGTTCATAGGGTAAACCAAGATCAAGGGTACCAGTGCTGACCGATACCTCAGACAATGATTAGGCCTTCATTGCGACAAATCCCAAATGACGATTGGCCTCAACAAATTAGATTACTGGACAAACATGAATAACTGTCGATGATTCTTGGGTCTGAAAAGTTTTCGGAGCAAGAATTATTCATTTTTCTTTTGCTTGTAAGCAAATTGATAATTAATTGATCAAATGCCGAAATTGGATCTTTTATGTTGGGCACAAAATTTTAAATTTACAAAGTTTGGAACAATTGCTTTGCAATTTTTTTGGCAAACCAAGTGACAAGAGTCACATCATGATCAGGTGGGAATTTCGGACTATTGTTCCACACGATTGATAGGTCAGTGGTCGACTGACATACAAATGGGTGGGTAGTCAAATTTGGATAAATTATTGTGGGAACTGAAAGGGTAATGTCAATGTGACGTCATAGGGGTTTTCTAAGAATAAACTTTTTGGTCCATTTGTGTATTAGCGCTTATAAAATTGAAGGACAAATTTTGAGAAATTGAAATAAAGTTGACACCCATCCGGATCTGTAAATAAGGGTTCCAACGCAAACAAATACGCATAATGCATGTGTGTGTGGGTATTTTGTGTGTCAGTGTTTTTGTTTTTGTGTATCAATCTTACAAGATTGTTGACACCGACAGTGTGCCTTGTCTGAAAAATAGATAGTTCCATGGGGATGGGATCGCATATCGAGAGAATTCATAAAATAAAAAAAATAGAAATATAATTTGATTATGAAAATTATCACTTTTGTCAAGGGAGATGGAGAATAAAGATTTGATTTGCTGAGTTATGAGCAGCTATTCATTAATAGTAAAAAATTGGAAGTAATCTTGGGATTCCATTGTGATAGAATTTATATGAGAATCAAAGCTATTTATGGATATGAGCTTCATAAAAAAATGTGGTAGTACAAAATTAGCCAAATTTTGGAGAGGTCTTACACTGAATTCCCAGAGTACTCTGCTCACGGATTTTATATATACTAGGGCATGCCCGTACTATATATATATCTAAAATTATATCCCCCCCCCCCCTCTATTTACATGAAATGGTTTGGTCCATTCGCAAAGCCAAAGCGGACGGCTTGCGAGTACGGTGACAATCCCCCCCCTCTATTTACATGAAATGGTTTGGTGAAAAGCGAACGGCTTGCGAGTACGGTGACAATCCTCCCCCCCCCCCTCTATTTACATGAAATGGTTTGGTGAAAAGCGAACGGCTTGCGAGTACGGTGACAATCCTCCCCCCCCCCCCCCCCCCCCGCTATTTACATGCAATGGTTTGGTCCAAAGCGAACGGCTCGCGGAGTTTGGTAAAGAAATCGCCATAGCTCGGTAACTACTTCTCCGATTAATTTAAAACCTTGAAAAGGCACATCCTCAGGTCCCCAGCAATATACCTGGCAAGTTTCAAGTATATCGGACCGGTAGTTGTCGAGAAACAGCGGTCGCATACACACACACAGACACACACACACACACAGAGATTACTGGAATTATAGATAGATATAAACTTGAATTTTATCAGAATATAAATTGGGCTGTATGTATGGATGTGTATAAGGCATAGATGATATGGGAAAATAGTAAAGGAAATTTTGCTGGTTTGAACTATTGTGAGTTTTGAGTTCTGGAGTTCAAACAAAGTCACTGGTTAACAGATGAGAATGGATAGTAAATAAATTCTTCGATGCTGGGTAAATTAACTACGATATTACTAAGACTTATGAGAGCTATTGCTCTTCCTTACACCAGTGCGAAATTATTGGGAAAAAAAATATATATATATATATTAGATCCAACATAATGAATCTATAAATGAATGTCAGATGGATAATATCCTCAATTTGTACTAATTATTTGATTGTGGGTAAAGGAATTAATTTATCATAGTGGATTGTTAACAGCAGCCTGAAAATGTCCTGAGAGTGCATCCATGTAATCGGAAATCCCAGATTTGTTTTTACAAACAACATTTTGGTAGAGGTCTTGTGTGGACGAGCACTTCCTTGGTAGATAAAAAACGGTACTGCATGCTGGCAGCCACTTTGCGGCCAGTTAGGCCAAACAAATTGAGAGGAAATTGTAGTTAAATACGTAAGTTACACATGGCTATTTGTAAAAAGGAAATTTGTTGAGATGGGAAACATTTTTCGAAGGTTTATTAAAGTGTTATAATATGACATGTGGCAAGGCAAACTATTGGATGGGAAAATTAGATCTGGCTATAGAATAAATTTATTGACCCCTTGAAGTTAATTCTTCGAATCATTGTTTCACTGGCATTTTTTGTTCAAATTGGAAATAGTTTGGTAGGGCTTTGGTTAAAACCTTTGGTTGCGGTATCTTCGAACGAAATGATAAACCATAGGAGATTGATAAGAATAGGAAAAAATATGGACCCAAAATAGAAAGTTGGATTCATGCCCCTCATTGCAAACAAGCACATGGGGCTAAGGTGGACGATCCCACAGAAAATGAGGCTGCACCTAGCAGCCCAGCAGAACATTCAGTGGCAGATAAATGATAGTCGTGATTTACAGTCATTTGAATTACATTTTAACACCCCTTGCATTGATAAACATTACATTTTCAACATGTGATATTAGTGTAGCAGCATAGCAAACCTGTTGTGCATTTTGTGATACAAGCACCAAATTTGGCACAAATGTACATTAATATGTTGCGAACATTTTCAGATATTGGGCCACTTGAAATTCCGTAATTTTTTTTTTCAAATTTTTCAAATTTCGTAATTTCAAATTTTTCGGGTAACACCGTCACAATTTCGGTCTTCGAGGCCGGCCGATATAGTGGGGCGGCTTAGCCCAAATATTCAAAAGAATTGTGCATTTTGTGATACAAGCACCAAATTTGGCACAAATGTACATTAATATGTTGCGAACATTGTGTGGTCAGCAATGAAGACGAGAGTCTGAATTACATGTATGCAAAAAACCTTGTGAACCAGTGAAGCAAATACACGGGTAAGCATGAATTAAATCTAGGGCATGATATAATTTCCATGATGTTTACCTCTACACTCAATGGTGGAAGGAGGTAATGTTTTGATCCCAGCTTGTCTGTATGTCTGTTAGTCCACAAAATTCCAGACAAAGCTTGTAGTAGTGGTAGTTGTAGTGGTAGTGGTGATAACAGAAATTGTTATGTAGAACTGAACTTATATTATTATTATATGCAGAAAATAACTTCATTTCTATATGCCCTGCAGTGGACAGGTTAATTGGTTTATGCACTGAAGGGGTCACCCTGGTGTGCACTGCTGTGTTCTGCCTCACTGAGTTGTTCAGGTATGATGTACTCAGCACAAGCTTCCGGTCGGCCCGGAGGTGGGGGTGCGGGGCCTGTCACGGAACGTCAAAACAAACGGCCTGCCGGGGCCGCCCAAAAGTCGGGCGTGAGGGGCGCGTCCACTAATGGAACGCCTCTCGCTTCCCAGATCGAGGGCCACATGGTCAGGAGAACCTCGTCCCTTCCGGTCACACTTTGCCTATCGGCCGGCCTCGAAGACCGATATTGTGACGGTGTCACCCGAAAAATTTGAAATTACGAAATTTGAAAAAATTTGAAAAAAAAAATTACGGAATTTCAAGTGGCCCAATATCTGAAAATGTTCGCAACATATTAATGTACATTTGTGCCAAATTTGGTGCTTGTTTCACAAAATGCACAATTCTTTTGAATATTTGGGCTAAGCCGCCCCACTATATTCCTACTTGGGATAGTGACATTTATTTGCCTACATGACATACAATTACCTGCTGATATTAATACAACATGAGTGAAAAATGTATCACAACTACACTCATGATCAGGGGATTGAGTTCAACCCCGGGAGATAGGGGGATCAGGGTAAGACAAATAATCTGATTTATGTTACATATTAAGGGATTTTCTTTATTTACCTTTTAGGAAGCTTGTTAGTTTGGTATATAATGTTGAATGTCATCGACATATAATTATGTCATAGGTATGAATATATACAAGGAGTAGCAGACTTGTTTGTTGGTTTAGTAGTTATATTGGCAATTGTTTTAGTGGTGGCTTGCTTGAAAGCCTTAGTGATGGTGTGTCTGAATAAGGCAACCAACAACACGATGATAACGCATGAAGTGACAAATGAGGAAAGAAATGTGGAACCAGAAAAGGAAGACTTTTATGGCAACATAAATACTGAGATTAAAAGATTAAATCAAGTGATGTTGCAAATGAATACAGTAGAATTAAGATAATGGCATAACGACAATGTTATGAGTTGTGTCAATTACAATATCAGTGAACTCATATCACCACGAGTGACACACTGTTAGAAAAAAAAAAAAAAAAAGGGAAAAGAAAAAGTGGATAGGAATTATGGTAATAATACATTATGCTTAATTTGTTGGTTTGGGAAAATTGTTGTTGGGAATTAGATATTCCCGTTTGTGATTGTAATCCTATACAATTTATTTTCTTAGAGTAGTGCTAAAATACCTGCATGAGTTAATTTTTGAACTATATTAACCTGAAAGCAATTGTGGATGCTATTCTTAGTTTAGTAGTAAAATACATACCTGATTGAATATTATTTGTGTGACGCATATAAATGAATATAACTTTTTTGTGTTAAGGAAAAACAACAAATTGTTGAATGTGAAACTGTCGGAAGATATACATGATTATGCTGATTTCATGGTAAGATGTACCCTATCTGAGTCAGTGTGTGTGGAAAGCAGATTCAGATGTGACTGAGCATAAGGATAAGACGAGATCACATTTGAAGGGGGTGCTAACGGAATTGGGAAGAAGTTCGAGAAAGAAAATTTGTGGCTAAAAAAATGAAGTTAAACGTGGCATACACCCTCTTTCTCAAAGAATGATGAAGACATTCTCCCATGTAACTTGGAGATGGATGCTTACCTTCACCAAGGAAATTTATGTGACCATTTGCCTGGATCACACTGCAACATATGAAAGAAAGGCGATCACTTACTCTTGTTCGAAGGCTTGCAACATTCATCACATCAGAAGTTGCAGGACAACGACACCTTACCTGCAACCTCTGTGAAATGCGGGGACATATGTTATTACTTCACCAACTTCCAGGGAGCCAGCATGGAGCTGCAAACCAATGGCTGTGCCTTTTCACAACAGCTGTGCACGATTCTGCGGGCCACTCCTGGTATGGACCATGGATGAACTGAACACCATGGTCCCAACATCATTGTGGATGCATCCGGCATCCCTGTTCCACATCTTGCTGGCCAATCAACGTCACACCAATACTTGCTGCCCACTCACAATGAGGGGGGAGGCAAGTCGACTACAACTGGGTGAAGGCCTTGTTCAGGAATTACTATGGTTTACAGCAAAAAGTGGCAAGAATGCTACATGGAGAGCAGGGTCAGTCTATGACCCCGCAATGTTACCACAACAGCGAAATCCTACACGAAGTAGTGCAGGTGCTATGAAGACATTAGGAGAAAATGTTTCATACCTGGATTCAAACACAAGTGATCAGCCCTTCCTTTCAAACAAAGTCAACATTTGTGTGGAGGCAAACGTTTTTGCCAGATGGTGCAGATGCTTTACAAAACTTGAAAATGAAGTGAAATTGTTGTATCTTGGTGATGGTGAAGTGTTGTTTTGAAAATATATTTGTGATGCAAATGCAATAGATTGAACAATATGGAAGGAGTCAATGACCAACGAAATGTTTTGTGATTCTTGCAGGATGACGGTGTATGCCTAAGGGAATTTGATTACCAAAGTTATGGTTTGAATACGTGTATTGATATTTACTTGTAGATATTGATTATTTACTTATCTATCTATAATTCCACTAATCTCTGTGTGTATGTTTGTATGTATGTATGTTTGTATGTATGTTTGTCTGTGACCGCTGTTTCTCGACAACTACCGGTCCGATATACTTGAAACTTGCCAGGTATATTGCTGGGGACCCGAGGATGTGCCTTTTCAAGGTTTTAAATTAATCGCAGAAGTAGTTACCGAGCTATGTCCAAAAAACGATTCAACCAATCAGAGAGCAGCGAGCTATCACGTGTGCCGAACGTGGCGAACAGACTCTGCCTCGGATGGCACATTTGAGAGTGTATTCATTTATTTCCCGTCGGCAAACTATGTTGGCGCTATGTTGGCGTTAAACTATGTTTTAAAACTAATTAAAACTAATTTGCGATTCTTTCGCTTTGCGATGCGATTGCGTTAAACTCGCTCAGGCGTTAAACTATGTTTTAAAACTAATTAAAACTAATTTGCGATTCATTCGCTTTCCTGCGTGTTTGTGCACGCGATGGCGATTTCTTTACCAAACTCCGCAAGCCGTTAGCTTTGGACCAAACCATTTCATGTAAATAGAGGGGGGGGATTGTCACCGTACTCGCAAGCCGTTCGCTTTGGACCAAACCATTTCATGTAAATAGAGGGGGGGGGGATTGTCACCGTACTCGCAAGCCGTTCGCTTTGGACCAAACCATTTCATGTAAATAGAGGGGGGGGATTGTCACCGTACTCGCAAGCCGTTCGCTTTGGACCAAACCATTACATGTAAATAGAGGGGGGGGATATACTTTTAGATATATATATAGTACGGGCATGCCCTAGTACTTATAATGATGTTTACTTGCAGTGATTGATTATTTACTTATACTTGTATTGATGTTTACTTGCAGTGATTGATTGTTTACTTATATTGATGTTTAGATTAATGGTTAATATAAACAAAAACAAAAAGATGAGGGAATTGTGGAAATGTAACTCATTGATTGGGACTGGTAACTCATTGATTGGGACTGGTAACGAAGCAGATAGACGATTTCGTAAATGAATGTCAGGAATGTGCACAAACATGGTAATCTCTTGTCGACCTGGTCACAGCCCCAGGCTGGAGCACCCCCCTATTGTTTGGTAAATGGAACTCGCAGCAGGAGGGGAGCGAGCTGGTGCCAGTGAGGCGACCGAGTAACATTGCTGCGGAGAAGGGATTACGATTTCAGCGCACAGAGGATTAACTGAAGTTTGCCCATATAAACAGAAGAGACATTGAGTCAAAGGGCACTCATCCTCAGAAGCCCTGCCCGACGGAATGAACGCGTACCAGGAGTACGGTGCTGCAGCCACGAAAGAGGGACTATGCGGATAGAGTTACCTGGTCCATTGAGTTAAACGGTATTATTTGGTATTGGAATGAAGTGAACTACCAGTTAATAAAGTTGTGATCTTTCGTAAACCTGTGACATCATTGGAGTCTTGAGTCTCACACCACTTCCTCGACAATACCACAGATGCTTGGGAGGGGAGGGGGAAGCACGGACAGAGAAGAGGGCGCAAGACCATAAAGGAGGCGGTAGAAAATAGAAACCACCGAAATGTCTGCGATGGCAAAGTGATAAGCCCATTGACTCAGCTTCAGCATCAGAGATTCCAATGATCTTGAAGGACATGGTTTCCGCAGCATCAAGCTGAGCAAGATGTGAGGCAGGGGGGGACCCAGAGGGGAGAGCAGTAATCCAAGCTCCAGATGAAAGCCTTGTAGGTGGACAAGAATTCAGGTGTGCCAAGGAAGGACTTTGTATGATGGAGGATGTCCAGTTCGAGGCTGGCTTTGGAGGCCCAATTTAAATTGTGGTTTGCCCAAAAAGGATCATAGCTGATAGTGAGACCCATGACTTTAAATGACTGACCCTCCTCAAGAAGGTTGTTAAGAAAGTAGATAGGAGCGAACCGCATACCCTACCCTGTGGTTGTGAAGCTGAATATGTGTGAGAGATGGGGAGGACCTCAGGCTCGTGTATTGCTGAACAATGCAAGGCCTTTGAATGCAATTATCCCAACAAGTCTGCCATTGCCAAACATGGTCTCAAGGCAGGGGACACACCCCTGTGGGATAGGGTTAGCATTTTGGGTTCAACCCAGAGAACAGGACCAGAAGATGGATTCTGGAGGCTAAGCACGCAGAAGAAACAGTCACATTCATCATGCAGGAGGTGGTGGACTTGTCGTTAGCGTTTGGACCACTCTTGCACAAACTAACCAGGGACTCCCTGAATTTGATTGGGGATTCCACATAACACATAACCCAGCTTTTCTATCAGGACAATCTTTACCCCCAGGCTTCCCCTCCCTGTCACAGTGCAAACTTATTTATTACATTAATCTTACGCACACGGATAATCCCGAATTGTGTTTGATTTTAATGAAAGTGACCGATTATTCTCTGATCTTATCAGAACATTTGGGTTGCAATCCAATGGGGCTACATGATTGTTTTGTTTGATCCTTAAATGTGTGAATGTTTTTTTTTTTTGATTTGGCAAGGTCAGAATTCTTGGGCGACATGATACACGCGTTGATTGGCTGTCCAGTTTTGCACACCCCCACTTTTGGGTATATAGGTGGATTTGAGATAATTTTTATCACTCTTGAGAAAGGTTAGTGGATGCATGTGGCTTGTCACATGTCGTTAACCGAAACGTTGAGCTCGTAATTGTTCAATTTCAGGTTAAAGAACTTCCCATGGATTTGGTTTGATTATACTCCCAACTGCAAGTCTACAGTCACATGAAAAAGTAAATACACCCCATGTAAAGTTTGACTTTTTCAACATATTTCAACATACAGCTATTAGATCTTCATTTCAACAATATTGACAGATAAAGGTGATATAATATAACAAATATCATGAAGCATTTACATTTTGTAGTCTGTTGTATAATTTAAATAAACAAAAATGCTAATTTCTCATGTGGAAAAAGTAAGTACACCCCTACATTTATCACTACTTCAAATACATAAAATTAGAATCAGGTGCACCGGCTCAGGTGCAAATGATTAGAACATCGTTAGAGAGGATCTTGGAGGAACGTGTCTTATTTAAACCTCAGACATTTAGTTTGGTTTGCTCTTTGTTGTTGAAGTGTGTGGCGTCACCATGCCTAGATCAAAAGAGCTCTCTGAGGCCTTCAGAAAGAAGGTTATGGATGCCTACGAGTCTGGGAAGGGATTTAAAAAGATCTCCAAACAAATTTAAATCAATTATTCGACTGTCCGGAAGATCATCTACAAGTGGAGAAGATTCCAAACAACTGCCAACTTGTTCAGGCCAGGCCGCCCCAGCAAGTTCAGCCCGAGAGCAGACCGCAAGATGCTGAAAGAAGTCTCTAAGAACCCCAGAATGTCATCAGGGGACCTACAGGTAGCTCTTGCCACTGTTGATGTCAAAGTCCACGAGTCTACCATTATAAAGAGGCTGCACAAATTTGATCTGCATGGGAGGTGTGCCAGGAGGAAACCTTTGCTGTCCAGAAAGAACATCATAGTAGGAGACCAGCCTGTAGGTCCCGTGACCAAATTCTGGGAACAAAGGTTTGAAAGTGTTTTTGTGTTCCCTGATGAATACCGAACAATTTTGACTTGGGCTGCCCCCTTGAAAATGTCAGGCATTTCCGTGAAGGGTCAACAAAGGTCAAACAGGGGTCAAAATTCTAATATATTCCAATCGTGTCGATATGCATATCAAATTACTCGTCTAGTCATGAGGATTCCAGAAATGTATAGTTTGTTATACCTCCGACCTTAAATGAGGGCGCTATGGTCAAAAACGTCGAAAGGTCAACGCACTTTTGACTGGCGGTCAAATTCACCAACACAGTTAACATTGTCCGATTCTAATGATTTTAGTGTCTAATAATATGTTTTCTGACATGGCAAATTCAAATAAGCAACTTTTAAAAGTAAAGGTGGTTGCCATAACCTTGAAATTTCAAAATGGCTGGCAAAAGGTTAACATAAATTAGCCAAAAACATCAATTTTTTCCCAAACCCATGGATAAGAAATTATTAAATGTTTGTCACCGAAACGTCACGAACAATTGAAACACTCTATTTTTAAAACAAAATGATGATTTTTAATTATGTGTATCATTTTTCTTTAGAGCACATGTATAATATTGTGTACCATATAAAGTGCATAGGTAAATGATGATGATGGGCTGTGAATATCTGGTAGTCATTTGTTCTGTTTCATGACGTCCACATACTAGTAATTTTTACAAACATTTCTTCTGTGTATTGATGTAAAGTAAATATGATTATGATCCCCATAGGATCAAGACTAACATCTGCTCTGTATTTTTATATTTTAGATCTTCTGGGAACAATGTCAGCACCAAAGTCAACACCAGTACTGAAGCCTCAACCAAACAGAAAAAGAAAACGAGAGGAAATATCTGGACTATGTAATTTGTGTAATGAACATTGCGATGAAGATAAAAGCAACATTTCTCCTGAAGCATGGGAACGCATGAAGGGCAAAGCACAAGATTGGAAAGGGTTGCATAAATTTGGAACTGTTTATGATTCAGTCAATTGGGATGCAGGACCGAATGGTGTCTATTTTCATAAGGCATGCAGGACTGCATTGGCAGCTCAACGTGGACTTCAACAAGCATTAAGAAAAAGAGATCAAGAACAGAAACAACAAACAGTGGACACACAAGAAACGCATGCAAAAGACCAGCAGCAAGCTGGACGATCTTCACGTAGCACAGGTCTCCTTCATGAAAAGAATCTGTGCATTTGGTGTATGAAACCAGAAGACTTGAAAAATTCCAAAACATTATGTATTATCCAACAGTTGAATGCGTGGAACACCTTCAAGTCACATACAATACACTTGGAAGATGACCAGATGAGAGAAAGAATTTTAACTGTCATAGATTCTACCCCTGATCCCTTTGCGTCAGAAATATGCTATCATCGTTCCTGCTGGATGAAGTATGTGAAGCCTCACTACAAACATTCTGATTCATCTGGTGACCGAATGCACTTACAGAACGTGCGACTTACAGAGGTTAGACAGATGTTTTTTAGGCATGTCCGTACAGTTGTGCTGGAGATGAATGAGCCAAGAACATTACAGGGTCTTCTGGTTGATTATAACCAAATGAGTGCAAACTTTGGTTTTGAAACTGTGATGAAAACCAGCACAATAAAACACATGCTTCAAAATGAATTCAAAGACAACATTGGTTTCCATGATCGTTTCCACAAGAACCAGAGCACAATTGTCTATGATGCATCTGCTGGTGGAAGTTACATTGAAGCAGCCATTTATTCTTGGGGAATAAATGATGAACAGTTACTAAACAATGTTGCAAGGTGTCTGAGAAAGAAGTTTACAGAAGAAGTGGGTTTATCTTGGCCTCTCCGTGTTGATGAGCTTGAAAATATTGAAGAACCCCATGAACTTTTGCGATAGAAGGATGGAATGCCAGAACTTTTGCGCCAGAAGGATGGTACACAGAAGGATGGAATGGCAGGACTGAAGGACTGGAAGGAGAGAGGAAGGTTCAGCTGGGGCAGATGGTTCGGGCTTGATCCCGCAAGGGACGCCGGGCTGGACCTCGACGGCCACCGATGCCACCGATCCTGGTTCCCGTGGGGTAACGGGTCGAAGCTGCCTGGTGGAGCCAACGCTGCCTGGTGGAGTCAAAGCTTCCTGGTGGAGTCAAAGCTGCCTGGTGGAGTCAAAGCTGCCTGGTGGAGTCAAAGCTGCCTGGTGGAGTCAAAGCTGCCTGGTGGAGTCAAAGCTGCGTGGTACTGCTTCTGCTGCGTCTCTCTCTCTCCCTGTCTGAGCTCACCCCCAAAGGCTTCCGCATGTGCTTTTATTGCCCCTGGGGCGATGAAGCCGCCGGCCTCCAGGTCACGCCCATCGGCGAGCTCGCCTCGGCCCTGATTGGCCG
Organism: Myxine glutinosa; assembly: GCF_964187855.1. NCBI lineage: Eukaryota > Metazoa > Chordata > Myxini > Myxiniformes > Myxinidae > Myxine > Myxine glutinosa. The sequence goes on along the minus strand of NW_027616365.1, from coordinate 596,585 downwards.
CGAGGGCCCACCGATCCCGCCCCCAGAGGAGGCGTTGGCAAGGCCACGCCTTGTTCCCGGCGCTGGGCTGACTCCTCCCACCCCCCGCTCCGAGATGACCTCGTGGCTAATGGAGTCTTGCAGCGAAAAACCACCACCCCACAGCAGCGGCAGAATGCAGCAAACCGCCCAGTGCAGTTGGCAATTGATGAAAGGGGGATGTGCAGGGAATCTACCTTATTCCACTTCGGTGCAATGGAGTGTTAATTAATGAAAGACACAGCCTTAATCTAATACACATAATAAGGAGATAACTACCGAACAAGGAGGAAATCTATGATTGGCTATGTGTGGTGTATGGAATAACTACGGAACGACCTTTGACCTTTATACACAACAAATGGAGGAAGGAGGGTGATACTTTACAACAACAACAAAACAAAAACACAATTCTCCTATCCACAACACTGCACCCTCCTCCTCTTAGGCACGTCCCGGGCCTATTAACTTTTACCTTTAGTGTGGCACGTAGGTGTAGTTCCCTCTACATTTAACCTGACCCTGAGTGTGACAGTTTTAAAACATAAAGAAATATGTCCCGCTGCTCCATTGCACCCTGCCTAACACACTCACGCCCACAGCTAACCGAATCGCGGAATGGTTTTCAAACTAAACACTTACGGTGGGGGTGCATTATTTACAATGACGCTACTTGTATTTACAAAACGCAACCCAGGACCTGTGATTGTTCTTTGGGGGGGAGACAGCCTGTGCTGCATCGACGCACCAGAAAACACCAAAACCGCACCAAAACACCAAAACACCATCAAGCACCAATCGGTGCACAGTCATCACAGTTCATAATAAAAATAAACCAATGAACCCTGGTGCTGGTCTTCCTCTTCGGCTCCCTCTGCTGGCCATTGGTATTCTTCCAGTTGTTGTCTTTCTTCTTTGCTGGCGGCCTATTTGCAATAATAAAAAGGCACACAATGCGTCCATTTTTTATTTATTTATGGCCCACAGGGCCGACTATTGTATTTCACCTGTGTGGCATCGGTGCCCTGTGACCAAGGTCCGCCAGCAAGATCTCGGGCCATCATGGCCGGTTCCAGCAGAGGGGCCATGCCCCAACCCATGGGGTCCATCAGTGCTGCTCAGCCACAGACATGTGGTCCATAAGTGGTGCATCGATGCAGACAGATGGTTGCGGGAGTTTCGGGCACACAATGGCGGAATCCCGCACGTTCCCCTCGATGCCCAGTGGGGCACAGTCCTCGGGTGGGAGACAAGGGGGGGGGGGGAGGAGACAGGTGAGCGAGGGGTAAGGTCACAAGGGTACACATCAACAAGGCAATGCAAGACGAGGTGCGTACGAAGAGCGAAGTGAGAAATCTCGTGCCTACCGTACGTCACCCCCCCCCCCCTTACCTACTCTACCCTTGCCCTTACCCCCTATGTACAACAATTTGCACATTACAAATCCATCGCTACCGTCACGTCTTCCCCATATTTCCCCGACACCAAATTCATCTTCACTCCCACTAATCCAAAATTTGCCATCACCAATTAATCATCAATCCTCAAAAGGAGGGAGAGATGGAACAACAGCACAATGTCACACCTACGTCATGATGCTTCTCACATTCCAACATTTGCACAATAAAAAATAATCAAAACATCCATGGCATGGTGTGGAGTTCTGCCACCTCAGGTGAGTGGATGCAGATGGTGCGAGGAGATTCTTAATCCTTACTATCCTCTAAATGACCTTAGCACACTTTACACTACCCGGGGTCTTTCCCTGCCAAACCATTGGCCAACTTACTGTATGCGGTTTTAAGAACCAAATTCCCATTGTCCAAACTGTGGTGCTTCATCAATTTGGGGTCTCACTCCCCCGATTTCAACTCCCTGTGCCCTTGCACAATTTCAGGACTGGGTCGTGTGGCTCTCCCAGCAGGTCTACCCACCTGCACACCTCCACCACTGTAGTTGCCTCCGAGCTTACCTGCTCCCTGACCGAACCTATCTACCTGGGGAAGGCCCTCTGGCGCTCTCCCCACTCGGTGCCCTCTGTGGCACTGGGCTAACCGGGTCCGTCCTCCTGATCTTCGGGCCCCATCCACAACAACTCTACCGGCTCCCAGAGCCCACCTGCGGCCTCACCTGGCCGACATCCTCACAGTGGTGGAGTGCCCATTCAACTACACATACTAACAGGCCACACGCCCAGCCATTTCCACGTCACTAATGCACCCATCCAAACTCCATTCTTCCACACGCACCACAGATGCCAATATCCAACCACAATTTACCTGTACCCTCTACCGAACTCTTAAACTACCCTTCCCGGGTATTCGTGATGGGGGTCCACTCTTCCCCCATTCACACCTTCGCACCATCCACTCCACTCCACAGTTTCCAACATACTCACTCCACCCCATCCATTCCCTACTCCATATATTCCACACTCCATGTATTCCCTACAACCATTCTCCATTCACCTGTAGTTGCACACCTGTGCAATCACTCCTACTGGTGCTTCCTGCACCCTCCTTCCTCCCTGGACCATTTGGTCAGCACAACACACAATTACCACTACTCAGTCATACACTGCTCCATACACCTCCATGCTCAACACAACTCACAATCACCTCCCGAGCATTGCCTAGCAATTCCTCATTTCACCAAGCCCGAGAGGCACGCATCGGCTGCACCACGGACGCACCCATCGGCTGCACCACGGACGCACCCACAGGCTGCACCATGGACACAGGCACCGGCGGCACCACGGACAGGCGAACCGGCGGCACCACGGACACGCGCACCGGCGGCACCACGGACACGCGCACCGGCGGCACCACGGACACACCCACCGGTTGCACCACGGACACACGCACCGGCGGCACCATGGACACACCCATCGGCTGCACCACGGACACGCGCACCGGCGGCACCACGGACACACCCACCGGCTGCACCACGGACACGCGCACCGGCGGCACCATGGACACACCCATCGGCTGTACCACGGACACGTGCACCAGCGGCACCATGGACACACCCACCGGCTGAACCACGGACACACGCACCGGCGGCACCATGGACAAACCCATCGGCTGCACCATGGACACGCGCACCGGCGGCACCACGGACACACCCACCGTCTGCACCACGGACACACGCACCGGCGGCACCATGGACACACCCATCGGCTGCACCATGGACACACGCACCGGCGGCACCACGGACACGCGCACCGGCGGCACCATGGACAAACCCATCGGCTGCACCACGGACACACGCACCGGCAGCACCATGGACACACCCACCGGCGGCACCATGGACACACCCACCGGCTGCACCACGGACACGTGCACCGGCGGCACCACGGACATGTGCACCGGCGGCACCACGGACACACCCACCGGCAGCACCATGGACACACCCACCGGCGGCACCATGGACACACCCATCGGCTGCACCACGGACACGTGCACCGGCGGCACCACGGACACACCCACCGGCTGCACCACGGACACACGCACCGGCGGCACCATGGACACACCCATCGGCTGCACCACGGACACGCGCACCGGCGGCACCACGGACACGCGCACCGGCGGCACCACGGACACGCGCACCGGCGGCACCACGGACACGCGCACTGGCGGCACCACGGACACGCGCACCGGCGGCACCACGGACATGCGCACCGGCGGCACCACGGACACACCCACTGGCTGCACCACGGACACATGCACCGGCGGCACCATGGACACACCCATCGGCTGCACCACGCGGCCGTTCAGAGCGCGGCCCGGCGTGGATCCCGCACGGCGGTTCTTTCGAAACCGCCGCGGTTACGATCCCCGCTGGTTCCAGCGGCGCACGAAGCCCGGCACGAACCACGGGTCCGCTTCGGCTACAGGTCGATCGAACCGCTATCCCGGTTACCGTCGATGCTCCACTTGCATGCTGACACCCCGCAGCCCGTTCCTTGCTCACACATCCAGCTGTCTCCATGCTCTTTGTCATTGCACCTTCTCTGACACACCCTCCAGGTTCACTCATAGACGTCGTCACCTCGTCCAACCTCGTCAGTCCCTCACGTACCATCTGACATTCCCTCTTTGTTGCTATGAGTTCATTTTTGAGTTCTTTTTGTGTCGCTTTCAACCCTCCTAGTACCGCAGTGTTCTTTTCCACTTGCTCCACTAGTTCCTTTTGTCCCACCATCAGCTGCTCTACTCCCCGAGTCAGGTCACCTGATCTATGCCCCCCTGTAACCTAGCCGTATTATTCCACACCTTTCTCCATACACTCCTTTCCTCGCTTTACCTCCTTGCGTACCCCCGAGACATCCTCGCCCACACCTCGTCTTATCTCCTCCCCCATTTCTCCCATCTCTTTAGTAGATGCCGCCCTCATCTGTTCCAATTCATCCCTCTGAGCATCCAGTTTACCTTCCAACCCGATTTTCACCTCCTCTATCTGGTTCCCCATCCGTTTCATTTCCCGGGCGGATTGCTCCCCTCTTTCCCGCAATTTGTCTTCCATCCTGGCTTCTAGCCCCGTTAACCCATTATTCACCCCTTTTGTCCCGTTGTCTAACCCCTCAAATTTATTGTCTAAACCCTCAAATTTTTTGTCTAAACCCTCAAAGTTTTTGTCTAACTTCCCAATTTGGACGCTGGTACCCCACGCTTCATCCCTCATTGCCCCCATACTGTTTTCCAAATGCTCACTATCAGCCCTCATTCCCACAAGTTGGTTTTCCAATCCTACATTCCCCATTTGGATGATTGCCTGTATTTGCGCCATGAGGCCCTGCATGTCAAAGCCCGCTGGTAGCGCGGGCTCGGCTACCGCACCCACGTGCGAGGCGCCGCCATTTTGTGCACCTGATACCTCCTCAACCACCTCACCATTTCTCTCCTCCTCCATTTATTCCCCCTGGTCCTGGGTTACCCCTAACCCCTCTTCTATTTCCCCCACCGGCATCCCGTCGCCTTGACAATCCATGGCACGATTTTTTAATTTAGGATTTTATAAAACACAATTTTTGGGCCACTCGTAATTTGAGCATGCTAAGCGCTTCAGGTACGAATCTCTCTCCTGACACCAAATGTTGCGGAACCCAACGTCGGCCTCTGTTCCCCTTAGAGGGGAGATTAGTCCCCTCGTTTATGACTGACCGACGTGGTCCCTGACGCTGTACAGCGACCTCCAGAAAGGCCGGTGGCACGGCCCCGTTAGTACCGTGGACAGATGTTAATTGCCGAGCGGTTTTAGCAACCGCGGCACGAACTATTAACAATGACGACCCGATTCCTGAACGTTGGCCAAATCGTGCCACAGGTATTCAATGGGGAAAAGACAAAGACGACGGATGTGAAGAAGAAGAAGACAAAAGGTAGGAAATACGAATATGATTTATTACTACTTTTTACAACCAAAATAAACCAAGGAACAAGGAAGGATAATAAAATAAAGACAGAAAGAATGGAAGGAGACACAGTGCAATTATTAACTTATCTATAAACAGTCTTACTTATACCCCAGGACAAGACACACAGAACAAACTCACGTACACAGAAGGATGGAATGGCAGGACTGAAGGACTGGAAGGAGAGAGGAAGGTTCAGCTGAGGCAGATGGTTCGGGCTTGATCCCGCACGGGACGCCGGACTGGACCTCGACAGCCACCAATGCCACCGATCCTGGTTCCCGCGGGGTAACGGGTCGAAGATGCCGGGTGGAGCCAACGCTGCCTGGTGGAGTCAAAGCTGCCTGGTAGAGTCAAAGCTGCCTGGTGGAGTCAAAGCTGCCTGGTCGAGTCAAAGCTGCCTGGTGGAGTCAAAGCTGCCTGGTGGAGTCAAAGCTGCCTGGTGGAGTCAAAGCTGCATGGTACTGCTTCTGCCGCGTCTCTCTCTCTCCCTGTCTGAGCTCACCCCCAAAGGCTTCCGCGCATGCTTTTATTGCCCCTGGGGCGATCAAGCCGCCGGCCTCCAGGACACGCCCATCGGTGAGCTCGCCTCGGCCCTGATTGGCCGCGAGGGCCCACCGATCCCGCCCCCAGAGGAGGCGTTGGCAAGGCCACGCCTTGTTCCCGGCGCTGGGCTGACTCCTCCCACCTGCCGCTCCGAGATGACCTCGTGGCTAATGGAGTCTTGCAGCGAAAAACCACCACCCCACAGCAGCGGCAGAATGCAGCAAACCGCCCAGTGCAGTTGGCAATTGACGAAAGGGGGGATGTGCAGGGAATCTACCTTATTCCACTTCGGTGCAATGGAGTGTTAATTAAAGGAAGACACAGCCTTAATCTAATACACATAATAAGGAGATAACTACCGAATAAGGAGATAACTACCGAACAAGGAGGAAATCTATGATTGGCTACGTGTGGTATATGGAATAACTACGGAACGACCTTTGACCTTTATACACAACAAATGGAGGAAGGAGGGTGATACTTTACAACAACAATAAAAAAAACACAATTCTCATATCCACTGTTCGTTCTGTCTATATTGTCCTGGGTATAAGTAAGCTGTATAAGTAAGAATTGCACTGTCTTCTTCTTCTTCTGTAAATTACTTTCGTTTCTTTCCTTCTCCTTGGTTTCTTTGGTTGTGGAAATAGTTGTAATAAATATCTGTTCCTCCATTCTTTGATTTCCTTCTTTCTTCATGCTTGTCCGATCGTCTTTGTGATTTTCCCCATTGAGTACCTGTGGTGCGATTTCGGCCAACGCATATGAATCGGGTTTAGTGTTTGCTAATGGTTCGAACCGCGGGCTGCTAAAACCGCTCGGCAAATAACATCTTGCCCGTGGTTTCGAGCGGAGTTACCCACCTGCCTTGTGGAGGGATTGCCAGAGGTGTACGGGAATCCCTTGACCAATCACTTTGGGCAATCCCGCCCCACAGGAGAGCGGGGTAGCCTCAGGATCGGAGACGGCCAGTGCAAATAGAAGGGGGATTAACCTTCCCCCCCCCCCCCCCCCCGCTAAGGGGAGCGCCGTACTCCGTTTCCGTAACAATATTATATTTAATACATTTTCATTATCAACTCCTATCCAAATTCCATTATATGATAATATTAGATGTACTGGAAAGTGATGTTTTTCCTCCGCCACCAAAGGTAGGCAGAGGTTATGTTTTCACTCCTGTCTGTCTGTGAACAAGATATTACAACAAAAAGTTGTGGATGGATTCGGACGAAATTTGGTGGAAAGGTTAGTTATGCGACAAGGACGAAATGATGAGATTTTGGTGAAGATGCGGATTCAGATCCGGCTATTGGAATTATTTAAAGTGATTCTTCACCATTGAGAGATATGACGAAAAGCGATTATATAACATAGTTAAAAAAAGTTATGGACGAGTCATCACTAAACTTGGTGGGCGAGTTGGTTAGGTGACAAGAAAAAGCCAATTCGATTTTGGTTCAGGTCCAAATCCTGATCCGGCCTCTCAGTGGAATACAAAACATAAACTGTTCAGCCTGGCGGAGGGTATGCGCTCTACCGAGTGACGTTCTACTTTATTTTACCTTCCCAACTCTGGAGATTTCCCCCACAGAGTAACCAGGTGCAACTGTGAAAGCCTTCACATCAATCCCACTGGTTAATTATTTTCGTTGTATTCAATAAAGTTACACTTTGGGCACATTATTCATCTTTTCTTCACTCAATATAATTGTTGGAACAGCAGACAAAGTTAAGTTGAATGATTTGGCAATATGGAGAAGGAGGAAGGACAACCCTGCTCAAAACAGTTTTAAGATATCCACTGAGTTATAAGAATCGTTAACGTTAAAATTTTCAGATTTCACTCCAAATTCTGATACTTAACGAATCCAATTCTCAAATCCAAATCCAGATTTTGATTATATGCTGTAATTAGTCCGTGAGAGTAGATGGTGTTTCCAAGGCAAGGCATGTTTCAATAGGCGGAAACGAAATGGCAGCTTAAGAACCCAGTGATGTCAGAGAGGGCTGACCAAGATGTCGGACTGCCATTTTGGTAAGACTTATTTTGGTATTTTGTTTTAAATACCCACTAAAATCGTCATCAAAAGGGGTGTTTTAACACACCCAAACATCCAGTTTTCTTTCACACTCCCTTGGAGTTCGAGAGGTATGCATGCAAAGTTTGGGGCCACTAGGTTTCATGGTTTTGAAGTTATGGAGGACACACACACCCGTTTGTTATTATAGATATATGGATACGATTTCAGGCAATGCCTTTTCCAGTGGAGATCAGTGTAACACCTGTGTTAGTTAAGCAACGACGCCCTCTGGTGGGGAATACTGCATTTAAAAGATGATTGAAGGCCATTTCCAGTAAGAAATTAGGGAATCGTAAGGAAGATGCAAGGCAATGTTGACTTTCATGGGAAATTATTATTAACTGCAACAACATTTTCAGGCACCAATCTCCAGTGGCAAATGTAGGAATTGCAGCAGATGTCAACCTATGGTGATAATATGGCAGAAAGGTTGTTTGTCAAGGAAAGAAAGTTGATTAATTTCAGGACAGAGAGAGTATTTCTATAACGATAGCTGCAGGCTAAATAAGTTTGCAGTTGGAATTTTGGCTCGATTTTTTTGGCTAGAGAAGGGTAAATTGGCTTGGGAAAGGCTAACTGAACATGATTAGCCATGACAGTCAGAAAAGAAAGAAAAGAAAAATCAACACAGGAAGTGAAAAGTTTAAAAATATTCAATACCAACACCAATAATTTAAATAATGTGGGGCTTGAAGCTAAAGTAAATAGCGAGGATATTATGGAGTTGCAGTAAACGAGACAGTTTAATGAGCTAAATTGGAGGACAGCACGAGAAGGTGACCAAGATGTGTAGGTGTGACAGAAAAGAGAAAATAGGAGGTGTAGCAATCTTGGTAAAACAATATTGTGTCAAGAGAAAGGGTTGATATCAAGAAAACAAGCGTTACGTCTCGGTCCCCCGTCGGTGAAGTGATGTGAGTTGACAAAGAGGAAGACGTAAGGCGGCCATCTTGGATTTTGACGTGGCGACCCAATTTTCAATAGCGTTCTTCCTTGTGCCTAGATACACCCACACACCAGATTAGAAGTTGGTACTTCGCTTATTTTTCAAGATATTTCGCTCACAAGGTTCAGACATATATATGGTGACGGCCATCTTGGATTTTGACGTGGCGACCCAATTTTCAATAGCGTTCTTCCTTATGCCGAGATACACCCACACGCCCGATTAGAAGTTAGTAGTTCATTTATTTTTCAAGATATTCCGCTCACAAGGTTCACCACATGCACGGACGCAGGGGAAAACCATAGTCCCCCTTTGGCTCCACGGTGCGACGGGGGACAATAACGAACGTGGAGGATTCTGTGTGGATAGAAATCGGGGATTGTAAGATGGGTTAGATACTTGTACTTTGCTTTGATTGGGCTCCTGGTGTGAGGAAAGAGCAGGAAACAAGGGTTCATGAAGAACATGTGGTGAGGGAAGAGTATTGCTCATGGAAGATTTCAATTTGCCAGGGATAGATTGGGTCCATGAACAGGGAAAGGGCAGAACAGAAGAGAGATCTAATCCAGGATTGCTTTTTAAACCAGCTCGTCGATAACTCACGAGGTGGAGTGGCAGTGTTGGGCCTCTTTTTAAGTAATGATCCCAAAATGGTGGGGGCGGTGGAGCATTTAAGGATAAGTGACCACAACAATGTGTACAAGGATTCTGTGAAGAGTTAGAGTTAAAGTAAAACAGAGTAAGGCTATTAGAATTCAGGAAGGGAAACTTTGAGGGTACGAGGAGAGATACAAGTGCTATCGATTGGGACAAACTAACAGGACAATTAGCATCAACATTCAAGGAGAATGTATCCATGAGGTGAAGAGTTCCAAGCAAAGAGGAAGTAAAGCAACAGCTCCGAAAGATACCAGAATATAAAGCTTCGGAGACGGATAATATGTGTCCGAGACTTTTGAGGGAGGTGTCAGAGCAGAAAAGTGAGATATTAACCGATATCTTTTACAGCTCATTGAAATCAGGACAAATACCAGAAGATTGGAGAATAACAAATGTTACACCTTATTTAAGGGGTTCAGATGGGAATTGGACAACTATAGACCTGTTAAACTTCATTTGTGTGGAATATGTTAGAAGTTAATCGAGGATCACATGAGGAAGCTTATAGACAAGTTTAAACCAATAATGAAATGCAGTCACAGCAAGCTACAAATTTTGAGTTTTACAAAGCAGTTTCTAATTGGGTCGAGGAGGGAAGCGCAGTGGATGTATGAAAGGTAGACTTTCAAAAGGCATTTTCTTGCAGAAGGCCGTTACCTAAGGTTAGGGCTTGCGTAGTAGCTGGTAGAGTAGCTAACTGGATTCGTGATCGGAAGCAAAGACTGGCTGTGAATGGACGTCGCGATGAGGTTGTGAGGAATGCAGTACCCAAGGATCTATACTCCGACCATTATCATTTACTAGGGCATGCCCGTACTATATCTATATCTAAAATTATATCCCCCCCTCTATTTACATGAAATGGTTTGGTCCATGAAATGTTTTGGTCCATTCGCAACGCCAAAGCGAACGGCGAACGCTTTACATGAAATGGTTTGGTGCATGAAATGTTTTGGTTCATTCGCAACGCCAAAGCGAACGGCGAACGGCTTGCGAGTACAGTGACAATCCCCCCGGGGTTTTTATTAGTTTTAAAACATAGTTTAACGCCAACATAGCGCCAACATAGTTTGCAAACGTGAAATAAATGAATACGCTCTCAAATGTGCCATCCGAGGCAGAGTGTGTCCGCCACGTTCGGCACACGCGATAGCTCGCTGCTCTCTGATTGGTTGAATCGTTTTTTGGACATAGCTCGGTAAGTAATTGTCCGATTAATATGAAACCTTGAAAAGGCACATCCTCGGGTCCCCAGCAATATACCTGGCAAGTTTAAAGTATATCGGACCCGTGGTTGTCGAGAAACAGCGGTCACAGACAAACAAACAAACGTACAAACGTACAAACAAACACACAGAGATTACTGGAATTATAGATAGATAATTTACATCAATCATTTCGGTTGTGGGGTTTAAGAGTTGGCTTTGTAAATTTGCACATGACAAAGTTTGGAGGCAATGCATAACAGAAGGGAGGTGCAGGTGATCAGACCCAGGAAAGTCGAGATACTTTCATAGATTGGACAAAATATTGGTAGATGCGGTTTAAAATAAAGAAATGCAAGGTGCTGGTGATTGCGAAGAATAATAACTATAGGGAGGGACTACATATTGCATCGGGAAATAATGGAGCATCACATAGGAGAAGAATCTTTGGGAGACATAGCTGAGAGTGAGACCCAAGAGTTTGAGTGACTGAACCTCTGAAATGGTTGTTGAGAAAGTATATGGGAAGGTTTACGGTATCATCCTTTCGGAGAGATTGTGTGTGTGGAGATTTCTCAGGATTGAAAGACATGTTCAAATGTTTGACGAGTTTGTGATTTTGTCAAGGTCTGAGGAGAGGCAAGAGGCTGCTGCCTGTCTGGTTGAAGGATGGGGGATGTCACAGCAGAGAGTGCAGTCATCAGCAAAGAGATAGAAGCTTTTCCAGAGAGTCGGTGAGATCATTTATGAATATTAGGTATAGGATAAGGCCGCGAACACTGCCTTGGGGTACTCCAGCCTTGACTAAGAGAAGAAAGGATCATGTTAAGAGCCACACACTGGTTACAATTTCAAACCATCCTGAATCATAAACCATAGGGCAACCAGTTCAAATGTGTGCACCTCACTTTGAAAAACTGGTATATTCGTGCCGATGCGGAGTAATTTTTGACTTTCAAAATGAATTAACAAACATATGGAACATTACAATTTATTACATTACAATATTGGGATACAAAACGTTCCTCTTCTCCAATGGCTTGATCTCCGATCATCAATTTGGATTCAGACCAGGTCATTCTACTCTTAATGCCAAACAGGAAATTAGAGCTGTCTCCCTCGACATATCACGTGCCTTCGATACGGTCTGGCACCCCGCTCTGCTGACCAAACTCTCCTCCTATGGTATCTGTCGTGAAAATCAAGCACAGACACGACTTGTCCCTTGGGTAGGTTTAATATCATTTAGATCTGTGGTAACATCCTGTAAAATACATTCATGCAATAGACATTAGAATCAGAGTATTACATGGGCAATGTCCGATATCAATAGGTAAAACAAAACAAGCAGCAGCATATAGGGGCGTACATACCATTCAAACTACAGGACTATGTCACAGTAAGTGCCGCTAGAGTGTCCTTGCGCCGCGGTTGTCCCGGGTCTTATAGACGCCCCTTTTAGTGGGATAAGCGAGCACTCCCTGGGTTCACCTTCGGTATAATTTCACTACAGTATCCATGGAAATCTCCACGCTTGGCTTGCGGACTTCCTCTCTGGTCATAGTGAACGTGTGGCCCTGAATGGATTTCTCTCATCTCCCCTTCCTGTTCTGGCTGGAGTTCCCCAAGGTAGTGTTCTGGGCCCTGTGCTATTTCTGGTGTTCATCAATGATCTCTCCAACTCTCTGGAAAATCCTCTCTATCTCTTTGCTGATGACTCCACTCTCTGCCGCTCCATTCCTCATCCCTCAGATCGGCAGCCTGCAGCCTCCTCACTCTCTGCAGACCTGGACAAAATCACAGACTGGTCAAACAAGTGCAACATGTCTTTCAATCCTGACAGCTCTCACACTCTCACTATGTCTCTCCGAAAAGACCGACTGAAAAATCCTCCCATCTACTTTCTCAACAATCCTCTCAAAGAAGTTCTGTCGCTCAATCTTTTGGGTCTCACTGTCTGCCATGATCTTTCTTGGGAAAACAACATTGCCAAGCTGGCCTCCAAAGCCAGTCGCCGACTTGGCATCCTCCGTCGTGCGAAGTCCTTCCTTGGCGCACCTGAGCTCCTCACCACATACAAGGCTTTCATCCGCAGCTCAATGGAATACTGTTCCCCCCTATGGGCCGGTGCTCCTGCCTCACACCGAGCTCGGCTTCACGCTGTTGAAGCCAAAGCTTTCAGAATCATTGGAATCTCCTGCGATGAAGCTAACTCCGAGGGCCTTTCACTCTCACTCACTCACCACAGGCAGGTTGGTGGTCTTTCTGTCTTCTACCGACTCCTCTCCGGCCTTGCTCCCCCAGCTCTCTCTGTGCTCTGTCCCCCAAATATTCCTACAGGTCGCACAAGATCTGCCAGCAACCCTCTTATGGTTAAACTGCCAAAATCTGGGCTCTCTGCTCACCTTCACTCTTTCATTCCTCTTTTCTCCGCTTCTGGAACAAACTCCCCCACTCCCTTCATTCCCACTCCTCCCTCCAGGTATTTAAAACAGCTGTTCACCACCATCTCATATCTTCCCCCATCCAAAACCTTGATCTTTTCTACCCCCACTAATTCACCCCAGATACACTTTTTCGAAATTCCAACTTCTTTCCTGGAAGTCCTTGCAGTGTCCATATGTTTTATATCTCTCCCACCTCCCCCCAAGCCCTCTCCCTCCCACAGTTCTCTCGATGTCCCTGCTCTCAAATGTTGTGTTTGTGTCCTTCCCCCTCTCTCCCCATCTTGTCTACCGCTCCCCTTATTTTGTGTTTTATGTGTCGGTTTGACTTTTTCTGTGATTAATGTTAGCTCTTTCACGAGCCTCGATCTTGTATACAAAAAAAAGAAAGAAAAAAGCCTTAGTTTATTGCCTCGCCACCTAAGGTGGACGGAAGTTATGTTTTCACACCTGTCTGTCTGTTAGCAAGATATCTCAAAAGTTGTGGATGTATTCGGATGAAATTTGGTGGACGGTTTGGGTGTGCGACAAAGGCAAATTGATTTGATTTTGGTGAAGATATAGATACTAGAATTTTTAAAGTGATTCTTCACCGTTTTGAGATGGGGACCAGAACGGTGTATAACATGATATTTCAAAATGTTGTGGACCAGTTATGACAAAACTTGGGGGATGAGTTGGTAAGGTGAAAAGAACAAGCCGATTAGATTTTGGTTCAGGTCCAGATCTCGTTCCGGCCTGTCATTGGGATACAAAACGTAAACTGTTCAGCCTGGTTTCTATTTGTGTTAATATTCTAATTATTTTTCAAACTTACATTGCAGTGTATACAGAGAAGTATTCCAAATATATTTCAGGTTATTCCTTCAGTTTTTGGTCTGCTGAGAGCAATGAATGGATATAAAAAGCTATTGTTAATTTGCCTTCGTATTTTGTATCACAGTTAAGATACCGAATAAATTTAGGCATTTAAGAAATTATTTATTAACTATTAGTCTATGAGTCGTTAAATACATTATTCGCCACGAGCAGAGTACCCACACTATGGGCGATCTTGTTCTAAGTATGCAATACATTCTTCTGACGCATACATTTATTTGGGTGCTGTATAGGTAACAGGCTCCCGCTCCCCAAAAAATAAAAACAACAACAACCCGGGTTATGTCCATGAAGCAAAAAATACCTAATGCTTGTAATTTAAAACACCTCACTGTCCAGCAAAACGTGGGGACAGGAATACTAGACTGTAAAGGGTAGGGACTTGTTATACCTGCTCCCATCTAGAGGTGGCGCTACATGATACACATTTACATAGAGGACTTGCGACCCCGTCCCTCCTCACCCCAAGACCACTGGCAAAGATAAAACACCCCTCATGTTGATAAACTGGGGCCATGCTGATGCTATGTCGCAGGTCTGGATGCAATTGGCCCGGAACTGTAGAAGGAGTAGCAAGACAAACAAACAAACAAACACACAAACACTGGTCCATGAATTATATATAGTAAGGATACAAGGATCACATTGACATTATACAAGTCACCATATTGTCATTATCGTCACCAGAGGAGAGGGTATTATTGCATAGTGTGCCACTCCTGCAAGCAAAATTGGTGAGCAACGTGACCGACAGAATTGTTGTTGTCCAATCGAGAGTTCATTTCATCCAAACATAAATGTTCACACAATGCCGACTGCCTGCTGGAACAGTAAGGGGGGTCTAATTATTTCTTGCAAAAACTACAACTTTGCAATCAATCACTTACGGAAGCGAATAAAATCTCAAACATGCACCACACCTCCATGGTAAATAAAGATTGGCAGGATTTCTAATTTCCGACAAACACAATGACATTATTTATAAAATAAAAGGGTTGTTCACCAAAAAGGAAAGACATGCCAATGAAAACTTTATTTTGTTCGCTTCATTTGGAACCACAAATACAGTGCAGGAAGATAATAATTTAAACTTCATCAAAAAGGATGCTTACACCACCAGTGATGAAACAATGTTCATTCCATTATAACAAATAAACAAAGTCAACCCGTTAGGGTAGAAGCAAAGAATCGCATTGGAGCAGAATCCGGTCACCCTCAGAGAGCCAATGTAAAACTGAATGCAAATGTGAAATTACTCAACATCTACATTACAAATCACGATGATACAAATTACTGAAGACTATCTCCAGCCGTTAAAATTTTAACAGCCATAGCACTCCACGGATCAATAAGAAACTCGAATTGAGCAATACATTTAGCTTCTGAACAGGTGTTTTGCTTACAGAGCTAACCCAGCAGCTCACCTGACAAAACAAAAACTACAAGAATAATTATTTCTCCAAACTCTGATGGATAATGTTCCCTAAATAAACAACAGAGGCTCTGATACTATCTGTACTCCATAGGTTTTTAGCCATTCCCCAGACAAATGTGCACATAAATACTGCTTTTTACACCGTGTGCAACGAGTCAAAATGACACTGTGGCACACTCAATTTCGTGTGCACTTTACGAATACGGCGACATCAGTGGAGCAGAACACGAGCCATTTCCCATGTGCTGCGACAAATACGTGGTGGTTTATATTCAACCTACACTTTGGTTTGCTAAAGGATAGAAAATAATGATTCTTGAAGGAACTCGTCTTTGGTGCATTGGTAACGAACAACCATAAACACAAGATGGCTTTTCCTGCAAATGCAAAAAAAAAAAAAAAATCTAAATGGAGGAAAGCGAGATAACAAGGAGGTCGGAACAGTGAATGATGATATTTCTGGTCAACAAAAAGTGTCGAGCTCATTGAAATTTACAGCGAAGTCCAGTGACGATTGACTCAAGGTTATAAACACAAGTACAATTTTTAAAAAACGCTCAAGTTCAGACAAACAAAACAGTCATCTTCTTTGAAATTGATGTGCACACAAAAAAAAAAAATTGTACGATAAATGATCAGCCATTAAAAAAGTCCACTATATAGATATTTTGGGACAAACTTACCATGTATACTGCATATTTACGATAAATAACCATTTCCTTCAGTATTTTGCATATTCCAGCAATGTTTTGGGGACAAGTATCCTTTTACAATAGGTTTTTCTTCCACGAGCTTGTGGAGAATTTCATTGCAGACGCATTGCCATTCTGTCAGCTGCCTTTGTTAGATAACGGTAAAGATTGAGCAAGACGGGCAAGAGAAAAAGAGATGTATGTGCAGATTAACAAGTTGCTGCCGGAGAACGAGTGTTATTCGCTTCCAACACCTTTTGGGAACGATGAATAAAAATGGACTTCGTTACAAGCTGGGGATGTTGCTGAACAAGTAACGATATTCCTCAATCTGCTGAATATATTGCAGATTGTTTGGAGTAACAATGTAATCAGCATTACTTCATCGAAATAGAACACTTTCTTTCTGGCATCCCGGAGGAGCTGACAATAGTACCGCAGATTAGATGGCGATTATGAACAAAACCGTTGAAAGAACCGTTTAATCTTGATATCAAGCAATTTCATTATCCTTACGAGATGTATGGATAAATCACAGCCAAGTTCATATTCATAAAACATACCACTAGAGATGTTGAAACTTAAAGGACGAATATTAAATAACTTTATAAATAATCGATAGAGAAAGCTTAATTCTTTGTAAAAATGTAAAGTGCTGGATCTACTTCGCCAAAGTATAAAAAGAAAAGAAAAAAAAAGAAAAGTATACACTAATTAAAGCAGGCCTTGAAATATCTCCTTCTTTCACTTAAAGTCCACTGCAATCTCCCAGATAACTTATTTTATCAAACCCTTCACATTCTCGTTCCAAGAACAAGCAAAACTTTCACTCTGTAACCAAAACGCTACAAGTAAGTGACCTGGTCCTTCTTCAACCAACGAGCAATATTAATGGACCAAAACATTACACGACAACACAAGCTAATCAGTATAAACAGCAACACGGTAAAAAAGGGGAAAGTCAACAAAAAGACAACAAATGAAGACACACAAAACAGTCTGCTAAAGGTAAACTTCCTATTATCAGATATAAAAGTTTTAACTCGATACCCAACGATTTGTTTTCGCTTTTATTTGTTTTTGTTTTTTTACTTACCATTCTGCTCTTTTGAGTCAGTTTTACAGCGAGTTTAATTTGTATTTCAAAAAAGCCCTAATGTCAAGATTTCTTTGTGGAACCAATACTCTAATGGAATGGAATAATCTTCCATAAAAAAATTAAGAGGCATCACTGCCACAAATGTTTTCCTGCCACACCAGGACCGATGATAAACTTTAAACACTTAAACAGAGCAGCTGTAGGCCGACGTATCGGTTCTCCGCAGCCATACATCTGGAACACCACTGTCACTGTTTCGAAGCACAATGGGATCAAGGGAGAGGTTCACAACACCCTCTCGGCATGCCATTGCTGCCGCTACGCTGCCAGCATGCAATGGCAGCCTCAGTGAGCTGCGCATGCTATTGAGGCTCCCAGGACCTGCAGAAACTGCTAAAAAGTGACTTAGTAAAGCATTTTCTTCTTTGTCGTTCGAGGAAGAAGGTATTGGTTCCTTGCATTTTTGCGCATGGCAAACATCGTCATCTTGATGGAGAGCATTAGAATGATCACAATTGTCAGCATTTCCTTGTTCTCCAAGATGAGAATCTCCACTGGGCATCGGTTGTGTACCAAGCAGCTCATGGCAACCAATGCACCGTGGTGCTAAATCTCCCCTATCGCTCTCATCACCACCAGCTTCAGCTGGCAAGGTTTACAGCTTATGTTCCTCTAATGATGGGAGCAGATGCGGTTTCTGCCCAGAACAAGCATTAACCAATGATGTGCACCAAGGGCTAGAATGGCAGGGCAAAATATGGGAAGAGGAGGGAATTGGAACACATGAACATTGAGAAGAATGCATGCAAGAAGCAGAAGAGGTAGATGGAATAAGGATGCCAACGGAAGCTTGAACTTCCCCAAGTGGGCCCATACAGCAGCAGAGGCTCTGGAAAAAGAAGGTGGCGTAAGCCCAGCTGACAGCCATCACAAGCATCAGGAAGGTGCCAAGCTGGGTGTAGGCCAACACTGTTGATGGAATCATTGTAGCACCAGCCAGGAATGTTGTTAGGGCAGCCATACTAACAGCTGATCCCATACGGTCCAGCGAGAAGGTGACACGTTCCCGGCGGCCACCAGCTGGAGCCAGCCGGTAAGCAATACCATAGTGCAATGCAAAGTCCACACTGAGCCCAACAGCAACTGATACAGTCGCCGACTCAAGTACATTGAGTTCCCACCCAAGAGTGGCAAGTATACCTGTCGTCACAGCAATGGCACTACCAATGGAAAGCAGAGCATGCAGGCTTATAAGAGGGCTGTGAGTTGTGGCAAGCATGACAGCAAATGCCAGGCCAGCAGCAAGACCGAGAGAAATCAGGCAACCAGCCCACAGACTCGCTTGCAGGTCATAGTACTCCAGACTGGTAACAAACCAGGCTTGGCGCAGGCCCTGTGGAGCAGAGGTTAGCTCAGATGTGAGACAATTATTGAGATGTCGGTAGAACTGAGCCATGGGCCCATAGGCAAGTGTAAAAGGCTGTGTTGTTAGGAACTCCACAAGCACAGCTTGTAACGTATCATTAATATCAAAACGAGGGCCAGGTGAACGGCTGTCAAGAGGCACACGGTAACGATGCTCCAATTGCAGGACAGCACGTTTGAGACAATGTTCAAACACAACTCGTTGATAAGGGAATACCTGCCCACTGCAGCAAGGCTCCAAAGTCATACTTCCATCACCTTCTTGGCAGTTATTATTTTCTGTAGCCTCTGCTTCAGTTTCCATCCAGCGTTTGAAAGCCCCCATGAAGCATCCAGAGAAGCCTTTGTCACCATCACGTGGAAGGTAAAAACTTTGCTTGCGTAAACGCTCACAGAATCCAAGCAACCATTGTTGCGCCTCAGGGCTACTAGCATCAAATTCCAAATCCAACGTGAGCGCTCCCCGGTCTCGTGGGTTAAGAGGATCCCCCAAATCAATAGGCAGGATGCCCCAAACAAGTGTTACTGGCAATGCTAGGTCTCCACTTGGTCCACTGCTACTGCCATGCCCGACTCGACCTGACCTCTCAAAGGCAAACAGTTGTCGAAGTTCAGTGTCATAACGTTCAAAAGGATGCGAAGGATGGAAAACACGAAATTCAGTGAGCTCGAGCGATGGTAGACGTATACCTGGATCAATGAACACAGCATATGCACCAGCAATTGCAAGTGCGAAGAAAAGGCAAAGCCATATGTGGCGAAGGGCAAAAACAGCTTGTGGGAGGAGGCGACGGAAGAGACAACGAGCAAGACGAGATATTGTCACACGAACTGCAGCCATTTGGCGCCAGGCTGCTGCCACAACAGACTTGCCCTCACAGGTGATTGTTAGTGGTGATGGTGGTGTTATCTCTGTGAGATAGCGATGCTGCAACACAACAACAGCTGGAAGCCAGGAAACCATGAGAGCAAAGTTGGCAAGGATGGCCGTACCCGCATAGACACCAAAGCAACGTACAGCTGTGATGCTACTGATATAATTGGCATAAAAAGCCGCTGCCGTTGTGAAGCTGGTGATGAACATGGACAGCGCAGCATGGCGTAATGTGACACGAACTCGTCTGAGCAAGGACACCTCTTCTCCAGGTGCACTGGATGCATCAATCCCAGCTTGGTGCCATACATCACACAAAACAAAAGCATCATCAGCCCCGATACCAACAAGCACAACCAGCGACGTGAGGTTCATAAATGGGAAGAATTCAAAGCCAAGAAGTAGTCGGTAGACAAAGTATGCGAGGATGAGCGAACTCACCATGGCAAACATTGTCATGAGTGTGATGAAAGCTGAGCCTGTGTAGAGACACATCACAACGAGGACCACAACCATGGCTATTGCAGGGTACATAGTGTCTGTCAAAAGATAGTCTTGGAAGAGTATGTGCTTGATGCCAAACTCAATACCAGCAACTCGTGTTAGGCCATCTGTCAAATTCCAGTTTTCCAGTTGGTCTCGATACAATTCCATCATACCCTCGCCTTTTGCAGTTGGCGCAAATACCATGGCATAGCGCAGATATGGCACAGCTGAAAGCAAAGGTTTCTCCTCACCCACTATTTCATTGCTCTTGCGTCTACCTTTTTTTTTCCTTTTTTTGCGTCTACCTTTTTTTTTCTTTTTTTTTGGCGTCTACCTTGTCCTCCTTGATCGTTTCGCTTTTCACCAGCATCTTTTACTGCCAGGAAATCATTGTCAAACAGAAAATGAAGCATGTGATAGACTGCATTTCGTCGCACACAGCGACGTGGCACCAAACGGCAGCGACCACGCTTACGCCGCCCTGTCGCAAAGTTCCAGCTACCAGGCTCAAGAGTGCCATTGTGATAAAGTGGTGCACATGCCCGTAACAAGCGCAGTGCAGCAGACAGATCTCGTTCTGTGATGTCTTTACAACCAGAACGATTGAACAGTGCCGCTACGTAAGATCCAGGGGACCATGCTGGGCAACAACGGCGTGCACTCGCATGATGGCAGAGCTCCGAATACTATGCATGTGACTGCACCTGCAACGGCAACGAAAAGGTGATTACGATGACAGCAAGATAAACCTTCCTAGCCACAAAACAAATACATTTAATAATAATAATAATGCATTTATTTTATATAGCGCTTTTCAGGAAGCCCAAAGACGCTTTGACAGAGTGCAAAACATAATGCATAGCAAAACATAAAAACAATTGCAAAAAAAGAAGAATCAATAGGGAAATATTCAAAGCACAAAGGAGGGAGAAGGAGAGGAGATAGTCAGGGGTTAGATGCTGTGGGTTAAATGTTGAATGCAGTGTTGAACAGGTGGGTCTGGAGTGATGTTTTGAATGTGGTGAGTGAGGAGGAGTCTCTGATGGTGTGAGGTAGCGAGTTCCAGAGGGTGGGAGCAGCGATGGAGAAGGCCCTGTCCCCCCAGGATCTAAATTTGGTCCGGATGGGGGGGGGGGGTCAGGAGGTTGGTACCAGCAGAGCGGAGGTTGCGGGTGGGAGTGTGTCTGGAGAGGAGGTCAGCCAGGTAGGATGGGGCCAGGTTATGGAGGGCTTTGTAGGTCAAGAGGAGGATTTTGTACTGGATTCTCTGGGAGATGGGGAGCCAGTGAAGCTTGTAAAGGACGGGGGTGATGTGGTCACGGGTCCGGGAATGGGTGAGTAGACGGGCAGCGGAGTTCTGAATGTATTGGAGTTTATTGGTGATTGTTGAGGGTGAACCATAAAGGAGGCTATTGCAGTAGTCCAGACGGGAAGTGATGAAGGCGTGGATGAGGGTTTCTGCAGCCACGGAGGAGAGGGATGGACGGAGACGGGCGATGTTTTTCAGGTGAAAGAAGGCTGTCTTTGTGATCTGTTTAGTGTATTTGTCGAAGGAGAGGGTTTGGTCAAAGATGATGCCAAGATTCCGGATGTGAGGGGAGGTGGATACTGGGAAACCGTCGATGTTGAGGGCAAAGTTATGGGTGGACTTGGTGAGCGTTTTTGGGCCAATGATGATTATTTCAGATTTATCACAGTTAAGTTTGAGGAAGTTGATTTGAAGCCAGGATTTTATTTCAGTGATGCAGTTTGTCAGGATAGAGTGGGTGGCGGTGGAGATGGACTTGGTGGAGATGAAAAGCTGGATGTCATCGGCGAAGCAGTGGAATTGGAGACCATGACGGCGGATTAAGTGACCGAGGGGGGCACAGGTAAAGGATGAAGAGGAGGGGGCCAAGAACTGAACCTTGGGGGACACCTTGGGGGAGGGGAGCAGTGGGGGATTTGCAGTTATTGATGGAGATGAACTGACGTCTGTCAGAGAGGTATGATTTAATCCAAGAGAGGGCAGTGCCGGTAATGTTAAAGGTGGTTTCAAGTCGGGTGAGGAGGAAGGTGTGATCGATGGTGTCAAAGGCGGCGCTGAGGTCGAGGAGGATGAGAATGTTGAGGTTGCCAGCGTCAGAGGAGAGGAGAAGGTCGTTGGTGATTTTGAGGAGAGCAGTTTCAGTACTGTGGTTGGAGCGGAATCCGGATTGGAATGTTTCATACAGGTTATTGGCAGAGAGGTGATGTTTGAGTTGAGTGGCTACAGCGCGTTCCAAAACCTTTGACAGAAAGGGTAGGTTGGAGATGGGTCTGAAGTTATTTAGGGTGTCAGGGTTTAGTCCAGGTTTTTTCAGAATGGGGGTAACAGCAGCAATTTTGAGGGATGGTGGGACGATGCCTGTAGACAGGGAGGAGTTTATTGTTGCAATGATAAGTGGAGAGAGAGCAGGAAGGGAGGCCTTGACAAAGCTGGAGGGGATGGGGTCAAGAGTGCAGGTGGCAGTTTTCATTTCGATGAGGAGTTCAGAGAGGTCAGTAGGGGAGACTGGGGAGAATTGAGACAGGGGATGGCAGGATAAGGGGGGGGCAGGTGGTTTGAGGGGGAGCGGGTGCGGCGGTGGTCAAGCTGTTGTAGATGTTTTCAATTTTGCGTTGGAAGAATGAAAGGAAGGAGATGCAGTTGTCTATTGTGAATGACTGGGTGGTGGTGTTCAGGGGGCTGAGGAGTTTGTTTATTGTCGAGAAGAGTGCTTTTGGGTTTCCAGAGCCAGAGTGGATAATTTGAGAGTAGTAGGCGGAGCGGGCGCGGGAGAGGGCATCTTTATAGTGTTGTATGTGGTCCTTGTAGGCCTGGGAGTGAACTGTGAGACCTGTTTTATTGCGGAGTCTTTCAAGTTGGCGAGCACGAGTTTTCATCAGGCGGAGTTCAGGGGTAAACCAGGGAGCAGAATGGGTGAAAGAAACTGTTTTGGTTTTTATAGGCGCAAGTTGGTCAAGGCAGGTGGAGAGAGTGTGGTTGTAGTAGTCAGTGAGGTCAGAAGGGGTGTAGAGGTCAACGAAGGGAGAAGTGGACATTCTTTCAGAGAGGGTCGATGAGAATGAGGTAGGTGAAAGAGCGTTTAGCTTACGGAAGTTGATAGTGCGATAATGCCTTGGTGCTGGGGTGGGGATGTTGATGGTCAGAGTGATGGCTAGGTGGTCAGAGAGAGTGAGGTCGGAGCCAGAGAGATGGTGCAAAATTAGTCCAGTAGAGCAGACAAGGTCCAAAATGTGACCACGGTTATGGGTAGGAAGTTGACATGTTGAGTGAGGTTAAAGCAGGTGAGTAAATCAGTGAAGTCAGTGGTTAGCGTGGAGTCAGTGGAGTCCATGTGGATATTGAAATCACCAAGGAGGAGGATTGAGGGGGAGAGGGAACATAGCTGGGTCAGAAAGTAGGAGAAGTCAGACAGGAATGATGGGTGTGGTTTGGGAGGGCGGTAGACAACAGCCATGACTGACTGTGTGTGACCAGAGAGTTTAAAAGCCAGGTGTTCAAATGATGGAGCAGATGAGATGGAGATGAGGTTGGTCTTGATGTCTTGTCGGTGAATAACGGCAATTCCACCACCTCGGCCCTCCGAGCGTGGTTTATTGATGTAAGAATATCCATTGGGTGTGGTGAGGTTGAGCGTGTAGTAGTCCAGTGGTTGTTGCCAGGTCTCAGTGAGACAGAGAAAGTCCAGTTTATTTTCCAGGATGTAGTCGTTCAGGATGAGGCATTTGTTGTTGAGGGACCGGGTATTGAACAGGGTGAGCTTGATGTTGTTTTGTACGGTGGGTATGAATCCAGGTGATTTGGCCAGGGTTCGCAGACAGGAGGTGCGATTTTGTGCGTTGTTGTGACCAGGTGTGTTGGGACGATGAGTGGGAGTGCGCTGAGCCGACCAGAGGATGGGGATGGAGTGACCTGATTGTAAATAAACAAACTTACGACCGGAGCCACGGTGAATGTACCTGGGTCGACGCAGGAGTCCATTCGATTTGATTGCAGAGATGCATGATGGGGTGGAGCGGGTTTTAAGCAGGAGAAGCCTTGCGGCGGAGTACCGCAGAGCCATGCCAGCAGGAGCGAAGGGACGAGCACGAGGCCAAGGGTGAGGAGGCGAAACAATCGTCACAACCCACGGGAGTGGGCCTGAGGAAACAGCGAAGGAGCCGAGCAGGTGAAGCCAGGAGCAGAGCCGGGACCATGCAGAGGGCAGACAGGAGCGAAGAGACGAGTACGAGGCCAAGGTTGAGGAGGCAAAGCGGCAAATGCAGCGGCAAACGACCGCCGCCGCTAATCAAGATCACGGCGGCAAACCGCCACCACCGCCGCTGCAAACAATGGTCACAACCCACGGGAGTGGGCCTGAGGAAACAGCGAAGGAGCCGAGCAGGTGAAGCCAGGAGCAGAGCCGGGACCATGCAGAGGGCAGACAGGAGCGAAGAGACGAGTACGAGGCCAAGGTTGAGGAGGCAAAGCGGCAAATGCAGCGGCAAACGACCGCCGCCGCTAATCAAGATCACGGCGGCAAACCGCCACCACCGCCGCTGCAAACAATGGGCACAACCCACGAGAGTGAGCCCGAGGAAACAGCGAAGGAGCCGAGCAGGTGAAGCCAGGAGCAGCAGAGCAGAGCCGGGACCGTGCAGAGGGCAGACTCAATGGCCAAAAATCCGCCACGACCACCAGGAAAGCAAGATACGGACAATGGTCCAATCAGAGAAGCGGCGAGCAAGTGACGCCAGCGTCCTCTCACGACCGGACCGGAAACGGAAAAATGATTCCGTTGTGGGAGGGAGGGCTGACGGGAGTTGTGGGAGATATGTCGAAGGCAGCGGGAAATTGGCGTGTGAAGAGAATGACACATTTGAGTGAGATTAATTTATGGATTGATTCAATGTACTGGTTGCATCATTTGGTAAGTGCAGCAATGCTGCTGATACAAGTATAAAAGTGAATAACACCTGCAGCGTAAAGTTACATTTCCCATCATCCATGGATATTGTCTAATACAAAATAATCTTTTTTGGTCACATACTTCCATTTTGTAATCCCGTGTGATCACTCCACCCTGCTGATATGGTCGGCAAACCTGTTTACTCTGATCACAAATAGGAACACGGCATCATCATATCCATAATTAGCTCTGCTCTCCACCCTCCAACCCCACCCCTTCTCTCTTTCCTTCACAAAACAATATGTATTTATATAATATATACAGTGAGTATAGAAAGTCTACACTACACCCCCTTTCAAAATTTTCAACTTTTGTTGCCTTATATCCTGGAATTAAAATTGATTAAGTAAGACTTTTCCACCTTTATCTACACATCGTAACCCACAACTTCTAAGTGAATAAACAAATTCTACAAATTTCAGAAAATTAATTAAAAATACAAAACTTATAATATCCTGATTGGATAAGTGTTCTCCCACCTCCCCCATATAATAGCATTTGTAAATTAGCTCAGGTGTAACCAATCACCTTCAAAATCACACACCAAGTTAATTTGCCTCCACCTGTGTTGTTTGTAGCGATTCTGATTATTTCAGAATAAAATAAGCTGTTCCTGTAGGTTTCCTCTGCTGGGTAGTGAATTTCACAGCAAAGACTCAACCATGAACACCAAGGAGCTTTCAAAATATCTCCAGTATAAAGTTGTGGAAACGCATAGCTCAGTGGATGGGTATATAAATATTTCAAAGGCCTTGAATATCCATTGGAGCACAATCAAGACAATCATTACCACCAAGCCCTTGCCTAGATCAGATCGTCCCTCCAAACTGGATGACCAAGCAAGGAGGAAAATTTCAGAGAGCCCCCACCAAGAGGCCAATGGCAACTTTGAAAGAGCCGCAGGCCATTATGGCAAAGACTGGTCACTGTGTGCACGTGACAACAATATCCCAAACAACAACAACAACAACATGCATTTTAAAGGCCATTTTCCCTGCTAGAGCGGGGGGTTAGCCTTGCGGTCCTCATGACAATCTTCTCCATTTTGCCCTATTTTCTGCATCTCTCCTTGTTAACCCCCTTGCCCGCATATCTTCTTCCACCATCTTTAGCCAAGTCTTTCTCGGTCTTCCCCGTCTTCTACTTCCTTCTACATTCATTTCCATCACTCTTCTCAACCAGTCACTTTGATCCTTCCTCAACACATGACCAAACCATCTCAACCTGTTCCTCTTCACAGCATCCATCACAGGCTCTATTCCCATCATCTTTCGCAATTCATCATTTATCTTCCTCTCTCTCAACGATACTCCGCACATCCGTCGAACCATTCGCATTTCCACCCTTTCCAACCTTCGTTGCTGCTCGACGTTCATTACCCATGTCTCGCTCCCATAAATCATAACACTTCTCACACATGCAGCATACACCTTTCCCTTCAGCTTCAACGACACTCCCCTCATCATCAGCACGCCACTCAATTCCCGAAACTTCTTCCATGCACATTTCACTCGAGCAACCGTTGCCGAGTCTGATCCACCTTCTCCATTCAGCATGTCTCCGAGGTAGCAAAATGTTTTCACACCTTCCAGCTTCACGCCGTCTCCAAGATCCAACTCAACATTTCCTCCATCTGCAGCTCCCTCTGTGCAAACCTTACATTTGAATGTAGCTGCCACACTGGTTAATGACCCTCTCAGACCACTACATTTTTGATGAACCCACTCAGCGCACATTGTACACTGAATGGAGTTCACTCCGACACCCTTCCTACACACAGCACAGGACCACTTCCCAGTTCTTTCCACCTCACCACATGCTTTACCACTTGCCATCACCTTCGTCTTTCTGATATTCACCTTCAGAACTTTTGTCTCCATACATTCCTTCCACGTGTTCATCTTTTCCTTCAGTCCATCCATACTTTCCGCAATCAACACCAGATCATCTGCATACAACAACTCCCACGGTAAACCCTCCTTTACGTTCTGAGCCAGCACCTCCATCACAGCTACAAATAGTAGTGGACTTAGTACCGACCCCTGATGCACTCCCACCTTCACCTCAAACTCACCACTGTTCCTGTCCTTCGTCCTTACAGCTGTGCGCGCTCTTTTGTACATTGCCATCACTACTCTGATCAACCATTCCTCCACTCCTAACTTCCTCAATGCCCATGTCAATACTTTGCGTGGAACCCGATCGAATGCTTTCTCCAGATCAACAAACCCAAGAAACAACTTCTTCCTCTTCTCCATGTAAGCATCTCCATGTAAGACAACAATATCCCAAGCACTCCACAAATCTGGCTGGTACGGTAGGGTGGCAAGAAGGAAGCTATTACTCCAAAAAGCCCACCTTGAGTCCCGTTTGAGGTATGCAAAAACCACTACTAATATTCTGAAGCCATGTGGTAAAATGTTTTGTGGTTTGACGAAACCTAGATGGAAAGTTTTGGCCTTAATGCAAAACATTATGTTTGGTACAAACCCAACACAGCA
Source organism: Myxine glutinosa (assembly GCF_964187855.1). NCBI lineage: Eukaryota > Metazoa > Chordata > Myxini > Myxiniformes > Myxinidae > Myxine > Myxine glutinosa. Next base: position 568,908 of record NW_027616365.1, on the reverse strand, counting down.
CATCACCCAAAGAACACCATCCCTTCTGTGAATCATGGTGGTGGCAATATCATGTTATCAAAACCACCATTTTATGCAGCCTTGACCTTTGGGCTTTCAATTTAAAAAAAAAATTCTTTCCTTTTTGAGGCAATGTTTTTATGGCCAGATGCCCTTCCTGACGCGAACCCTTGAGTCACCTCTTACGACACGGAGGAATACGGTGTACCTATTCTAAACCGGGGCACACACCAGCACCCTTTGAGCTTTAGATGTAAAAAAAATATTCAGCTTCTATCTATTGATTGGTGAACCAATTCTGTGACTCAATACACAAATTCTTAAAATTTCAGGTCAACTGGATGAAAATTGACAATTTGATGCAACCTTGACCTTTGATCTAAAAAAAAAAAAAAAAAAAAAAAATCGACTCCTACCTTTTCATTAGTGACCCGATTCAGTCACCTGATAAGCAAATTCTTAAAATGTCAGGTCAATCGGATGGAAATTGACGATATTATGTGATGCTGACCTTTGACTTTTTGACCAAATTATTAATTTGCCTTCTACATATTATCATAATAAAGCTTTGGTGAAAATTTGATGACAATAGCTCAAATGGTAAATTGGAATTTCAGGTCAATTGGATGGATTTCAGGTCATGCACGCACACACACCTGCTGCTGCTGCTGCTGCTGCTGCTGCTGCTGCTGCTGCTGCTGCTGCTGCTGCTGCAGCAGGGGACAGGCTAAAAATAACATGGTGGAACAACCGATCAACCACCCACCATTATAACCTTCACCACTCAACAACAAAACACACACAAAATAAAGCTAAAACGGCACTCGGTAGAGTGCATGGCATACCTCCACAAGGCTTAGGCTGAACAGATTAGTTTTGTATCCCACTGACAGGTTGGATCTGAGCCGAAATTGAATCGGCTTGATCTCGTCACCGAACCAATTTGTCCACCTCATTTTGTCAAAACTTGTCCACAACTTTTCAGATTTTTTTTTGAGATATCCACAACTTTTTGAGATATCATGATATACCACATAGTGTTTGGCGCCATCTTTCAGTGGTGAAGAATCACAGGAAAAAATTTAAAAAATGCTCGTATTAGACTCTGGATTTGGATTTTCACCAAAATATAATTGATTAGTCATTGACACACACCTAACTTGTCCACCAGGTTTTGTTCAAATCCGTCCATAACTTTTTGAGATATCGTGCTGTTTATTGGTTTTGGCCCTATCACTCAATGGTGAAGAATCACTTTAAAAATTCACGAAACCGCATCCAGATTCGGATCTTCACCAAAATCAAATCATTTCTTCCTTGTCACACACCAAACCTGCCCACCAAGTTTCATCAGAATTTGTCCACAACGTTTTGAGATATCCTGTTCACAGACAAACAGACAGGGGTGAAAACAACCTCCGCCCACCTTCGTGGCAGAAGTATCAAGGAGTGCAGGGAATATCAATGAAATGCTCATGCAGTGTATCGCTGATACATATCTGCTACATGAAAGGGGCAGTATACCAGCAAATTGTGTCTTTATGGTAACAATGTTGCCTAATAGATAGCTGCTTGCACGACAATGGATTTGTCATTTCAAAATGTACTTTTGTAACCAAAATACCTTTGAGGAATACTCACCTTTCTCTCATAGATCTGACACATAGATTTCAAGGCTGTCACACTCCACAAACTTCCACCATCTGCTGCTGCAAACACTAAACGAGGGTACTTCTCATCTGCAAGGTAAGAAACAAAGAAAATACATTCCAGAAGGAAAGGAAGAAAAAAAAAAGTGCGATACTGGGATATTGCATAGTTTGTGCAAATATGTAACAATCAAAAAGTGAATCAAAATAAGATAAGGTTTTAAAGTTGACCATTCAAATGAAACCACCACGAAGCAACCCTTGTTGCTATTGTTATGGCACTAGGGTAAGAGAAGCAGGAGAAGGAGAAGGGAGGACCCTAACCCTAACCGTAACAACTCAGAGGAAAGGAGGAGATGGAAGGAGTGCAAGACGAGGTGAAGAAGACAGCAGACCCATTATTAGGGCATCTCATCTCGATGTCAAAGAGATTACCATATTAGAAACTCGAACGCCACTCTTCAACATCGTGACGTCGACCGATCTGTCTGCACCCACATCATTACATCATTATGCAGACTTGTACCAAATTTTATTGAAATCCCTTCAGCTGTTCTCAATGATCACATTTCTACTTGACATGACATCCGACCTTTGAAACCAAAATCGAATCAGTTCGTCTTTGCATCATAATATGGACTTGTACCAAGTTTGGTCAAAATCCCATTCCTGATTCACAAGTCATCACGGTAACAGCATTTTCACCGAACATGAACTCTGATCTTTGACCTCTTGATCTAATCAGTGAAATATAATCTAATCAGTGAATCTTTACATCATAGTACATACTTGATCTATGTTTAGGTAAAGATGGATGGACAACCGGACGAACAACCCGAAAACATAATGCCTCTGATGACGCATAAAAAGAAGAAAGAAAAAGAAAATGCACAGTGTATCTCAAAAGATGCATCAATAAATGTAAAGACAACAAGAGCGAGAATTGCTTTGCAATAAATGTGCTTTACCGACGTGGCATTTTCTCCAAGTCCAAAAAGGGCAAAATTATGTGAAAAATTGACGAAACACCCTGAAATTCAAACTTGTTCTTGAGCTTATAATAAAAGCCATGCTTCAGTTGAATATGGCTAACCCCTGCTCTAGCAGGGAAAATGGCCTTAAAATGCATGCTGTTGTTGTTGTTTCAGTTGAATATGTTGAAGGGGATGGGGAAAAAAAAAATTCTGACAAATCGCAGGTGGGATGAGCGGTTCGATGGATAGAAAACCTACAGTCCCCTCCGGTGAAACCGAAAGGAGACCAATAACCTCAAGATGCATCATAAAAATGTAAACTTCAACTTCCGTCATCAACTGGCTACATTTGCCAAATTTATTTTCCAACAACAAAATTAAGTGTCGCATCCATTCCTTCCGAAAACAACTCCATGAAAAAGTCTTTTACATTTTGCATCAGACCTTCCAGAATCCAGAGCAATGCTGTTCAACTTTCCAACCTCCTTTAACGCCAACAAATGTTCACACATTATTGGAGGTTGGCCAGGGGAAGCTCGGCCCAAGTCTTTCACGAATCAGATGGCCAGCCCCGGTGTTTAACGAAGGTTAGGGCAGCAAGTTGTAATTTGTTTGGAATGGTGGCGCTAGTTTGCCTACTCCTCGCAAAGGACACCGTCGGATCTCCAACGCCCACCAACTAATGCTGGTAAACAAAACACCCAGTTTAACATCCATTCGAGGGACGGCAAATAGATTCACCAATCACCCTGCCGTTCTCTTTAAAGATTCTAGAGCCTGTACATTCACACAGATTGACAAATCACCTGCCTGTGATACACCGGGATGACAGTTTATACCTAGGTGGGATTCGAACCAGGCTAAACAGCATAGAGGCGAGTGTGCATACCTCCGAGCTGCCAGCCTCGTAAATTTTCTCCAAGACACATAGTGCCCAATTTATATTTATACTGATTGGTTAATTTTTGTCGACAACACACACAATGTCCATGCCGTCCTCTCACACTTTACTTACAAAATGTGTACAAGGCCTCCTATCTCCATGTATTGTATTCCATCCCTCCCTCATCCTTCTCCCTTCCCTTCATGTTACTTTTTTGTGGCCAGAGATTATTGGAGTGGATTCCTGTTGTGGAATTGTATATTTTAGTTTTTTTGTGGATATGACAAGCAGTAAAGAGCCTGGTGGTCTTTTCTCACTTCAAAAATAATTTCCGTACAAAACATGAGCAGCAAAAGAACATAAAATTACAAAAAAAAGAACAAAACAAGCTAGAAAATGGCGATTGGGAATGTACTTTTGAGTGAAATCACCTGGAGCATCGCAGAAGAAGCCATCAGATCGAAAATCCCATTCAACATTGGCGTGCCAGGGCACAAATCCAGCCCCGTTTACCTCGTTCTCTTCTCGGGCAGCCTCCATGTTGACTTGCAGGTACTTCTCTCCGCTCATGGTCCTCCGGCCAGTGATGATGCAACTGTGCTCGCCTGGAATGGAAAGATAATACAGGAGGAACAAAGAGCAATTTCCCAGCACTGCCAAATATAAACACATGCTGCATTCAGAAAGTATTCGCACCCCTTGACTTTTTTCAAATTTTGTTGTGTTACAGCCTGAATTTAAAATGGATTAAATTGAGATTTATTTTTTTCATCACTGATCTATACATAACTAGCAGAAGTACCAGGCATTGCAGGGCGGCGGAGGAGAGGGGAGGGGGGAGGGGAGGGGAGGGGAACGGGGGAGAAGAGGGGGGGAGGGGAGAAGAGGGGGGAGGGGAGAAGAGGGGGAGGGGGAGGGGGAGGGGGAGAAGAGGGGGAGGGGGAGAGGGGGGAGGGGGAGAGGGGAGAAGAGGGGGAGGGGGAGGGGGAGAGGGGAGAAGAGGGGGGGATGGGGAGGGGGGAGGGATGGGAGGGGGAGGGGGGTGGGAGGAGGGAGGGGGGAGGGGAGGGAGGGGGATGGGGGAGGGGAGGGGGGAGGGGGGAGGGGAGGGGGAAGGGGGGAGGGGAGGGGGGAGGGGAGGGGAGGGGGGAGTCAAGTCGGAAGTCATTGTCGTCAATTGAATGTCGCATTTATTTTTTATTCCCTGTCAAATGGCATTGGTCCCGCATTCCGAACCCAGAAGTCGGAAGTCATTGTCGTCAAATAAATGTTTCACTCTCTGTCACATGCCGTTGGTCCCATGTCAATCGGATGAAGTTGAAAAATTAACGTTACGAAGTTTCTCTGGGACGTACTGATTCCGAATATGAAGTTGAAAAATTAACGTTCCGAAATACGCTGAAGACGTCATAATTTTAAAACGCGAAGTTTTTAAAATTTTAAGGTGTGCTGTAGTTGCTCTGAGACGTACTGATTCCGAATATGCCTTTGGTTTTGCTCTGCGATGAGTAGTTCTTGAGTTACAGTATAAGAGGACAAACAAACAAACAAACAAACATACTTTACTGCTTTATATATATAGATACCTCAAAATGTCAAAGCGGGTTGAATCTTTTTTCTTTTTTTTTTTTACAAAAAAAATAAAAAATAAAAGCTGAAATGTCTCGAGGCAATAAGTATTCAACCAACCCCTTTGCTATGACGCTTCAAATTAAGCTCAGGTGCATCCAATTTCCTCTGATCATCCTTGAGATGTCTCGACAACTTCATTGAAGTCTACTTGTGGCCAATACAATTGATTCGTGTTACGATTAGATTTACTATAAACGTTACGTTATCATTATTTCGAAAATGATATTACCATTAAAAAACCGAGGCTAATTCCTTACTCCTGCGATTATTAATATTAGTGCCGAACTATTAATATTAGTGCCGAACACCGCTCATCATTGATCATGAACCATACACTGCTTCAATGCATTAACTTTCCATTCACGACATTGGGATTAAAATGTTATGGTTATATTTACTGCATTATTATTATGAAAACGATACGACTGAAACGATAGACTACTGCATTAAGAAACCTGGGCTTAATTTGTCCGAAGCGGTCCGAAGATGAGGCATAACGCCTAAGGCCGAAACGTACCATACCATATTGTTTGAAGAGACGCAACGCCGATGCTTTCGATATTTGATGGTCATTTTAACAATCGGTTTGTTTGTGTTTCACACTGAATGAAAAATGTAAAGGGAGAGCACGGCGATTGTGATATATGACAGGTTCGACGATATGTTCGGCATGAACGGCATATAAATCAAAATGGCGTTGTGTGGAGAGTCAGCTGCTGCACGGCCGTCATGACATCAGACGTAATCACATCACCCTGTCATGTGACCAGATCCTCAGCTCTGATTGGTACAACGTTTGAGGGGACATACATACGGCTGGACAAACACTGTTCTCAATGGCTTTGCTCTATGGGCTACGCCATAAAAACTGCAACACCAAGCTGTATCTCAGAATTAATAATAAACTTGCACAAAGTAGTTTGCAAAAAGCCTCATTACAAAAGATGCTTTAAAGAGCCCATACATTCACCAGTTTAAACTCCCAACAACTCATTATGCAAAAGCTATTCGTAATTAATCCCATCACAACATACCAACATACCATGCTATGCTATGCTAACCTCCTTGCAAGTTGCTCGGCATAGCGAAATGGTAGATTGCACAAAGTAGCCATGTATCCTGTATTTTTCACCATATTGTTCCAGGTCACGAGGCGCTGACTTATTTCCGTTCCACGAGGCTCAAAACCCTGTGCATACACATCCATGAGCTCACCATGTTAGAAGCACATATTTACAATCTTTATAGTACAGCACTATGTATGTATAACTACGAATGTTACAGCAAAATTCTAATATTCTAATATTTACAGTAAAAAAACTAATACTGTATATTTTTTTTAAATGGTATAAATGGTAAAAGCTTTGTCGCCAATAAAAGCATCTCCTGGGCCTGACCTCTACCTGCACTAGCTGTGGCCTCACACACACCCACCACACTCAATATCTCCCATAGCTGCCTGCATGCACTCTGGCCTCACCATTGCCTGCCCAAGCTAGACACCAGCACCTCTGCTCAGAGTTGCTACACCATTACCACTGCCTATTTCTTCTGCAGACTCAGACAACAAACAAATAACTTTCATCTGCAAATTTCCCACACAAAGTATTTATGTTCCTTTACAACCTTGAGGTGTGCCATTTCTAGACATTTTCTCCAGGACAAATGACCCTCTGTCACCACCATCCCCACTACTGCCCACATAAAACATTTATCACATTTTAAAAATGTTCTTCTATTCTCCTTTTGACTTGAAATCGAACTTGCTTCCCTATCATCTTCCCACTACCTTACTTTCTCAATAGAAACGAGCCGATGCCAGAGGTCTCCCACCTTTTGAGTGTTATGATGAATATATCTGTGTAATATGAAAGCCAAATGTTCAACGGTTTTGAAATATCGTGTACGCAAGCCTAGTCATGCAAGCCTACGCAAGCCTGGTTGCCATGGCAACATAATTCGGCAAAACACAGCCGTGATCTCATCAGGTTGAGATAATGTCATGAGGAATAGATATCTGCTATCTGAAAGCTAATTGTTCAACGGTTTTTGAAATATCGCGTTCACAAAAGTACATGGACAGATTATCGGTTTGTCGGACGCAGTTCATTCTAACGTCTATGGTCTCCGACCTTGTCGGAGGGGCGGGAGACAATAACGATAACAAAAACAACAAATAAAAATAAATAGATATGCACTTATCACATTCTGCCATAAAAAGCACCAAGTAAACTAAAGCAAGTAAACTAATAAACTGGGAGTCCAGTTCAGATGTCGAACATTCTTCTTGTCTGAACAGTTGCTCCAATTACATAAATGATTTATTTGTCCTTGAACAGTAGACTGCTCTCTCACATTTGGGGAGGCTCTGGCTTTACATATTTACTTGACAGTCGAATCAAAAGCAATCAGACTTATCAATTCTGCAAATCTGACTGTCGACCACGAACCATATCATTACATCACAATGTCGCGTCTTTCCCTTTTCCATAAATATAACTTCAGTTTCTGGCTGCTTGTATACCTCCATTATCTACTCCACAAAATACTCGGCAAGGCGCTACGTCACATAATTATTGTGTGGCCATTGGAAATTCATGGGTGAACCATTATGATGTTTGCTTCTTTCCCTTCACTGGTGTTGGCTTCGCGGTTCGGGTGCCGGCTTGAGATTCGAGGATCCTGGGTTCGAATCCCGGTCGATCACTGAATTAACGCCAGGGGGGGTTAACTCAGCCTGTCATCCTTCCGAGGTCGGTAAATTGAGTACCAGCTCACTGGTAATTCCCTGTGTGTCGCAAGAGGCGACGAACAGGGGTGGCGGCAGGAAGGGCATCCGGCCATAAAACATTGCTTCAAAAAGGGGACCAAGGTGCCCGAAAAAGGCCAACCCCTGCTCTGCAAGGAAAATGGCCTCCAAAGGTGATTCCTTCACTGCTAAGCCCTTGAATTATTTCCCTCGTCTTGGCTTTCCTAACATTTATAACCTGTCCATTTTCAAAAGGCAGGTTTTCTAGTACCTCAAAAGTTTTCCAGTCATAAAAATAATAATGATATGGCAACCTCAGTATTGTCAAGGTCGAGGTTGGAGGGCATATCTTTGTAGACACATCACATCGATCGAGATGATGACTTTGCTTTTAATTGTGACAAAATAAATTTGACCCTTGCATCTGCAGCTTCAAATTGCGAAAATTGCGAAAGATCATGAGAATTGTGAAAAATGATGGGAATAGAGCCTGTGATTGATGCTGTGAAGAGAAACAGGTTGAGATGGTTTGGTCATGTGTTGAGGAAGGATGAATGTGACTGGGTGAGAAGAGTGATGGAAATGAATGTAGAAGGAAGTAGAGGACGGGGAAGACCGAGAAAGACTTGGCTAAAGATGGTGGAAGAAGAAATGCGGGCAAGGGGGTTAACAAAGGGGAGATGCAGAAAATAGGGCAAAATGGAGAAGATTGTCATGGGGACCGCAAGGCTAACCCCCACTCTTGCAGGGAAAATGGCCTTAAAATGCCTGTTGTTGTTGTTTTGTATCTGCAGCTTCAAAACAACGCACTGATGATCTGTTTCTTTTTCCCTCAATGCAAAAGCAATTGATTAACATGGGCCCATAACAATAGTGTGTGGAGATCAAAATGATGTTCACTTTAAAAAGCTATAATCAAAATAACACACCAGAAGTGGATCAGAGAAGTCCGGGAGTTCAGGCACGAGCACAGCTAGCAGGGTACAGATGGTGATGATCGACGTGCAAGCAACCAGCACTGCCAGCGGCCACTCTGCAATCAACTCTGCATAACTAGAGAAGGCGAGAGAGGGGGGCGGGGGATAAATGTGAGCAAACAGAAACACGATGTAGACATGGACTACTTTAGAGTTGGAAAGTTGTACCAACAGCAAATCACAGTTTAAAAATCAATATATTTTTTAATTTCCTTGTATAATTTCTCCAATTTCATGACAAACTTCGCTTTCAAAAAAATAATAACAATAAAAACACCCGGCCACAGAGAAAAAAAAACTCCAGCCACAGTATACAAACAAAAAAACGATTGGAAATTGCCGAAAGTAAAGCTATGGGGAGTATAGACAGAGGGGGTGGGTTGGGGCTAAAGAAGCCATGCGGTGGGGGATAGGCAGGTGCCTGGAGGTGGTCGCTTGGCATGGAAATAACTTCTGTGATCTTCAGTTAGGCGATAGGATCAAACAAAAAGTGCCTAAATCCATTTCCCAGCCGAGCTTCCATAATTTCACCCTCGCTCCCAAGCATCACTTCGGAGGTACGAGAATGGATTGGAAATCTCAGCTGGTGGAATGGAACGAGGTTGCCAAGGTTACCAGCTACACCCACTGTGATATCTGCTCATTGAATATTTACACTGAATTCCCGTTTCTACCAATACACGCTCCAAATAAATTGCTCATTTGAGATGAGCAATCTACGAACCCGTCACAGATCGGTACCCGGCTAGTATTTTATATAGTAGGATGTCATGTTATCCTTGTAATAAAAAAAAACAACGGATGTCCACTTGAAGAAACTTGATCACATTATTTAGAGATCCGAAAAAGAAGATGGTTTTCTTTTACCCACTCTTAAAAATAAAATGTAACAAGTACAAATACATTCAAAGTACACCGCCCCATGCCAAATAATTAAATATGCTGCAGCGCGGCATTGCCGGGGCGCCTCCGGCGCCCGGCAATACCGCAGTGCAGCTCATTGAGGCTGCATTGGGAGGGAGAGGTGTACACTAATTGATTGATTAATTGTATAATTAAAATCAATAAAAGATTATCACAAAATATTTTCATAATCAATTGGCTAATCGCATAACTAAACCACTAGTGCTTCATCCGAAGATGTATCTTTTAGAAATTTAATTAAATAAGTCATTTATAAAAAATTAAATAATTAATTGATTACTCAATAAATAATTAATCGATTAATCAATAAATAATTAATAGATGAAATGATTAATCAATAAATCAAAAATATCCTTGATAGCCACATCACTTGGTCACTCATGTCCAAATATTAGCTTCCCAGCTCAAAAGGTGCCTGAGATATTGGCCAAATGAGAAAGAAAATAAATAAATGATTAATAATGAAAATAAATAAATAATAATCATAAAAAAATTAAATTATTAATCAATTTGGTCAGAGAACACATAAACTACCACTATTTCATCAGAATCTGTAACTTTAAAAAAAAAAAATTTTTTGTCATTAATCGAATAATTAAATAATTAATCGATTAATTGATTAATTAATAAATCAAAAATATCCTTTGCAGCCAAATCACCTGGTCATTGGCATGTCCAAATATCAGCTTCCTAACTCAAAAGGTGCCTGAGTTAATAATGGTCAGAAGAGAAATGAAATTTAATTAATTAAATAAGTACTTAATTAAACGCTAATAATTAAATAACTCCTCAATTAATTGATTATTCAAAAAACAAAAAATACCGTATTTGACAAAGGACTTGCTCACTATTGTGCCGAAATTTAAGCTTCCTAGCTCAAAGGATGGCTGAGATATCGTCCGGACAACCAAGAAAGCAAGAAAACAAACAAGAAACCAGAGTGAAAACTGAGTACTCTCTTTCAGCGTGCGTCACTGCCGAGCCCCCTTTGGTGCCCGGCAATGACGATTTGCAATGCCTGGAGATGGCATAGGAAAGGAGCGGTGTACAACAAGAAACCAGAGTGAAAACTGAGTACTCTCTTTCAGCGTGCGTCACTGCCAAGCCCCCTTCGGTGCCCGGCAATGACGATTTGCAATGCCTGGAGGTGGCATAGGAAAGGAGCGGTGTACAACAAGTACACATACATTCAAAGTACACCGCCCCATGCCAAATAATTAAATATGCTGCAGCGCGGCATTGCCGGGGCGCTTCCGGCGCCCGGCAATACCGCAGTGCAGCTCATTGAGGCTGCATTGGGAGGGAGAGGTGTACACTAATTGATTGATTAATTGTATAATTAAAATCAATAAAAGATTATCACAAAATATTTTCATAATCAATTGGCTAATCGCATAACTAAACCACTAGTGCTTCATCCGAAGATGTATCTTTTAGAAATTTAATTAAATAAGTCATTTATAAAAAATTAAATAATTAATTGATTACTCAATAAATAATTAATCGATTAATCAATAAATAATTAATAGATGAAATGATTAATCAATAAATCAAAAATATCCTTGATAGCCACATCACTTGGTCACTTATGTCCAAATATTAGCTTCCCAGCTCAAAAGGTGCCTGAGATATTGGCCAAATGAGAAAGAAAATAAATAAATGATTAATAATGAAAATAAATAAATAATAATCATAAAAAAATTAAATTGGTAATCAATTTGGTCAGAGAACACATAAACTACCACTATTTCATCAGAATCTGTAACTTAAAAAAAAATTTTTTTTGGGTCATTAATCGAATAATTAAATAATTAATCGATTAATTGATTAATTAATAAATCAAAAATATCCTTTGCAGCCAAATCACCTGGTCATTGGCATGTCCAAATATCAGCTTCCTAACTCAAAAGGTGCCTGAGTTAATAATGGTCAGAAGAGAAATGAAATTTAATTAATTAAATAAGTACTTAATTAAACGCTAATAATTAAATAACTCCTCAATTAATTGATTATTCAAAAAACAAAAAATACCGTATTTGACAAAGGACTTGCTCACGACTGTGCCGAAATTTCAGCTTCCTAGCTCAAAGGATGGCTGAGATATCGCCCGGACAACCAAGAAAACAAACAAACAAGAAAACAAGAAACCAGAGTGAAAACTGAGTACTCTCTTTCAGCGTGCGTCACTGCCGAGCCCCCTTCGGTGCCCAGCAATGACGATTTGCAATGCCTGGAGATGGCATAGGAAAGGAGCGGTGTACAACAAACAACCAGAGTGAAAACTGAGTACTCTCTTTCAGCGTGCGTCACTGCCGAGCCCCCTTTGGTGCCCGGCAATGACGATTTGCAATGCCTGGAGATGGCATAGGAAAGGAGCGGTGTACAACAAGTACACATACATTCAAAGTACACCGCCCCATGCCAAATAATTAAATATGCTGCAGCGCGGCATTGCCGGGGCGCCTCTGGCGCCCGGCAATACCGCAGTGCAGCTCATTAAGGCTGCATTGGGAGGGAGGGGTGTACACTAATTGATTGATTAATTGTATAATTAAAATCAATAAAAGATTATCACAAAATATTTTCTTAATCAATTGGCTAATAGCATACCTAAAGCACTAGTGCTTCATCCGAAGATGTATCTTTTAGAAATTTAATTAAATAAGTCATTTATAAAAAATTAAATAATTAATTGATTACTCAATAAATAATTAATCGATTAATCAATAAATACTTAATAGATGAAATGATTAATCAATAAATCAAAAATATCCTTGATAGCCACATCACTTGGTCACTCATGTCCAAATATTAGCTTCCCAGCTCAAAAGGTGCCTGAGATATTGGCCAAATGAGAAAGAAAATAAATAAATGATTAATAATGAAAATAAATAAATAATAATCATAAAAAAATTAAATTATTAATCAATTTGGTCAGAGAACACATAAACTACCACTATTTCATCAGAATCTGTAACTTAAAAAAAAAAAATTTTTTTGTCATTAATCGAATAATTAAATAATTAATCGATTAATTGATTAATTAATAAATCAAAAATATCCTTTGCAGCCAAATCACCTGGTCATTGGCATGTCCAAATATCAGCTTCCTAACTCAAAAGGTGCCTGAGTTAATAATGGTCAGAAGAGAAATGAAATTTAATTAATTAAATAAGTACTTAATTAAACGCTAATAATTAAATAACTCCTCAATTAATTGATTATTCAAAAAACAAAAAATACCGTATTTGACAAAGGACTTGCTCACTACTGTGCCGAAATTTCAGCTTCCTAGCTCAAAGGATGGCTGAGATATCGTCCGGACAACCAAGAAAGAAAACAAACAAACAAGAAACCAAGAAAACAAACAAACAAGAAACCAGAGTGAAAACTGAGTACTCTCTTTCAGCGTGCGTCACTGCCGAGCCCCCTTCGGTGCCCAGCAATGACGATTTGCAATGCCTGGAGATGGCATAGGAAAGGAGCGGTGTACAACAAACAAGAAACCAGAGTGAAAACTGAGTACTCTCTTTCAGCGTGCGTCACTGCCGAGCCCCCTTTGGTGCCCGGCAATGACGATTTGCAATGCCTGGAGATGGCATAGGAAAGGAGCGGTGTACAACAAACAAGAAACCAGAGTGAAAACTGAGTACTCTCTTTCAGCGTGCGTCACTGCCGAGCCCCCTTTGGTGCCCGGCAATGACGATTTGCAATGCCTGGAGATGGCATAGGAAAGGAGCGGTGTACAACAAGTACACATACATTCAAAGTACACCGCCCCATGCCAAATAATTAAATATGCTGCAGCGCGGCATTGCCGGGGCGCCTCCGGCGCCCGGCAATACCGCAGTGCAGCTCATTAAGGCTGCATTGGGAGGGAGAGGTGTACACTAATTGATTGATTAATTGTATAATTAAAATCAATAAAAGATTATCACAAAATATTTTCATAATCAATTGGCTAATCGCATAACTAAACCACTAGTGCTTCATCCGAAGATGTATCTTTTAGAAATTTAATTAAATAAGTCATTTATAAAAAATTAAATAATTAATTGATTACTCAATAAATAATTAATCGATTAATCAATAAATAATTAATAGATGAAATGATTAATCAATAAATCAAAAATATCCTTGATAGCCACATCACTTGGTCACTTATGTCCAAATATTAGCTTCCCAGCTCAAAAGGTGCCTGAGATATTGGCCAAATGAGAAAGAAAATAAATAAATGATTAATAATGAAAATAAATAAATAATAATCATAAAAAAATTAAATTGGTAATCAATTTGGTCAGAGAACACATAAACTACCACTATTTCATCAGAATCTGTAACTTAAAAAAAAATTTTTTTTGGGTCATTAATCGAATAATTAAATAATTAATCGATTAATTGATTAATTAATAAATCAAAAATATCCTTTGCAGCCAAATCACCTGGTCATTGGCATGTCCAAATATCAGCTTCCTAACTCAAAAGGTGCCTGAGTTAATAATGGTCAGAAGAGAAATGAAATTTAATTAATTAAATAAGTACTTAATTAAACGCTAATAATTAAATAACTCCTCAATTAATTGATTATTCAAAAAACAAAAAATACCGTATTTGACAAAGGACTTGCTCACGACTGTGCCGAAATTTCAGCTTCCTAGCTCAAAGGATGGCTGAGATATCGTCCGGACAACCAAGAAAGAAAACAAACAAGTACACATACATTCAAAGTACACCGCCCCATGCCAAATAATTAAATATGCTGCAGCGCGGCATTGCCGGGGCGCCTCCGGCGCCCGGCAATACCGCAGTGCAGCTCATTGAGGCTGCATTGGGAGGGAGAGGTGTACACTAATTGATTGATTAATTGTATAATTAAAATCAATAAAAGATTATCACAAAATATTTTCATAATCAATTGGCTAATCGCATAACTAAACCAGTAGTGCTTCATCCGAAGATGTATCTTTTAGAAATTTAATTAAATAAGTCATTTATAAAAAATTAAATAATTAATTGATTACTCAATAAATAATTAATCGATTAATCAATAAATACTTAATAGATGAAATGATTAATCAATAAATCAAAAATATCCTTGATAGCCACATCACTTGGTCACTCATGTCCAAATATTAGCTTCCCAGCTCAAAAGGTGCCTGAGATATTGGCCAAATGAGAAAGAAAATAAATAAATGATTAATAATGAAAATAAATAAATAATAATCATAAAAAAATTAAATTATTAATCAATTTGGTCAGAGAACACATAAACTACCACTATTTCATCAGAATCTGTAACTTTAAAAAAAAAAATTTTTTTGTCATTAATCGAATAATTAAATAATTAATCGATTAATTGATTAATTAATAAATCAAAAATATCCTTTGCAGCCAAATCACCTGGTCATTGGCATGTCCAAATATCAGCTTCCTAACTCAAAAGGTGCCTGAGTTAATAATGGTCAGAAGATAAATGAAATTTAATTAATTAAATAAGTACTTAATTAAACGCTAATAATTAAATAACTCCTCAATTAATTGATTATTCAAAAAACAAAAAATACCGTATTTGACAAAGGACTTGCTCACTACTGTGCCGAAATTTCAGCTTCCTAGCTCAAAGGATGGCTGAGATATCGTCCGGACAACCAAGAAAACAAGAAAACAAACAAGAAAACAAACAAGTACACATACATTCAAAGTACACCGCCCCATGCCAAATAATTAAATATGCTGCAGCGCGGCATTGCCGGGGCGCCTCCGGCGCCCGGCAATACCGCAGTGCAGCTCATTGAGGCTGCATTGGGAGTGAAAGGTGTACACTAATTGATTGATTAATTGTATAATTAAAATCAATAAAAGATTATCACAAAATATTTTCATAATCAATTGGCTAATCGCATAACTAAACCACTAGTGCTTCATCCGAAGATGTATCTTTTAGAAATTTAATTAAATAAGTCATTTATAAAAAATTAAATAATTAATTGATTACTCAATAAATAATTAATCGATTAATCAATAAATACTTAATAGATGAAATGATTAATCAATAAATCAAAAATATCCTTGATAGCCACATCACTTGGTCACTCATGTCCAAATATTAGCTTCCCAGCTCAAAAGGTGCCTGAGATATTGGCCAAATGAGAAAGAAAATAAATAAATGATTAATAATGAAAATAAATAAATAATAATCATAAAAAAATTAAATTATTAATCAATTTGGTCAGAGAACACATAAACTACCACTATTTCATCAGAATCTGTAACTTTAAAAAAAAAAAATTTTTTGTCATTAATCGAATAATTAAATAATTAATCGATTAATTGATTAATTAATAAATCAAAAATATCCTTTGCAGCCAAATCACCTGGTCATTGGCATGTCCAAATATCAGCTTCCTAACTCAAAAGGTGCCTGAGTTAATAATGGTCAGAAGAGAAATGAAATTTAATTAATTAAATAAGTACTTAATTAAACGCTAATAATTAAATAACTCCTCAATTAATTGATTATTCAAAAAACAAAAAATACCGTATTTGACAAAGGACTTGCTCACTACTGTGCCGAAATTTCAGCTTCCTAGCTCAAAGGATGGCTGAGATATCGTCCGGACAACCAAGAAAGAAAACAAACAAGCAAGAAAACAAACAAGAAAACAAACAAGAAACCAGAGTGAAAACTGAGTACTCTCTTTCAGCGTGCGTCACTGCCGAGCCCCCTTTGGTGCCCGGCAATGACGATTTGCAATGCCTGGAGATGGCATAGGAAAGGAGCGGTGTACAACAAGAAACCAGAGTGAAAACTGAGTACTCTCTTTCAGCGTGCGTCACTGCCGAGCCCCCTTCGGTGCCCGGCAATGACGATTTGCAATGCCTGGAGGTGGCATAGGAAAGGAGCGGTGTACAACAAACAAGAAACCAGAGTGAAAACTGAGTACTCTCTTTCAGCGTGCGTCACTGCCGAGCCCCCTTTGGTGCCCGGCAATGACGATTTGCAATGCCTGGAGATGGCATAGGAAAGGAGCGGTGTACAACAAACAAGAAACCAGAGTGAAAACTGAGTACTCTCTTTCAGCGTGCGTCACTGCCGAGCCCCCTTTGGTGCCCGGCAATGACGATTTGCAATGCCTGGAGATGGCATAGGAAAGGAGCGGTGTACAACAAGTACACATACATTCAAAGTACACCGCCCCCATGCCAAATAATTAAATATGCTACAGCGCGGCATTGCCGGGGCGCCTCTGGCGCCCGGCAATACCGCAGTGCAGCTCATAGAGACTGTATTGGGAGGAAGAGGTGCACAATGCACTTTGGCGGCCATTGATGCTGCACTGCGTGCATTGTGTACAAATGCACTTCTGAGGTAAATGTGCACAAATAATACTTCTGAGAGTGACATCGGCGGGCAACTAAAGTGCCCGCCGATGTCACCATGTGGCACCTTGAAACAGAATTGGGAGGGGCTGTTGTACAAAAAAGACCACAACGATTTGGTATTATATTTATTGAAATGACGTAAGTTGGCAAATTGTCCACATTTTCAATGCATAGCAAAATGACTCATATGTTCACCCATAGAGCATAATAAACAGGAGTGAAACAAGTACAGATAACAGGTAACAATGTAGCAAACACAGATAACAGGTAACAGCATACGCAATACCTCTTAGTAGGTATTGGAGGAACATACTGCTATTGGAGGAATCTACCAAACCTCTCTCTAGCATGTAAAATGGTCATAAATTCAAACAATTCCAGAACCATGGTGGTATCATCAAGAATCACAGACTGTGTTTCGAAACATTTTTGTTTTAGAGCAACTTCTCTCTGTCCATCATGTACAATATTGGTATAAACACATTCAGTTTCTTAATCCTCTTCAAACATTTACTTTCTACATAACTCACAACCCTTTACTTTCCACATAACAACAACTATATAACTGGTAGAAAATCATACTGATGTAGCTTTGTGGTCACCATGAAAAATAGTAAAGCAACGAAAAACAAATGTAAAGGGAAATGAAGAACCCAATAGGATATGGTCTTGTTGTCCTCCATTTATATATTATGTAACTGCTTTGAAAGCTTGTTGGTACAACCACATTCACTTTCTTACTCCTCTTCAAACATTGACTTTGTCTTTCCTTGCTGTAACTCCTTCACTGGTAGAAAATCGCACTGATATAGCTTTGTGGTCACTATAAAAATTAGTGAAGCAACTAGAAACAAATGTAAAGGGAAATTTCGAATCCAATAGGATATGGTCTAGTTGTCCTCCATTTATATGTGTCATGGCTTTCAAAGCTTGAACACACCCAGTACTTTCACAAATGTACTTCAAATGATCTTCCTTATGTGTAAGACCTGAGAGAGTATCCATATTGAAGTCACCCATTATAATCTTTGCATTTGAATTGCATTCAGTTGCTCCAATGAAGTTTGTAAGATCTGCGAGATCACTTCTTTCATATTTTGGGTGAAGGTAGAGGAACATAATTAAGGCTACATTTAACTTACATATGATTATTTGACCTTTTCCTGAAGCTAGTTTAAAGCCTGAGCATGAAAGCCAAACTAAATCTGTATTCTTTTTCTTGTAAATGACTAATCCCATTGATTTCGACGGAACATCGATTCTTTCAACTATTTCGAAATCTTCAAGTGCAATCATTGAATTGTCTACATCAGGTCCTAGTTTGGTCTCAGCTTTGCACAATAAATCAGAAAACCCTAAATTATTATCTTTTCTTAAACATTCAAGATGATCAGCATTTTGCAAACCGTTAATATTGATATATGAAACCTTGTAATCAGTTAACACCATATCATCCTTTGAGCACTCGAATGCCTTCTCATCCAAAAATTTGGGTGAACATTCATGAACAGCAGATGCTTCCAGTCGAGCTAATTCTTGTTTTACAGATGGATGACAATAAATATAACCTCTTTGAAAATTCTTAAGAAACACACCTTCTAAAGTTCTTGACCGACTGACAGCAACAAAGAAACAACCATGTTGTCTTGTAAAACTTTGACATTTTGTTGTGTAGTCGACCATAACTCTGTCTCTCGTGATTCCTTGTGCTGCATTGCAGGTAATGGCATATGCAAGTACTAATGGATATTGAGTCCGCCGAAAACTTACTCTCTCTGTTGATTTTTTCCATGTTGCAATCTCCTTCAATGGCTTTATCGGTACTGCATACCTGTCTAGGCTACACTTAGCGTTGCAGATACTTATTGTCATGACACCGGTATCATCATCAAACCTACACCAAACAATGCTATTTTTGGTATCCACATCAACAACATAACCAAATGTGCCATTAGTTAGCTTGTCAACTTTATTGATGTTGCTTGTAATTTTAATAGGTGCACCACTCTTTAGGTGAAGAAGATTTGGAAGACCCTTGAGTTGTGTTTCGTTAGCTTTGCTGAGATCAGGCATAACATAACTTTTCTTACTTGGAATATCTTTTGCTGGTAAAATATACGAATCTCCATGTGGCCTCTGAATCTGTTCATCATTAAAAGCATCCTTGACCTGATGTGTTTTTGCAATCAAAACTTGCTTCCTATCTTTGTACCAAGCATTTTCATTTCTTGTTGGACATTCCTTAACCCGAGATTTGAGGACCTCTATGTCTTCATATTGTTACGGACACGACTTTGATGTTATGCTGGGCCGAGCGGAATGGCCGCCGTGTTCGCACAAGTTACCCGATTATACTCGAACGTTGACTAAGTCGCGCTATGCTAAATCAATTGAGGAAAGGACACAGCGGCTGGGTTAAAATGACACGACACCAGGGGTACGGTTCTCAAGACCTCCGGAGGAGGTTATAATATTGCGGAAGGTTAGATTACAAAGACAAGAGAGACAGCATAGAAAGGTGGGCACTTAAACACGGTCTTATCTTAGCCCCGACAGACGACAGATAAACGGGACAAGACTGACTCACACGGGGATTGATGGCAAGGAAGGCGGGTAGTCGATGGCTCAAGGTGCACTCTTGGCTCAGGGACAGAATCGACCCGGTCCGGTCCAGAGATGCGGGAGGTCTCACAGCGCTCGGAGGTGGCGTCTGGTTCTCCTTCGTGGCTGAGGCGCATCTGACGTCACGTCCGGTCAGTCGCTGCGTATATCCGGCGGGGAGTGACACGCCCTCGGCTCGTTAGCGCCGCCCCAGATGGAATCGGCCCGTTGCTTCTTATTGGGTGCGGGGGTTACCGGGCTCCGCCCTTGACGAGGGGCCGACAGGCAGCCCCTGCATGGTAACCCCGTCGGCGCACATGGGTAATGGCGGCTAACTGAGCCGGAGTGAGGACGCACACTGCACTCCCCGCGCGCTGTTGTGGTAGTTGTTGTTGTAGTTGTGGTTGTTGTGGTTTCATGAGGAAGATGGGAGGAGGTATGGGGAGGTCCTAAACTCACTACTGGTGCCATACAATCACATTCTGGTGCAACGAAGAGTCAGAATTAATGGAAACGAGTCCTTAACTGACAGACTAAGAATAACTAGCAAGATGTCCGAAAGTTGTCTACGTGAGATGCGGTGGACCTGGGCACGACATTTAATGGGGGAAAAGGGGGAAGGTCGGTTCTACAGAGTGTTATTTACAGGCAATGGGACTAGGGAATGGGGGATTGGGGATAGTTGGGGAGTATTGGGGAAATAGGGGAATATTTACAAGCGGATATGGAGGCCAAGTCCCATATCCGCAACAATATGTTACTTCGACCCTACCTATACGTGTCTGAAGTTCAGAGAAAGCAATGTCATCTTTAGATCTCATTTTCTGAGTTAGCATATACATTCTGATGTATCGTTTCCATGTATTCACAGCTGTAAAATTTGCACGTGCTCTGATTGTCGGTGTTTCAAATATTCGCTTGTCTAGAACAGGTGGTAGTTGTAATAAATCACCAGCTATTATTATGCTCAAACCTGCAAATGGTCCATCTTGTTTTCCAAGAATCTGTTCCAACCTTTGATTTATCTTGAAAAACAAATTACTTCCCACCATACTTATTTCATCAATAATTATTATCTTTACTTGCAAGAAGTCGTTTGCAAGCTTGGCCTCACTTGAAAAGTTCAGAAGTCGTTCAAAGTTTTCACCACCCATCATTTTCAACTTCCCATGGATTGTATCCCCTGATTTCAGGTGCTTGGCTGCAGCAGCTGTTGGTGACATGACCAATAGGAGCTCCTTGTTTAGATCTACACCTGATTTCATGTGTTTCACCCACAGTGCTTGAATGAGTGTATTGATCAGGTACGTTTTTCCAGTCCCAGGATCACCACTGATGTACAAGCTGAACTGTTGATCATCTGGCATCTCAATCAAGTCATCAAATATTTTACGTTGTTGCTGATTTAAAGAGGTGATGTTTTTGTTTAGCTTTCGTCTTTCTTCAATATTGACTGATTTTCGATCATAAATCCTTGATGCCTTTTTCATAAAATCAAGAATTTCCTCATTTGTTGTTGTTTCTTCTTCAACATATTCACTTGGTTCCTCTACTTCATCATCGTCAGTCATATCAAAATTCTCAAGCTCAACCAAGAGGTCCTTATTTGATTCAAATTCCTTCCGCTTATTATCAACCTCTTCGTGAACATCTCGGTATTTACTAACTATGCTGTTATAATCATGTATTTCAGCAACTTCATTTCGGAAGGGACAGAAAAGCATCATTAGTGCCTTCATGTAAGAACTCTCATCATCACTGCTAAGGAAGTATCTTATGATAGCCCTTCTCTTTCGCTTTCTGAGTGTCCCCATGTTGTTCATTAAGACAAGAATGCCAGCATGTGATTCACATTTTTCATCCTCAACATCAGAATTATCATCTTCCGGAATATTGTCCAAGTTATTGTCTTTCTTGTTACCCTGATTATAAATGTCATAGTCACTTGTGAACTCTGCCAAGGTCAATTTGTCAAGTGATGCTGGCCTGTTTTCATAATATTGCACGATATTTGGGTAGAATATGTCGTCATTGTCACCAAGATCTTCAATGTTTCCTTTTAGCAGGCCGTCTCTTTTAGCAGGTGGAGCAGTGTTTATAAACTTCTGTTTCCTTGAGAAGGCACACATTTTGTATCCAAAAAGACGGTATATGAGTTCCTGGAGTGACACTTCTCTTGTATCATCAAGTACCTTCCCCAGCTTCTTAAGTTTCACATCTTTTGAGTCTCCACTTCGAGATGATTGCTCAATTGCTTGAAGCAACTTGCTTTGTCCAGTCTCGGCTTTCAGTATATACCCACAGCAATACTCTGCAACACTGTAAGGATCACTAACAGCTTGAAAGTCCATATTTGCATTGTCTGCTTCTAATAGGCTTGGATTGAAGTTATTAATGAAAACATCTTGGCATGAGCGTTTGTAAAAAACTTGTAACTTTCTTTTGGTAACAGTCGACCTTAGAGCCTCTAGGTAGACCTCATATGGCATGCCTAACCTATCCAGGGTTTCAGGAAAACTCATGGCTAAGAACTTTGAGCGACATTCAGAACCATATGTTTGTCTCAAGATGTATTTCTTTATCTTGGTGGCATTGACTTTAGCTGTCTTTATATTTTCAACAGGTGTATCTTTGGAAAATGCCTCGAGCACTGTTGTCCTCATTATGGGATATTTGGGGAAACCAAAGCGACATACTGGTAAAAGGAGCTCCTCACCTTTCTCTTTTCCATCTAGTGCACCATGACCTTCTGTCTCTTTTATTGTTATTAATTTCCGACCTTTCTTCTCGCAGGTAAAACTATGGTTATGTGTTTGGTATTTTGCTATTAGATTATTAATACCAGCGTTGTCTGATTTAGTTTCCTTAGTTGTCTTAATTATGCTGTCAATGAAGGTTAGGAAACTCTCTTTTGAGGACTCACTGTTCACATCAACAGCTGGTGGAGGATTACCTGCCTCATCAGCCAACCAGAGCACACAATGGGCATGCGCACTTCCTCTTTGCTGAAATTCAATTCTGTAAAAATAGTCAACTACCTTGTACTTTCCTAAGCTACTAGGTTTCTGTAATGCCTGCAAAAGTGTTCTAAACCTTGCATCGAAATGGTGGACAACATCTACTGGGTATTTCTTGAGAAGCATATACTTCTGTTTTTTGCTCAAGCCTTCAACTTCCTGGGTTGCCACGTGTTTATTCTTTTCCTTTTCTAATAATGCCTTCATTAGTTCTATCCAGTTGAGCCCATTTGCACTCTTTGTGTAAAAGATATGAGGAGACCCCAATTGACGAAGCATGGCAAAAAGCTTTTTCTTATTCTCTTGGAAATAGGGTGCTGTACCTCTCACATTTTTAAAAGCCTTAAAGCCCAAGTCTGTTCTTTCCATGTATGCCCTGTCCATGTCCTTGATAGATTGCTTTGTATATTTAGTTCTATCCATTTTGGTCTTTCTGAAGAATGTTACACGCGATCTCTTTATTTCAAGTGCTTCTTTGACATGATATAAGAAGCAAATATACAAATAATCATTAATGTATCGACGGTCTATTCCATTAAGCCTTTGTTTGATGTAATTGCTAAACATAACCCCTTTGTCTACATATGTTGATAAGTAGCCTCCAATACCATGAGGAAACAAATGAGGGAAAGCTTTTTCCTCAATGTTAACAACATCTTTCCAGTTTACAAATTTACCTTCTGCAGTCGGTGCCAATACAACTTTCTTCCAAGGTGTTGAATAATTATTTTCAGGTGTAGTTGTCTGCTCATGAGTCAGAATTAACTCTGCCACCAAGTCAGTAGCTCCATTTGCTCTATCAGTTTTAGTGTTGAATGTCTCTAACATTGTGTCCTCGTTAATTTCTGTAATAAAATCAGGAATATTGGCATCACTGCTTCTTTGTTACTGCTGGCTTCCTTGAGATGGGCTTCTTTCTGCAGCATCTGTGTTCTCTTCACCATTTTGAATAATACCTTCATCCTCATCAGTTTTACCTCCTGAGGCATCTTGGGCTTCTCTATTAGCAAGTGCTTGTGTGATAAAGTCATTCAACCTTCCTCCATCAAATACTTCTTCTTTAAAAAGAGGATTATGCAGTTAGAAGTAATTGAAATATTCTAGAACTTTGCTCTTCGATATCACCTCCTCTACGACACTGCCTTTGTAGTTTGGCTTTCGTTTCAGGGAGATTGGTATAAATTCCTGATTCCGGGGCAATATTTTCTCCATTGACTGCTTCACATCAGCTTCAACTGTTATCATTGGCCCCCGCACTTTGAAGTCTGGTGATCTTGGCAAGTGAGCAATTCTGATGAAGGGAATGATCAGTTTCAATAAGAAGGCCTCGCATTTGTAAAGTTTCATAGACTCATTTTCAAATTTGTTTGGCAGATTGGATATAATGAACTCAAAGGCTTTCTCATTGCAATTTGGAACTCCACCTTTTTTTATTGTATCCTTACATGCCTTGCATACATAATAATTGCCATCCATGGATACAGTCTGATCATTGATTGTCAGCTTACTTAGCTGTTCTCCATGGAAAGTTGTCTTTGCTCCCTCAAATATTATTTTAGTCATGCTGGACTTTGGGCGATATCGGCACTCTGACACACATATGTAATTCATTGAAGTGTTTTCAATAAGCTTTTCTTTGCAAAATTCAAAGCCTAATAACCTCTGATGTTGATTCCGATCTCTCTGTCTTTCAAGTCTTTTTCTCTTTTCTACCTCATTTTCTGCAGCTATCCGTTTTTGATCACGAGATTTTTGTTCTTCTAATCTTTGACTTTTCTCTACCTCAGTTTCTGCAGCTATCCGTTTTTGATCACGAGATTTTTGTTCTTCTAATCTTTGACTTTTCTCTACCTCAGTTTCTGCAGCTATCAGTTTTTGATTACGACATTTTTGTTTTTTTAATCTTGTTTCCATTTCCTCCACTGTTTCCTCACTTCTTGACTTCCTTTTCCGAGTAGCTTCCTTAGATTGTTTGTAATATTCCTTGTTCATTCCATACTTTTCTCGAAGGCTCAAATATTTTGAGGTATTTGGGGAAGATTGGCTATTCAAGTATTCTTGACTTAATTTACAATCACCTTTATCTTCAGAAGAGGTTAATCGGGATATTTTTGGTCTACCCCTTGTACCGCCTTTAAAACCAGAAATATGTGTGTGATCAGCCATCTCTTTAGTTAAATCGGGAATGAAAGTTGTATGGAAAGTCTCTCCGTAAGTGAAGGAGCTCAAACAATGAAGCTCGTGCAACACCGGATGTCCGCACTTCATGTGGCAGCAGTTCAAACTTGCATTGAGAGAACGAATCAGCGCCAAACTCAGACCTGATCTTCACTTTCTTTTCAGAATCTAAAATATAAACGGTGAATAAAAACATTCCATTAACACCAAACTTTCAGGAACCATAAGTTCTCTGTACAAAACAAACATCACGGACCGGGTCTGCGTACAAAACAAACACCACGTACCGGGTCAGGTACCCTGATCCTGGAGTCAAATGACGATGTAATTCATTGTTCTGACTCTTAAGGAGAACTTCCTGGACTGAGCACGTTTCCTCAATCGCTCGTGGTGTGAATATCAGGTGGTTTGCTTTGTCATCTTCACCGAAGAGCTATCTCGTTCTGCTGCACCACACGGTACTGTGAGAATGCCAGTGACTAAGCTGAGTGTGGGGGGGGGGGGCGGGTGGAGGAGTTGAGGAGAGAGTGAGGGGAGATTTGTAATCGCATCATTTGAACTTCTGAGGTGAATGTGTCGGCCTATCAAAAAAGGATTTCTGACGTGAATGTGTATAAAATCATTTCTGAGGTGAATGTGTAGGCCTATAAAAAAGCATTTCTGACGTGAATGTGTATAAAATCATTTCTGAGGTGAATGTGTAGGCCTATAACAAAAGCATTTCTGACGTGAATGTGTACAAAAGCATTTCTGAGGTGAATGTGTAGGCCTATAACAAAAGCATTTCTGACGTGAATGTGTATAAAATCATTTCTGAGGTGAATGTGTCGGCCTATAAAAAAGCATTTCTGACGTGAATGTGTATAAAATCATTTCTGAGGTGAATGTGTAGGCCTATAACAAAAGCATTTCTGACGTGAATGTGTATAAAAGCATTTCTGATGTGTCATCTTTACAGATCATTTCTTTACAGGTGTGCTTCGTCAACTGTTAAGGTGAAATAAATTTACCTAATTGAAGACAATTATTGCAGGAAACCCCTTTTCCGTAGTCGATGAGAAGCCTGCGTCTTGGCTGCAGTCTCACAATTTCCCACAATATCCTCGCGTGTTTCAGTCACGAGCTTCACCATGGCTACGACTGGGTGGTGTCATTAATGTCCTTTCCGGCGTCATGTGCATCAGCGTTTTGCCTCCCTCCGGGGCGGGTTGTAATCGATTTGCGTTTCCATGTTTAATGCCTGAGCCGAAGGCTGCGTTATCCAAAATATGGTGAATGAGAACGGTACTTGGTAGAACGACCCCCGCCAGGCTAAACAGTTTGTTTGTACGCACTGATAGACGAGATCTGGATTCGGACCTAAACCAAAATCGAATCGGCTTGTTCTGGTCACCGAACCAACTCATCCACCTCGTTTAGACATAACTCATCCATAATTTTTTTAATATCATGTTATATATCGCTTTTGGTCCGATCTCTCAATGGTGAAGAATTACTTCGGAAATTAAATAATACTTGTATCCGAATCAATATTCACATCTTCACCAAAATCGCATCGATTCTGTCTTGTCACACACCCAACCTGTCCATCAATTTTCTTCCAAATCCGTCCATAACTTTTTTGAGATATCGTGTTTATCGATATCTATCGATTTTAGCCCTACAACTCAATGGTGAAAAATCACTTTAAAATTATCTGATCCGTATCCGGATTCGAAACGTCATCAAAATTGAATCACTTCTTCCATGTCAGACATCCAACCTCTCCACCAAGTTTGTCTGAATCCGTCCACAACTTTTTTAAATGTCCTGCTATGTATCGTTTTTGGCCCTATCTCCCAATGGTGGAGAATCATTAAAAAAATTCGACCAGCCGGATCCGAATCCGGATCTTCACCAAATTCTAATCATTTCGTCCTTGTCACATATGCTACCTCTCCTCCAAATTTCGTCCGAATCCGTCCACACCTTTTTGAGATATCGTGTTCACAGACAAACAGACAGACATACATGGGCAAAAACACAACCTCCATCCACCTTCGGTGGCAGGGGTATATATGGCAGCCACATGGAGACGGAATTGGGAGGGAGAGGAGTACAATAATTGATTGATTAATTGTGAAATTAAAATATATAAATGATCATAAAATATTTTCTTAATCAATTGGCTAATAGCATACCTAAAGCACTAGTGCTTCATCCGAAGATGTATCTTTTAGAAATTTAATTAAATAAGTCATTTATAAAAAATTAAATAATTAATTGATTACTCAATAAATAATTAATCGATTAATCAATAAATAATTAATAGATGAAATGATTAATCAATAAATCAAAAATATCCTTGATAGCCACATCACTTGGTCACTCATGTCCAAATATTAGCTTCCCAGCTCAAAAGGTGCCTGAGATATTGGCCAAATGAGAAAGAAAATAAATAAATGATTAATAATGAAAATAAATAAATAATAATCATAAAAAAATTAAATTATTAATCAATTTGGTCAGAGAACACATAAACTACCACTATTTCATCAGAATCTGTAACTTAAAAAAAATAAAAAATTTTGTCATTAATCGAATAATTAAATAATTAATCGATTAATTGATTAATTAATAAATCAAAAATATCCTTTGCAGCCAAATCACCTGGTCATTGGCATGTCCAAATATCAGCTTCCTAACTCAAAAGGTGCCTGCGTTAATGGTCAGAAGAGAAAGGAAATTTAATTAATTAAATAAGTACTTAATTAATCGCTAATAATTAAATAACTCCTCAATTTATTGATTAATCAAAAAAAAAAATTTGTTTTTGATAAAGGACTTGCTCACTATTGTGCCGAAATTTCAGCTTCCCAGCTCAAAGGATGGCTGAGATATCGTCCGGACAAACAAACAAGAAAACAAACAAGAAAGAAAGCAAGAAAACAAACAACCAGAGTGAAAACTGAGTACTCTCTTTCAGCGTGCGTCACTGCCGAGCCCCCTTCGGTGCCCAGCAATGACGATTTGCAATGCCTGGAGATGGCATAGGAAAGGAGCGGTGTACAACAAACAAACAAACAACCAGAGTGAAAACTGAGTACTCTCTTTCAGCGCGCGTCACTGCCGAGCCCCCTTCGGTGCCCAGCAATGACGATTTGCAATGCCTGGAGATGGCATAGGAAAGGAGCGGTGTACAACAACCAGAGTGAAAACTGAGTACTCTCTTTCAGCGTGCGTCACTGCCGAGCCCCCTTCGGTGCCCGGCAATGACGATTTGCAATGCCTGGAGATGGCATAGGAAATGAGCGGTGTACAATTATAATTAGAAGAAAAAAGAATGCCATCATTCGATGCAGATACTTGGTGCTATAAATGAACTGAAGACCAGTTAAAAGAACGGTTCACTCAGAGCAAGTTAGGGTTATCGCTCATGGATGATTGCTCTACTGCCCAATACAAGCAATATTACGAATCAGTTGGTTGCCCAAAAACATTGATTGCTCCATGCATCGCAATTTATTCAAAATGTACAAATTGGCTCTGTGTCTGACAAGTCAGTTGTTGGCGACTTGGCACAGTGATTCAATCAGAATGGTGCAAAATGTCCACAAGGCAACCTCTGTATATGGCTTATCCCTTTTTCTGCAAATGACGAACAAACTAGTTATGTATGTTCAGAATGGCATGGTATGACGAAACCAATGCCACCAAGAGCTGCTTGTATGGCTGTGTGGGTGGAACCTGAAACAAGGCCTCGTTACCTGAGTTTCTCTCAAAATGCTGTTGATCTATTATCGCTTTCTTTGTAACAAGTTTTCTCCTAAACAGTGTTAGCTCCTATACGAGCCTCGACTTAGTATACAAAATAAAAATTAAGTTTTTATTTTACAAATGCACTTAACATCAAGGAATAAGAGGAAAAATAAATAAATAAAGTGTGCTTGTGTCCAACATCATGGCTCATCAAGGTCTTTACACAGCCAAACAAGTATGACCTCGTCATGGCATTTGCATCTTGGTTAGATGCAAAATAGTTGTAATTTTACAAGAAAACAGTTCCTTTTTTAACAGCTTGTTGGAAGAACAAGTGAATCCACTTGGATTCCGCCCAGGTTGGCACATGGAAATTATGATGTAGCATAATTATCATCTCGGGTCAAGATTTGAAATTATGCCATGGTTTTTGTAAAATTGCTACTAGTATTCACATTATGTTCACATTCATTCACATTCACAGGGTCCTCTGGGTCCTCTGGGCATTTGGGTCCTCTGGGTCATTTTCTGGTCTGGGTCTGGCAAATTTTCATTGACATTTGCCCAGTTTCAACTTTTATTGACCCAGAGGGTCATTTGGGTCCTCTGGGTCATTTGGGTCCTCTGGGTCATTTGGGTCCTCTGGGTCATTTGGGTCCTTTGGGTCCTCTGGGTCATTTGGGTCCTCTGGGTCATTTGGGTCCTCTGGGTCATTTGGGTCATTTGGGTCCTCTGGGTCATTTGGGTCCTCTGGGTCATTTGGGTCCTCTGGGTCATTTGGATCCTCTGGGTCATTTGGGTCCTCTGGGTCATTTGGGTCCTCTGGGTCATTTGGGTCCTCTGGGTCATTTGGGTCCTCTGGGTCATTTGGGTCATTTGGGTCCTCTGGGTCATTTGGGTCCTCTGGGTCATTTGGGTCCTCTGGGTCATTTGGGTCCTCTGGGTCATTTGGGTCCTCTGGGTCATTTGGGTCCTCTGGGTCATTTGGGTCCTCTGGGTCATTTGGGTCCTCTGGGTCATTTGGGTCCTCTGGGTCATTTGGGTCCTCTGGGTCATTTGGGTCCTCTGGGTCATTTGGGTCCTCTGGGTCATTTGGGTCCTCTGGGTCATTTGGGTCCTCTGGGTCATTTGGGTCCTCTGGGTCATTTGGGTCCTCTGGGTCATTTGGGTCCTCTGGGTCATTTGGGTCCTCTGGGTCATTTGGGTCCTCTGGGTCCTCTGGGTCATTTGGGTCATTTGGGTCATTTGGGTCATTTGGGTCATTTGGGTCATTTGGGTCCTTTGGGTCCTCTGGGTCATTTGGGTCCTCTGGGTCATTTGGGTCCTCTGGGTCATTTGGGTCCTCTGGGTCATTTGGGTCCTCTGGGTCATTTGGGTCCTCTGGGTCATTTGGGTCCTCTGGGTCATTTGGGTCCTCTGGGTCATTTGGGTCCTCTGGGTCATTTGGGTCCTCTGGGTCATTTGGGTCCTCTGGGTCATTTGGGTCCTCTGGGTCATTTGGGTCCTCTGGGTCATTTGGGTCCTCTGGGTCATTTGGGTCCTCTGGGTCATTTGGGTCCTCTGGGTCATTTGGGTCCTCTGGGTCATTTGGGTCCTCTGGGTCCTCTGGGTCATTTGGGTCATTTGGGTCATTTGGGTCATTTGGGTCATTTGGGTCATTTGGGTCCTCTGGGTCATTTGGGTCCTCTGGGTCATTTGGGTCCTCTGGGTCATTTGGGTCCTCTGGGTCATTTGGGTCCTCTGGGTCATTTGGGTCCTCTGGGTCATTTGGGTCCTCTGGGTCATTTGGGTCCTCTGGGTCATTTGGGTCCTCTGGGTCATTTGGGTCCTCTGGGTCATTTGGGTCCTCTGGGTCATTTGGGTCCTCTGGGTCATTTGGTTCATTTGGGTCATTTGGGTCCTCTGGGTCATTTGGGTCCTCTGGGTCATTTGGGTCCTCTGGGTCATTTGGGTCCTCTGGGTCATTTGGGTCCTCTGGGTCATTTGGGTCCTCTGGGTCATTTGGGTCCTCTGGGTCATTTGGGTCCTCTGGGTCATTTGGGTCCTCTGGGTCATTTGGTTCATTTGGGTCATTTGGGTCCTCTGGGTCATTTGGGTCCTCTGGGTCATTTGGGTCCTCTGGGTCATTTGGGTCCTCTGGGTCCTATATTCCTATCCTATAACATATATATCCTATAACCTATCCTATATATATCCTATATCATATAACATATATCCTATATATCCTATAACATAACATATAACAAATATATCCTATATTATGTACTAGCGAGCGGCCGCGTACCAGCCAAAGGGGTAGCCCATGGTTAGCCTAAATATAGATTTGATGACGTCATGTTTACACATCTGAGCGACAGAAACGTGCTTCACTTTTGGAGCGACAGAAATTCCCAGGCAAACGCTATAACGCACCAGGTTTACAACCTGTGCGTTAATAAACCAGAAGCAATTATCCTTCAAGAGAAATGAAAATATAAATTTTCAAAGAAAAATTGCAACAAGTAATTTGCACCTTGCCAAAAAGCAACACCTGGTGGCCCAGGCTCTCAAACAACAACTTATTGGCCAATGAGTCTCAAAACGATCGACAACGAGACGGCACTCGTAAAGGGCTTAGTCTCTCCTCACACGGTCATTCATAACAAAAATAGCTTTGTTAACTGAACATTATACTATTATGAACCACTGCTATTATGACCTATATACATGCACCTTATGTCACAGAGTTTCTTGGCATTGGTTATGAAAGTCATAAATTTAATTCTTCATTCACATCTGGTCACAGATCAGATATATCAAGTTTAAGATTTTTTTGGAGAAGGATTTCAATTTTTTTTTTTTTTTTTTTTTTTTTTTGTATACAAGATCGAGGCTCGTGAAAGAGCAAACATTAATCACACAAAAAGACAAACCGACACACAAAACACAAAAAACAAGGGGAGCGGCAGACAAGATGGGGAGAGAGGGGGGAGGACACAAAAGAGAGGGGGAAGAAGGGGAAGGACACAAACACAACATTTGAGAGCAAGGACATCGGGAGGACTTGGGGGGAGGTGGGAGAGGATTAAAACATATGAACACTGCAAGGACTCTGGGGTGAATTACCGGGGGTAGAAAAGATCAAGGTTTTCGATGGGGGAAGATAAGAGATGGTGGTGAACAGCTGTTTTAAAGACCTGGAGGGAGGAGTGGGATTGAAGGGAGTGGGGGAGTTTGTTCCAGAGGGGGGAGAAAAGGGGAATGAAAGAGTGAAGGTGAGCAGAGAGCCGAGACTTTGGCAGTTTAACCACAAGAGGGTTGCAGGCAGATTTTGTGCGACCTGAAGGAATATTGGGGGGACAGAGCACAGAGAGAGCTGGGGGAGCAAGGCCAGAGAGGAGTCGGTAGAAGACAGAAAGACCACCAACCTGCCTGCGGTGAGTGAGTGGAAGGCCCTCGGCGTTGACTACATCGCAGGAGATTCCAATGATTCTGAAAGCTTTGGCCTCAACAGCGTGAAGCCGAGCAAGGTGTGAGGCAGGAGCACCAGCCCAGATGGGGGAACAGTATTCCATTGAGCTGCGGATGAAAGCCTTGTATGTGGTGAGGAGCTCAGGTGTGCCAAGGAAGGACTTCGCACGACGGAGGATGCCCAGTCGGCGACTGGCTTTGGAGGCCAGCTTGGAAATGTGGTTTTCCCAAAAAAAGATCATGGCAGATAGTGAGACCCAAAAGCTTGAGCGACAGAACTTCTTGGAGAGGATTGTTCAGAAAGTAGATGGGAGGGTTGTCCAGTCGGTCCTTTCGGAGAGACATTGTAAGAGTGTGAGATTCGTCAGGATTGAAAGACATGTTCCACTTGTTTGACCAGTCTGTGATTTTGTCCAGGTCTGCAGAGAGTGAGGAGGCTGCAGACTGCCGATCTGAGGGATGAGGAATGGAGCGACAGAGAGTAGAGTCGTCAGCAAAGAGATAGAGGATTTTCAAGAGAGCCAGAGAGATCATTGATGAAGACCAGAAAAAGCACAGGGCCCAGAACACTACCTTGGGGAACTCCAGCCTGAACAGGAAGAGGAGATGAGAGAAACCCATTCAGGGCCACACGTTGACTACGACCAGAGAGGAAGTCCGCCAGCCATGCGTGGAAATTTCCATGGATACCAAAGGAGGAGAGTTTGGAGAGCAGAGCAGGGTGCCAGACCGTATCGAAGGCACATGAAATGTCAAGGGAGACAGCTCTAATTTCCTGTTTGGCGTTGAGGACCTCCATCCATTGTTGAGAAAGCAGAAGCAGCATGTCCAAAGTAGAGTGACCAGGTCTGAAACCAAATTGATGATCAGAGATCAAGCCATTGGAGAAGAGGAAAGATTTAATATCTGAAGCAATGATGGATTCCATGACTTTGCTGATAATTGGGAGAAGGCTGATTGGTCTGTAGTTGCTGGGATCTGTTTTTGCACCTTTTTTGTGCAAAGTGGTGATGTTGGCTGATTTCCAAGCAGATGGCAGATGACCTTGAGCAAAAGAGAGGGTGAAGAGAACAGAAAGAGGGAGTGAAAGAGCAGAAGAACATGATTTTAGGACCCGTGGGCTGATGCCGTCAGGACCAGTTGCAGAATCAGAGTCGAGGGTTGACAGAAACTTTTCCACCTTGTCAGGAGGAAAGGACACAGAGTCCAGGAGCAGCTGGGTACGACTGGGTACGGTGGGTACAGAGAGGGATGGGTTTGGGACACAAGATTTAGAGGCAAACACAGAGTTGAGGCATTCAGCTTTTTCACGTGCGGAGTCAGCCGTAAAGCCGTTTGAGGTGAGGGAGGGGATGGAGGGGGAACAAACACCAGAAACAGATTTGACCAGACGCCACCAGGATTTGGAAGAGGGAGACAGATAAGAGAGTTCGGTCTTGAGAATGGTGAGATATTGTTTCCTGGCTCTCCTGAGGGTGGACACACACTTGTTTCGGGCTTTGTGAAAGGAAATGAGATTTCCTTCCGTTGGATTTGCTTTCCAGGAGACGAAAGCAAGTTGTTTCAGGGCAACAGCCTCACCACAAGATTCCGTGTACCATGGACGGGAGGAAGGGTATGACAACTGAAGACGAGATGGTATAAATCTGTGCATGAGAGAGAGCAATTTACTATGAAAGAATTCCCAGGATGAGTTGATGTCAGAGGCGGTAGAGATGGGAGACCAGTCCAGATGATTGATGGCTGCTTGAAGACCGTGCCAGTTGGCCTGAGTGAAATGCCAGACTTGTCGACGCTGAGGAGGCTCTCTGAGAATGGTCAGAGAGATGTCCACTTTGACAAGCACATGATCAGATGAGCCGATTGGAGCAGAAGAAGAGCAGCAGCCATTTTCAGGGAAGTTTGTCATAACCAAATCCAGAAGAGAAGATGCTCCGTTGACTGAGATCCGGGTCGGGAAATTGACAGATTGTGTCAGTCCCAGTGAGTCGCAGAAGTCCTTTGCTGAAGAGCCATGGCTGGTGAGAGAGGTACCCACACCCAGCCAACTGGCATGGTGACAATTGAAATCACCACATATGAGGAAGAGAGAGTTGGGATGGGTAGATAGAAGTTGGTCCATATTGTCAGACAGTGAGATGTAGATGGAGTCATCGCTGATTGGTGGACGGTACAACACACATATGAACAAAAGGTGGGAGCGAAGGGGAAGCCGTAGCCAAAGGTATTCCTGGGGGTGAGGTGGAGAGATGGCAGTGGAGGGCGAGTGAGGAAGAGAGTTTTTTTTTTTTTTTTTTTTTTTGTATACAATATCGAGGCTCGTGAAAGAGCGAACATTAATCACACAGAAAGACAAACCGACACATAAAACATATAACATAGGGAGCGGTAGACAAGATGGGGAGAGAGGGGGAAGGACACAAACACAACATTTGAGAGCAGGGACCGAGAGACATGGAGACATCGAGAGATCGAGAGATCTGAGAGAGGGCGAGGGCTTTGGGGGGGGGGGCGTGGGAAGGGGGCAGTGGGAGAGGTATAAAACATATGGACACTGCCAGGACTTCCAGGAAAGAAGTTGGAATTTCAAACAAGGTGGATCTGGGGTGAATTAGCGGGGGTAGAAAAGATCAAGGTTTTGGATGGGGGAAGATAAGAGATGGTGGTGAACAGCTGTTTTAAAGACCTGGAGGGAGGAGTGGGATTGAAGGGAGTGAGGGAGTTTGTTCCAGAGGCGGGAGAAAAGAGGAATGAAAGAGTGAAGGTGAGCGGAGAGCCGAGATTTCGGCAGTTTAACCATCAGAGGGTTGCTGGCAGATCTTGTGCGACCTGTAGGAATATTTGGGGGACAGAGCACAGAGAGAGCTGGGGGTGCAAGGCCGGAGAGGAGTCGGTAGAAGACAGAAAGACCACCTACCTGCCTGTGGTGAGTGAGTGAAAGGCCCTCAGAGATAGCTTCATCGCGGGAGATTCCAATAATTCTGAAAGCTTTGGTTTCAACAGCGTGAAGCCGAGCTAGGTGTGAGGCAGGAGCACCGGCCCATAGGGGAGAACAGTATTCCATTGAGCTGCGGATGAAAGCCTTGTATGTGGTGAGGAGCTCAGGTGTGCCGAGGAAGGACTTCGCACGACGGAGGATGCCCAGTCGGCGACTGGCTTTGGAGGCCAGCTTGGAAATGTGGTTTTCCCAAGAAAGATCATGGCAGATAGTGAGACCCAAAATCTTCAGCGACAGAACTTCTTGGAGAGGATTGTTGAGAAAGTAGATGGGAGGGTTGTCCAGTCGATCTTTTCGGAGAGACATAGTAAGAGTGTGAGATTTGTCAGGATTGAAAGACATGTTCAAGACATGTTCAAGGACACTGGAGGAGGGATGGAGTTTTTTATAAAGATAGCAACCCCACCTCCAGGACGAGGCTCAGGTCTATCATACCGGAGGAGGGAGTAACCTGGGAGAGATACCAAGGCATCAGAGACATCATGAAGGAGGAAAGTTTCTGTTAAGCAGATCACATCTGGTTTGTCAGAAGCAACCTGTATGGAGAGGTCAGTCAAGTTTGAGCGAAGGCCCTGGATGTTTGAGGTCCATACCGTTAATGAAGAGGAAGGGGGAGCATCGGGTCCAGAACAGGGGGGGG
The DNA here is from genome assembly GCF_964187855.1 of Myxine glutinosa. NCBI lineage: Eukaryota > Metazoa > Chordata > Myxini > Myxiniformes > Myxinidae > Myxine > Myxine glutinosa. Next base: position 533,115 of record NW_027616365.1, on the reverse strand, counting down.
GGGGGAGGGGTAGGGTAAGATGTGGAAGAGGAGGAAGAGGTAGGGAGAGCTGTTGAAGGTGTGTCAGAGATTTCAGAATAGCTTGGAGAAAGGGAAGAATGGGGCAGACAAAAGGTTTGATGGAGATTGGGTGAGGCACAGTGAGGTGTTATTTGAGGAGGGGGAAGAGCAAGGCAGGAGGTTTGGGGAGATGAAGGTGAAAGTTGGAAGGAGGAAGAAGCAGGGAGGATGCTTTGAGGAGGAGGGGTGAGAGGGGAGTCTAGGAGGGGAGGAGCGAGGGAGAGTCTCAGAGGGGAGGGGTGTGGGGGGAGTTTAGGAGGGAGGGGAGGGAAGGGGCAAGGGGGGAGATTTGAAAGGGATGGGTGATGGGGAGGATTTGGAGGGGAGGGGTGAGATTGGATTTTGAAAAGTGTACGATTCATGGGAAACGAACATTTTTTGCAAAATGAGTTTGAGACCTTCGAGTCAAAAATACGTTTGAGGACACTGGAGGAGGGATGGAGTTCTGGATAGTTTATGGAATGTAGAAAGGAGGAACTGTAAGAGATGGTATTGTTGCGAATATGGAATTTGGCCTCCATATCCGCTTGTAAATATTCCCCTATTTCCCCAATACTCCCCAACTATCCCCAATCCCCCATTCCCGAGTCCCATTGTCTGTAAACAACACTCTGTAGAACCGACCTTCCCCTTTTTCCCCCATTAAATGTCGTGCCCAGGTCCACCGCATCTCACGTAGACAACTTTCGGACATCTTGCTAGTTATTCTTAGTCTATGTCAGTTAAGGACTCTTTTCCATTAATTCTGACTCTTCGTTGCACCAGAATGTGATTATATGGCACCAGTAGTGAGTTTAGGACCTTCCCATACCTCCTCCCATCTTCTTCCCCAAACAACAACAACTACAACAACAGAGGGGCGCGGCGCGGCGTGCGGGGAGTGTGCGTCCTCACACCGGCTCGGTTAGCCGCCATGACCATGCGCTCCACGGGGTTACCACGAAGGGGCTCCTTGTCAGCCCCTCGTCAAGGGCGGAGCCGGTAACCCCCCCCCCCCCCCGCACGCACCCAATGAGAAGCGACGTGCCGATTCCATCTGGGGCGGAGCTAACGAGCCGAGGGCGTGTCACTCCCCGCCGGATATACGCGGCGACTTACCGGATGTGAGGTCAGATGCGCCTGAACTACGGAGAGCAGAGGACGCCACCCCCAGCGCGACGATACCTCCCCGCATCTTTGGACCGGACCGGACCGGACCGGGTCGATTCTGCCCTGAGCCCATGTGCACCTGGAGCCATCGATTCTGCCTTTCCTTGCCATCAATCCCCGTGTGAGTCAGCCTTTTGTCCCGTTTATCTGTCGTCTGTTGGGGTTAATATAAGAGTGTGTCTAAGTGCCTATCTTACTATGCTGTACCTCTCGTCTCTGTAGTCTAACCTTCCACCATAATATAACCTCCTCCGGGGGTCTTGAGAACCGTATCCCTGGTGTCGTGTCCTTTGAATCCCAGCCGTTGTGTCCTTTTCCTTCATTGACCTAGCGTAGCGCGACTCGGCAACGTTCGAGTATAATCGGGTAACTTGTGCAGGCGCGGTCATACCAAACCGCTCGGTGAACCAACATCCACCACCGCGTCTGTAACAATTGGTGTCGAGGAGTGGAATTCGGACCCGGGACTAAATTTATTAGGCCCAAATTTTGGAACACCAATTCCTGGGTAACAATACTAGGGTAACAATTGGTGTTGGGGAGGTAGAATCGATCCGGAGCGCGTTTCCCGCGCTCGACGAAATTATGACGGCGAAATTTGATTTTGTTATACGGAAATAAAAACCCGAATTTTGAAAGTCGCGCTATGGCAGACCAAGTCGGCTGGGGTCCGGTAGTGGAGAGTGAGGCAGGGTCGGTCCAGGACCAAATTGAGGGACATGAGGGACAGGAGGAGAGCGAAGCAGTGAGGGCGGCAGGGTCGCAAAATAGCGTTGTCGTGCACGAGGTGGCCACGGCGTCCACGCCCGTGACCGTAGTGGCGCCGCAGGTGGATTTGAACCTTTTTTTAATACAAATAAAGGCCCTTATGGCCCAGAATAGTGAGCAAATGAGGGCTAATAGTGAGCGATTGGATGAGCAATTGGGGGTAATAGGGAACCGGATGGATGCTCAGGGTGAGCAATTGGGGGTAATGGGGAACCGGATAGAGGCTCAGAGTGAGCAAATGGGGGTAATGAGGGACGAAGCGAGGGGTACCGGTGAGGGGTTAGACAACGGGATAAAAGAGGTGAAAAATGGGTTAATGGGGGTAGAAAACAGAATGGCCGCTCAAGAGAATGAAATGGAAGGGATGCAAAAGGGGTTAGAGGGGGTAGAAAATAGAATGGCTGCCCAGGAGAATCAGATAGAGGGAGTGAAAAATGGGTTAGAGGGGTTAGAAAACAGGATGGAAGGCAAATTGAGGGACATGAGGGACCAAGCGGAAAGGGAAGTTAACCAAATGGGGCAGCAGATAGAGGGGGTCAGAATGGGGGTAGAAACCAAACTGGATGCTCACAGGGAGGAAATGGAGCAGATGAGGGTGGCATCTGGGCAGGAGATGCAAGTGATGGGAGAGGAGATCAGAAGAGGAGTGAGTGAGGAGGTCGGAGGAGTGCGCGAAGAGGTGAGGCACTGTAAGGAGCGCATGGAGAAGGAGGTGAGAAAGGGGACTGTAAAATTGCAAGGGGGTATAGAGGAGTTGACGCTGGGAGTAGAACAACTGACAGTGGGACAAAAGGAGTTGGGGGACCAGGTAAAGAAGAACACAGCGGTAATAGAGGGATTAAAATCGACACAGAAGGAGATGAAAAAGGACGTAGGGGTAATTAAAAAAGAGTGTCAGACGGTACATGAGGACCTGACGAGGAAAATGGACAAGGTGATAGAGGTAATGGAGACGAAGGACCGGCAGGTGAGGACGCACATGGAAACGGTCAAGGTAGCCTTAGAGGACGAGCTTGAGGAGACGTACCGGGGAATAAAAGAGGTGAAGCAGAAATTAGAAGAAGTGGAAGAAGGGGTGAGCGAAATTAAGAAGCGACGGAGAGAGGATAAGAAAGAGATAAAAGAGGAAGTAAAATAATTGGTCCAAAATCTGTGTTCGGATCGTGATGATGTGCTCATTAACCGGATGAGGGATTCGCAGGTGATGGAGGAGAAGCGAAGAGAAAGAGGACCCGGTGTAAGTGGTGACCAATATGGTCGGGCGTATGATGCGCCAGGGGATTTAAGGAGCTTGGGGGTCGAGATAGACCCAGGTGTTCGTGAGAGGCCGTGGGTGAAGTGTGCGACAGGTCTGGTGTGCGAAAAAGGAGGTGTGCAAGAAAGTCCGACTCTGGGGTGTGTGAGGAAAAAGTGCGTGCCAAGGAGTGAGGGTGCTGGCGAGAGTGAGTCGGTCGTAGCGCGTGTGCGAGGGGGCACATGGAAGCGCGGTGTGGTGAGTGTTACAGAGGGTGTAACGGGAGAGTGTGTGCGAGAAAGGTGTGTGACGGACAAGTGCATGGGGAAAGAGTGTGCTGTCAAGAGTAAGGGTGAGTGCGTGGTCAAGAGTGGTGGTGAGAGTAGTGAGAGTGACAAGGAGCGTGAGTTGGTTGTGACAGGTGAGCGAGGATGCACACCTGGAATGGTAGAGCGTGAGTGGGAATGCACGCTGGAGTTGGTGGTGAGGCACTTGGTTGGGTGTGCGAATGAGAGCACACCTGTGATTGTCACAGAGGAGGTGACCGAGGAGGGGGCGCGAAGAGGTGTGTTAGTGAGGTGTGCGACCAACGAATGTGTGCCAAAGTGTTCGGTGGTCAGGTGTGTGACCAAGGCTGTGAGTGGAATGAGGGTACCTGGATGTGTAAGGAAAGGTACGAGGAGCATGGGAACGGCTGGATGTGTGAGCAAGGAACGGGCTGCGGGGTGTAAGCGCCCAGGTGAAGCATCGACGGTAACCGGGTTAGAGGTTAGGTCGACTTTTAGCCGAATCGGGCCCTCGGTGCGTGCTGGGCCTCGCTTTGAGCGGCCACGTCCGTGCTCCACTAGGCGGAGCGGGCAGCCCGATAGAAAGGGTCGTCATGGCGACCACTTTTTGTTGAGGCATTCCGGCAGGTCGAGATCGGGACATTGGATGGCTCCACGCCGAGATGGTGCGTGGGATCTCGGCCCGGGTAAACCTCCTTCCCTGCACCGAATGCGGGACGTATCCAGCCGCCGGCACAAAACAACCAGCATCCATTGCTTGGCTTTACGAAGCCGGGCTTTGGACAGGAATTGGCGCACCGAGAGGCATTATTGAGTAGACTGGGTGATGAGGTTAGTGTTTTGGACCCAAAATTAGAGAAAAACAAAATTTGATGATTGGCAAGGGATTGGCAGTAGTGATTGGCAGATGAGTAGGATTGGCAAATTTTTAATTTGTTGAAATTTGATGTGCAAAATTGGTAGTGAGCGATGGGCCCGGTGGGTAAGGGGGGCATCCCTGCCACCCTTCCCATGTGTGGGGCAAAGGAGCAATAGCTTATGGGGTGTATGGCAGTGAAAACTAGCCCGGGTGGGTTAGGTTATATTGATAGGGCCCTAGAAGATGACATTAGGTGACGTTAAGGTTAGTTAGTGACTGCTACCTGTAGTGGGGACGCAGGTAGATTAGTGTGGATGATAATGACGAGGGAGCGCAATAGTTTAAAGGAACGACTGGGAAGCGCAAGTTTCAGAAGGGAGTAGTTAGCTGAGATGATGCCGTGTGTGTGTGAGGATGGAACAGGTGTGATTGCACAGGTGTGCAACTGGACAGGTGTGTGGAGCAGTGTGTGAGTAGTGAGTGTGTGGATCAGCGCGAATGCGCTTGGGGAGAGAAGGGTGCAGGTGGCACCAGGTGTGAGAGCACAGGTGTGCAAGTACAGGTGTGTGGAGAGAGTTGGAGTAAGTGGTACGGAGTGGTGTGCATGGTGCGAAGGTGTGGATGGGGGAAGAGTGGACCCCTTTCACGAGTACCCGGGGCGGGTAGTGTAAGTGTTAGGTAGAGGGTATAGGTAAATTGTGGTTGGATATTGGCATCTGTGGTGCGGTTGCAGAATGGTGTTGTGAATGGGTGCATTAGTGTCGTGGAAATGGCTGGGCATGTAGCCTGTTAGTGTGTGTAGTTGGTTGGGCACTCCACCACTGTGAGGATGTCGGCCAGGTGAGGCCGCAGGTGGGCTCTGGGAGCCGGTAGTTGTGAGTGGGTGACTGAGGATCCCGGGTGTGGATCGGGTAGCCCAGTGCCAGAGAGGGCACCGAGTGGGGAGAGCGCCAGAGGGCCTTCCCCAGGTAGTTAGGTTAGGGTAAGGAGCAGGTAAGCTCGGAGGCAACTGCAGTGGTGGAGGTGTGCAGGTGGGTAGACCCGCTGGGAGAGGTACACGCCACAGCCCAGAAATTGTGCGAGGGCACCGGGAGATGAATCGGGGGAGTGAGACCCCAAATTGAAAAGCACCACAGTTTGGCCAATGGGAATTGGTTTTTAGAACCCATAGTGTAAGAGGGCCAATGGTTTGGCCGGAGAAAGACCCCGGGTAGTGTAAAGTTGTTAAAGTCATTTAGGAAATAGTTAGGATTGATGAACCTGTCGCACCAAACGCAGCCACTTACCCCTGGTGATGATGATGACTCCACACCTGTGTTTTCTTTGTTGTGTTGCAGGAAGTAAGGATTGCTGTTGGATTTGTGAGACGCTTCACGACGTGGATGAGACATTGGGGTGATTCCATCTCTCCCTCCTTAGGAGGGACTGATGATGAATTGGTGATAGCAAATTTTGATGTTGAGTTGGAGATGGCAAATTTGATTGGTTAGGAGGGAGAGAAGACGAATTTGGTTTATGGGAGGAACGGGGAAGACAGTAGGGACGTTTGTTGATTTGTAAAGTAGATGTTTATGGGTAGTGTTGTGTTTTGTGGATACAGTAAGGGGTAAGGGAGGGGCCATGTAGGTTACCTGGTGGGGGGGGGGGCGTACGGTAGGAACGTACCTGTCTCACCTGGTTCCCATGTGCCCCCAGTGTGCATTACCTTACATTGCGTGCACTTTTGCGCCCTTACCACCTTACTCACTTGTCTTCTTCTTTTGTCTCCCACCTCCGAGGATCTGGCTTTGGGGTAGAGAGAGAGGAGAGAGAGGTGCTGGCTACGCAGTTGTGGGCCTGCACTTTCGCTGCTTGCTGCCGGGATCGATACACCATATGGACCGCAATGTTTGTGGCCACCCACAATGGACCGCAGTTCTTTGCGGCCAAGCACCACCCGTGGAAGGACCTATGGGTCAACGTGGCACCTATGCCAAACAGGTGAACCACTCTTAGTTGGCCCCTGACGGCCACAATACAGAAATGGACGCGGTTGGCGCCTTTCTTTATTTTTGAAAGAAGTAAGAAGGCCAAGTGCACCACACGAAGGCAAGACCAGCGGCAGAACATCGGCCGGCTGCGACACCACACAATGATTTATAGACACTTTATTGGTGCACCGGATGGTGCTGACTGTACATGAGGGGGTGGTGCTTTTCGTGCTGGGAAAGGGTGCTCTGCACGTTATTAAAGGCCGTAGGCCACAGAGCACTCGTGGGTTGGTGTATCGATGCTGGCATGCGTGCTCTCTCTATGCATAACATCTGCATGTGTTCCTCCAAAAACAGGTCCTGGATCGTAGTGTAAATATCAGCGTAGTCTTGTAAATAATGCTCCCTACCGGCTGTATGTTTAGTTTGCGAATTCTTTCCGCAATTTGGTTATCCTGTGGGTGTGTTTCTGAGAGGAGAAGGGTGCAACGTCGCAGGGGGACATATTTACTCATTTGTGAATATCTGTAAAACTGTCGCACTCAGGGTAGAGTTAATAGTAGAGGGAACTACATCTGAGTGCCACACTAAAATAGGTAAAAATTTATCGGATCGGGACGCCCCGAGGGTAGAGAAGGGTGCAATGTTGCGAATATGGAATTTGGCCTCCATATCCGCTTGTAAATATTCCCCTATTTCCCCAATACTCCCCAACTATCCCCAATCCCCCATTCCCTAGTCCCATTGTCTGTAAACAACACTCTGTAGAACCGACCTTCCCCTTTTTCCCCCATTAAATGTCGTGCCCAGGTCCACCGCATCTCACGTAGACAACTTTCGGACATCTTGCTAGTTATTCTTAGTCTATGTCAGTTAAGGACTCGTTTCCATTAATTCTGACTCTTCGTTGCACCAGAATGTGATTATATGGCACCAGTAGTGAGTTTAGGACCTTCCCATACCTCCTCCCATCTTCTTCCCCAAACAACAACAACTACAACAACAGAGGGGCGCGGCGCGGCGTGCGGGGAGTGTGCGTCCTCACACCGGCTCGGTTAGCCGCCATGACCATGCGCTCCACGGGGTTACCACGAAGGGGCTCCTTGTCAGCCCCTCGTCAAGGGCGGAGCCGGTAACCCCCCCGCACGCACCCAATGAGAAGCGACGTGCCGATTCCATCTGGGGCGGAGCTAACGAGCCGAGGGCGTGTCACTCCCCGCCAGATATACGCGGCGACTTACCGGATGTGAGGTCAGATGCGCCTGAACTACGGAGAGCAGAGGACGCCACCCCCAGCGCGACGATACCTCCCCGCATCTTTGGACCGGACCGGACCGGGTCGATTCTGCCCTGAGCCCAGGTGCACCTGGAGCCATCGATTCTGCCTTTCCTTGCCATCAATCCCCGTGTGAGTCAGCCTTTTGTCCCGTTTATCTGTCGTCTGTTGGGGTTAATATAAGAGTGTGTCTAAGTGCCTATCTTACTATGCTGTACCTCTCGTCTCTGTAGTCTAACCTTCCGCCATAATATAACCTCCTCCGGGGGTCTTGAGAACCGTATCCCTGGTGTCGTGTCCTTTGAATCCCAGCCGTTGTGTCCTTTTCCTTCATTGACCTAGCGTAGCGCGACTCGGCAACGTTCGAGTATAATCGGGTAACTTGTGCAGGCACGGTCATACCAAACCGCTCGGTGAACCAACATCCACCACCGCGTCTGTAACAGTATTATATATATTTTTTGGAATGAATAGATTTGGTGAGCAAGACGAAAGCATCCTTTTGTAGGAAAAGAAGAAAAGGGTGTTATAATATATGAGAGAAAATAGTTGTTCAAGGGAGAGATTATACATTTCTAACCGCGTGATTGCGAACGAAGAACGAACGAACAAAAAGAACAACAAATAAACGAATAAGACCTGGGAAGGAAATATTTTTTTGGGTTTTTTTTTGTTTGTTTTTGTGAGTACAGATATTAAACAAGGAGGTACAGGGTGAACGACTGGTACGAAACAGAGAACGAAAATAATTTCAGCGCATTCGACGAATCGCTGAGAGAAAAACAAACCACAAGGTCTGAGACGGTATTGTAGTCTAAGCCTACGAGTACTAGGCCACATCTTTCAATTCAACCAATTATGGCTGGAATACCACTTCTCTGATGACCTCGTCGTTATCACCCTATATATCACCCTATATACCAATGTACAAAAGAGCACGCACAGCTGTAAGGATGAAGGACGGGAACAGTGGTGAGTTTGAGGTGAAGGTGGGAGTGCATCAGGGGTCGGTACTAAGTCCACTACTATTTGTAGCTGTGATGGAGGTGCTGGCTCAGACCGTAAAGGAGGGTTTACCGTGGGAGTTGTTGTATGCAGATAATCTGGTGTTGATTGTGGAAAGTATGGATGGACTGAAGGAAAAGATGAACAAGTGGAAGGAATGTATGGAGACAAAAGGTCTGAAGGTGAATATCGGAAAGACAAAGGTGATGGCAAGTGGTAAAGCATGTGGCGACGTGGAAAGAACTGGGAAGTGGCCGTGTGCTGCGTGTAGGAAGGGTGTCGGAGTGAACTCCATTCAATGTACAATGTGTGCTGAGTGGGTTCATCAAAAATGTAGTGGTCTGAGAGGGTCATTAACCAGTGTGGCAGCTACTTTCAAATGTAAGGTGTGCACAGAGGGAGCTGCAGATGGAGGAAATGTTGAGTTGGATCTTGGAGACGGCATGAAGCTGGAAGGTGTGAAAACATTTTGCTACCTCGGAGACATGCTGAATGGAGAAGGTGGATCAGACTCGGCAACGGTTGCTCGAGTGAGATGTGCATGGAAGAAGTTTCGGGAACTGAGTGGCGTGCTGATGAGGAGGAGAGTGTCGCTGAAGCTGAAGGGAAATGTGTATGCTGCATGTGTGAGAAGTGTTATGATTTATGGGAGCGAGACATGGGTAATGAACGTAGAGCAGCAACGAAGGCTGGAAAGGGTGGAAATGCGAATGGTTCAATGGATGTGCAGAGTATCGTTGAGAGAGAGGAAGACAAATGATGAATTGCGAAAGATGATGGGAATATTGCCTGTGATTGATGCTGTGAAGAGGAACAGGTTGAGATGGTTTGGTCATGTATTGAGGAAGGATGAAAGTGACTGGTTGAGAAGAGTGATGGAAGTTAATGTCGAAGGAAGTAGAGGACGGGGAAGACCGAGAAAGACTTGGCTAAAGATGGTGGAAGACGAAATGCGGGCAAGGGGGTTAACAAGGAGAGATGCAGAAAATAGGGCTCACTCCCTCAAATAGGGCTCATCGTCCGTCGTGCGAAGTCCTTCCTTGGCACACCTGAGCTCCTCACCACATACAAGGCTTTCATCCGCAGCTCAATAGAATACTGTTCCCCCCTCTGGGCTGGTGCTCCTGCCTCACACCTTGCTCGGCTTCACGCTGTTGAGGCCAAAGCTTTCAGAATCATTGGAATCTCCTGCGATGTAGTCAACACCGAGGGCCTTTCACTCACTCACCGCAGGCAGGTTGGTGGTCTTTCTGTCTTCTACCGACTCCTCTCCGGCTTTGCTCCCCCAGCTCTCTCTGTGCTCTGTCCCCCCAATATTCCTTCAGGTCGCACAAGATCTGCCTGCAGCCCTCTTATGGTTAAACTGCCAAAATCTAGGCTCTCTGCTCACCTTCACTCTTTCATTCCCCTTTTCTCCTGCCTCTGGAACAAACTCCCCCACTCCCTTCAATCCCACTCCTCCCTCCAGGTCTTTAAAACAGCTGTTCACCACCATCTCTTATCTTCCCCCATCGAAAACCTTGATCTTTTCTACCCCCGGTAATTCACCCCAGAGTCCTTGCAGTGTTCATATGTTTTATTCCTCTCCCACCTCCCCCCAAGTCCTCCCGATGTCCCTGCTCTCAAATGTTGTGTTTGTGTCCTTCCCGCTCTTCCCCCTCTCTTTTGTGTCCTTCCCCCTCTCTCCCCATCTTGTCTGCCGCTCCTTGTTTTTTGTGTTTTGTGTGTCGGTTTGTCTTTTTGTGTGATTAATGTTAGCTCTTTCATGGGCCTCGATCTTGTATACAAAAAAATTTTTAAAAAATTAAAAATAAATTGTGGTAAGAAATGTTTGGACCATGTGATCATGAAGGTTAGATTTCTCCCTGTAATAACTATTTCTCCATGGGTAAGTTGTATTGCAAATCGTGCACCGAGGAGGCAGTGAGTGTTAATCTTAAGACAGTATAGAGTAAGGTTGCACCTGCTTTTAGGTGAGGCCAGGTGAGGACTTGGGTACAAATATCAAAGGCACACTGGAAAGTGCATTGCACTACAGGAGAAGCGACACCATCACAGACTGTATGGCTAGTGCACCGCAAGCCATGGTGTCGAGGTTGGCTGCAGAGTTCTGGAGAGGAAAGGAAGTCTTCTTTATTGGAGCCACCCCGCAGGGTGGGATGGCCTGGAAGATGGCACACCCACAGAAGCGTCAGCCAATGACAGGACCCGCCACCCACAAAAGCAGTCCCAGAGTTGACGAGGGCCATGACCGCACTGAGCAGATCAGTTGGAGTCAAATCTGAAAGGGAGAGACATCCTTTCCTTTGCTTGTCTGCCATATTTTGTCACCATTTATTCTCCCCTCTTCCTCCCTGAGCTGTGCTTTTTCCGCCTTTTTGTATACAGGGTCAAGGCTCATCGAATAGTTATAAGAGAACGGATAAGGATGTAACAGGACAAAAGGAACAGCAAAAAGAGAAAGTGGAAATGTCAACAGCAGGGCCGAAGGACAAAATAGACACACGGACAAAAAGGGATGTGGGTAGGGATGAGGGGTAGGGAGAATGCAAGGAGTGGATACAGAAGCAAATTCCCAGGAAGGAAATCTGGGGGGGGAAAAAATATGGAAGGGGGGGGGGGCGTGAATGATAGAAAAGATCATGTTTTCGGACTGAGTGAGATGGTGGTGAACAGCTGTGTTGAAGACCTGGAGGAAAGGGTAACATTGAAGAAAATTAAGCGACTCAGCCGGAATTTACCAGTTATATCAATTTAACGCAAGGCATGTAATGGTTTGGCACAGAAAATTGGACAAAAACACGAATTGCAATACAGGAATGAAAATTAAACAGTAAAACACATGTATCTGGTCTGGGAAACTTAGCCTTGGTGAACTGGAGGGAGGAATTCACAAACCAGCAACACATGTGGAGCAACCGGGAACAAGAAACAAACGTCAGTGTGCATGACCACAGTGACCTTCACGCCACTAGTTTCATGCCTGCTCAAGACCTTGCCTGCCCCCTTTGTTGTGTGAATCCAGTATTTGGCGCTATAATGTGTCATGTCATTTATTGTGCAATAGTTGTTGTTGGTGTTGTTTTTCTTTGTATGCAGAGTCAATGGGACTCGTAATCTGTCACAAGCAGTCTTGGTAGACCAAATCTCCATAATATTCCCAAAGGGTGGGTAAAGCCCCGGCATTCTCCACACAACAAATTCCATTCTGAGCTGCTCAGAGCTCATTCTTGTGTACAACGGCTTCATCTCATGCATCAATTAATGCAAATCCCATCTCTGTACACCTGCAATTGCTCCCCCACCTTGCTTCCCGGGAAATTATAGCATCCACGGTTCCCTGGGTTACTGGCAATATCTTGTCAAGGCAGAATCCCAAAAGGTCTGCTGCTCACCCATTGCAAGTGGTTTAGTTAACTCACTTACACCTCATTTCAGGCCTCCCTCTTCCTGTCCACGTATGTGGAGAGGAGGGGGGGGGGGGGGATTTGGGGGGGAGGCATTAGAGATTACCTTGATGTAGTTAGAAATGTATAGGGAAGTAGGGTCCACCCCTTTTTTTGTTCGCTTACCCATCTGTGATTGAGTATTGAGTGAAGAACCACCTTTAGAGGCCATTTTTGGCCTTTTTTGAGCACCGTGGTCCCCTTTTTTGAAGCAATGTTTTAGGGCCGGATGCCCTTCCTGCCGCCAACCCTGTTAGTCGCCTTAAACGACAAACAGGAAATTACCAGTGAACTGGTACTCAATTTGCCGACCTCGGAAGGATGACAGGCTGAGTCAACCCCCCTGGCGTTAATTCAGCGATCGGCCGGGATTTGAACCCAGGATCCTGGGATCCTAAGCCGGCACCCTAGCCGCTAGCCCAACACCGCTAGCCGCTAGCCCAATAAAAGCAATGAAGAGTGGAAAAGCAGGAGGGCCGACGGGAGTTGTGGGAGATATGTTGAAGGCAGCAGGAAGTTGGGGTGTGAAGAGAATGACAGAGATCTGTAATCTGGTGGTGAAAGAAGGCCGCATTCCAGTGGATTGGGAACTGAGTACCCTCGTCCCTCTATACAAGGGGAAAGGTGACCCTCTGGAGTGTGGCTCGTACCGAGCGATAAAGTTATTGGAGCATGGAATGAAGGTATTGGAAAGGGTGTTGGAGAGGAGGATAAGGAAGAAAGTGAAGATCGACGAAATGCAGTTTGGATTTATGCCAGGAAGAGGAACGACAGATGCGACAGTACATTGTGAGGCAGTTGCAGGAGAAGTACATGGATAAGAGGAAGAAGTTGTTTTTTGGGTTTGTTGATCTGGAGAAAGCATTCGATAGGGTTCCACGCAAAGTATTGACATGGGCATTGTAGTGAAATTATACCAAGGTGAACCCAGGGGGTGCTCGCCACGAAAAGGGGCCGTCTATAAGACCCAGGACACGCGGGGCGTGCGGACACTTCGGCGGGACTCACTGTGACATTATCCAGTAGTTGAATGGTATGTACGCCCCAAGCGCTGCGCTGCGTCAACCATTGTTATATCGAAGCGACCTTTGCTGTGCTTGAATGCTCTGATTTAATGCCTATTGTTTGCATGTATTGTTACAGGAAATATTGCCGATCTAAATGATATTAAAGCCTACACAGAGGAAAGTCGTGTCTGCGCTTGATTTTCACGACATTTAATATCATTTATTTCGCCATGGCTGACCACAAGATGATCGTGGTTCCGATTCTCGGTGCCGACCCTCTGGCTGAAGGATCTGCATCGGAGTTTGCTCACTGGCTCAACACGCTGCAGAATTACTTCGCTGCTCACGAGACGGAGCCAACCGCTGAGATACGGCTGTCCGTCTTACAGTCCAAGGTCCATCACACTGTGTACAAGACCATTTCTCGATTTGAGACGTATGATACGGCCCTGGACGAGCTGAAGCGCCTTTACATAAAGAAACGGAGCGCTGTGCACGGCTGGCATCAACTCTCTCAGCGACGGCAGCAACCGTCTGAATCGATCGATCGCTATGCGCAGGAGTTGCGCTATTTATTGGCAGATTGCGTGCAGGACGTCCGGACTCATGAGCAAGTGCAGGACGATTTGCTCCGAGATGCATTCATATCCGGAATTAGTTCTGGAGTCTTGCGGCTGCGTCTCTTGGAGGTCGCGGAGCTGACATTTACAGAGGCACTACGGCTGGCGCGCGTTTATGCAGATGCTCGACAACAATTGACCGCCTATGATCACCCACGAGTCGTGGCGGGGACCTCGCAACTCGCGCGACCCGAGAGGGCCATCGCCGAGGATACGGAGGAGGACCCGACCACCACGACGGCCGAGTCCCTGGGTGCTCCGGAAGCGGACTCCGCATCCGGCCTCACTGCAGCTGCCGCTGCCCGGCCACGGCTTGCCCGGTATGCAAAATGTTATTTTTGTGGCAATCGGCAGCATCCCCGGACTGAATGCCCGGCCCGAGAGGCGACTTGTCACCTCTGCTCCACTAAAGGCCATTTTGCAAAAGTCTGCAGAAAGGCCGCCCGGGGCACGCATTCCCGAGCGACCTTGAATGTGCTCATCGCCGAACCAACGGATCGAGCACCGGACGGGGCGCCTTGCACAGCTTTGATGAGCCGCTCTCCTCCTCGCGGGCCTCTGGCTTCTCGCCCGACCTTGGTGAGATACGTCGGGCCGCCGAAACAAATGGCGCAAACGCGACCGGTCACAGAGCATCTAACCTTGACTGGCTTGCAAACGCCTCCTTCAAACAAGCGACATGCACCCACTTTGGAATTGCCTCTCGAGGTGCGGCAAACGCAGCACGTGACTCGAGCGCCATCTGATGACAGCTTTTGCGAATTACATGCTTCCCTTCTGGCATGTCCAGCTGCTGATGGCAGAATTCTTTCTCACGTGGCTCGAGCGCCATCTGGCGGTAGCTCTTGCGAATTACATGCACCCGCTTTGGCATATGACTCTGCAGATGGCAGAGAACTTTCTCCCGTGGCTCGAGCGCCGTCTGGAGGCTGCTCTCACGACTACTCCACACCCACTCTGGCAAATGAAACTACCGAAGAGCCAACTGACTTCAATGCTCCTGCTGAGGCCCGAAGGATTGCAGCCGGCGTGGGTTCCACCCGCGAGGTGCGATCTTCTCGCCCGGCCGGAACTATACCTGCCGGGTCTGCCGGCCTAGCGCAGGCCTTCATTCCGCTCACGGTCGCGGGCATTGTTGCGCAAGCTTTAATTGATACGGGATCCACGGATAGTTTTATTGATCAGCGTCTCGTGCGTCAACATGGGTGGCCGGTTCTCGGGACAACCCGCCGGATCTTCATGGCATCTCAGGGACTTCGGTTGAGCACAAAAGGGGCGTGTCGATTGAAACTTGTGATAAATGGACGCACGTTCCCGGACGTGTATCTCATGGTATTACCGGCCTTATGCGCTGACGTTCTGTTAGGACTTGATTTCCTTAAGCGGCATGGTCGTTTAGAGATGGACTTCGGAGGGCCGGACACGCTCGCTGTGTGTGCCCTCGCTCAAATGGACATGGAGCCACTCTCACTGTTCCCCAACCTGACCACTGATTGTACCCCTGTGGCCATCAAATCGCGGCGCTACTCTCGCGCGGACGCGCAATTCATTGCGGAAGAAACGGCCCTGCTCTTGAAGGACGGTATCATAGAACACAGTAGGTCTCCGTGGAGGGCCCAAGTCTTAGTGGTGCGGAGTGAGGCTCACCGCAGGCGAATGGTAATCGACTATTCGCAAACGATTAATCGCTTTACACAGCTGGATGCCTACCCATTACCGGGGATGGACGCCCTGGTACGCCAGGTGGCCCTGTATTCCGTTTATAGCACTCTCGATCTACGTAGTGCGTATCATCAAGTCCCCATCTCTAGGGCTGATCGCGTCTTTACAGCCTTTGAATCGGATCAGCGGTTGTACCAGTTCACGAGACTTCCTTTTGGGGTAACGAACGGCGTCGCTTGTTTTCAGAGAGCTATGGATGACCTCGTTGCGAAGGAGCATTTGACGGATGTCTTTGTCTATCTGGACAATCTTACGGTTTGTGGGTACGACCAGGCGCATCACGACGCTAATCTAAAATGCTTCCTCGAGGTTGCGCGGAAATATCGCTTAACCATGAATGAGGCGAAGTGTCAATACTCTCTACGCACGGTAGACCTTCTGGGGTACACCGTGACCCATGGCTCCGTCTCTCCAGATAAGGAGCGTCTGCGCCCTTTGCTCGATATGGCTCCGCCTAGCGATCGGGCTTCGCTGAAACGCGCTCTAGGGCTGTTCGCCCACTACTCGAAGTGGGTGCAAAATTTCTCTGCTAAGCTCCGCCCCCTCGTGGCCTGCGACACTTTCCCCATGGGCCCGGCCGCCCTGGCGGCCTTCGAGGGCCTTAAAGTCGACATTGCTGGCGCCGCTGTCGCAACGATTGACGAGAGTGCCTCTTTCGTTTTGGAGAGTGATGCCTCGGACCATGCGATAGCGGCGACCCTCTCCCAAGGGGGCCGCCCTGTGGCTTTCTTCTCGCGGACTCTCACCTCCGCCGAGCGGAGGCATTCGTCCGTCGAAAAGGAAGCGTACGCGATCGTCGAATCTATTCGGCGATGGCGGCCGTATCTGCTTGGGCGGAGTTTCCAAATTATCATGGACCAACAGAGTGTTGCGTTTATGTACGACACCTTACATGCTCAGCGCATTAAGAATGAGAAAATCACCCGCTGGCGTATCGAACTCGCCGACTTCTGCTACACCATCAAATACCGCCCGGGGAAGGATAACCTGGTCGCTGACGCCTTATCGAGGCCGGCCACTTGCGCGGGGGTCGTAACTTTGGAGGGGCTGCACACTTTGCACAGCACTATGTGTCATCCCGGGGTAACGCGCTTCGCGCATTTTGTGCGCGCGGGCAATCTGCCGTACTCGATGGAGGACATCCGCCGCATCTGCCGTGATTGCGCGGTCTGTGCGGAACTCAAACCGCATTTTTATAGCCCTCCCCTGGGGACACTCGTTAGGGCTACTAGACCGTGGGAGCGCTTGGCGATGGACTTCAAAGGGCCGCTGCCAATGTCGAGCAACTCTCGCTATCTGCTCACTATCGTCGATGAGTATTCCCGATTCCCCTTTGCTTACACGTGCGGGGATATGTCGGCTGCCACGGTTATTCGGTGCCTTCAGAATTTGTTTTCTATGTTCGGGTATCCGGCCTACGTGCATACCGATCGGGGTGCGGTGTTCCTGTCCCAGGAAGTGAAGGGCTACTTGCTCCAAAATAATGTCGCTTCGAGCTACACCACCCCGTACCGGCCCCAAGCTAACGGACAGATCGAACGTTTTAATGGGATTATATGGCGGGCCGTCATGCTAAGCCTTCGGACCCTCGGCCGAGGCCTCGATAAATGGGCGTGGTCGCTGCCTGCCGCTCTAAACTCGATCCGGGCTCTCCTATGTACTGCCACCAACCAGACTCCTCACGAACGACTGTTCCACCACCCTAGAAGCTCCGGCAGTATCCAGTCTTTACCCAGCTGGCTCGCTGAACCGGGGCCCGCCTATCTCAAACGAGCGGTTCGCACTAGCAAGTACGACCCCCTTGTTGACAAGGTGCAGGTCCTCCAGGCTAATCCCGAGCATGCCCGCGTGTTAACGGCGGATGGCCGCGAGTCTACTGTCTCCGTTCGCCATCTCGCCCCATGTGGGGACGACGACAGGGATATCGACGAACCCGTCTACGAGTCTATGGACTCTATCGAAGCTTCCCCTATGGAACTACCACTGTTACTCCCGTCGTCCCCCGCTCCCGTGCCCGAAGGCGCAGGGGCGCCCCCTCCAACTCCGACCTCCGGCGGCTATTCCGATGCGGGGGACTCCGGGCTTGGGGACGCCGTGCCCGGTAGATTCCGAACACGAACTGGCAGGGAGGTTCGCCGCCCCGACCGCTACGGGTGGTCCGACTGACGTGGATTGACGTGACCCTTTCATTTATTGCTGATGCTTGCCTGCGAACTGCCGAGCGGTAGTCTTGTTTTAACGACGGGGAGAATGTAGTGAAATTATACCAAGGTGAACCCAGGGGGTGCTCGCCACGAAAAGGGGCCGTCTATAAGACCCAGGACACGCGGGGCGTGCGGACACTTCGGCGGGACTCACTGTGACATTATCCAGTAGTTGAATGGTATGTACGCCCCAAGCACTGCGCTGCGTCAACCATTGTTATATCGAAGCTACCTTTGCTGTGCTTGAATGCTCTGATTTAATGCCTATTGTTTGCATGTATTGTTACAGGAAATATTGCCGATCTAAATGATATTAAAGCCTACACAGAGGAAAGTCGTGTCTGCGCTTGATTTTCACGACAGGCATTGAGGAAGTTAGGAGTGGAGGAATGGTTGATCAGAGTAGTGATGGCAATGTACAAAAGAGCGCACACAGCTGTAAGGACGAAGGACGGGAACAGTGGTGAGTTTGAGGTGAAGGTGGGAGTGCATCAGTGGTCGGTACTAAGTCCACTACTATTTGTAGCTGTGATGGAGGTGCTGGCTCAGAACGTAAAGGAGGGTTTACCGTGGGAGTTGTTGTATGCAGATGATCTGGTGTTGATTGCGGAAAGTATGGATGGACTGAAGGAAAAGATGAACAAGTGGAAGGAATGTATGGAGACAAAAGGTCTGAAGGTGAATATCGGAAAGACGAAGGTGATGGCAAGTGGTAAAGCATGTGGTGAGGTGGAAAGAACTGGGAAGTGGCCGTGTGCTGTGTGCAGGAAGGGTGTCGGAGTGAACTCCATTCAATGTACAATGTGCGCTGAGTGGGTTCATCAAAAATGTAGTGGTCTGAGAGGGTCATTTACCAGTGTGGCAGCTACATTCAAATGTAAGGTGTGCACAGAGGGAGCTGCAGATGGAGGAAATGTTGAGTTGGATCTTGGAGACGGCGTGAAGCTGGAAGGTGTGAAAACATTTTGCTACCTCGGAGACATGCTGAATGGAGAAGGTGGATCAGACTCGGCAATGGTTGCTCGAGTGAGATGTGCATGGAAGAAGTTTCGGGAACTGAGTGGCGCGCTGATGAGGAGGAGAGTGTCGCTGAAGCTGAAGGGAAAGGTGTATGCTGCATGTGTGAGAAATGTTATGATTTATGGCAGCGAGCAGCGAGACATGGCTGGAAAGGGTGGAAATGCGAATGGTTCGATGGATGTGCGGAGTATCGTTGAGAGAGAGGAAGACAAATGATGAATTGCGAAAGATGATGGGAATATTGCCTGTGATTGATGCTGTGAAGAGGAACAGGTTGAGATTGTTTGGTCATGTGTTGAGGAAGGATGAAAGTGACTGGTTGAGAAGAGTGATGGAAGTTAATGTAGAAGGAAGTAGAGGACGGGGAAGACCGAGAAAGACTTGACTAAAGATGGTGGAAGAAGAAATGCGGGCAAGGGCGTTAACAAGAAGAGATGCAGAAAATAGGGCAAAATGGAGAAGATTGTCATGGGGACCGCAAGGCTAACCCCCACTCTAGCAGGGAAAATGGCCTTAAAATGCATGTTGTTGTTGTTGTTGTTGTTGTTGTTGTGTTGTTCGTCATCATTGGACTGGCAGGATAGCCTGGAGGTACGCACACTCATGTCTCAGCTGTCCAACGTGGGTTTGAATCTCGGCACAGCTTCTATCTGTCATCTGGTGCTTCACAAACAGGAGGATTCATCAATGTGTGCGTCGGCCCTTGGATTGACGTTAAACCGGACGTCCCATCTGCTGGTATTGGGTGGTGGACATGAAAGGTCCAACGGTGTTCTTCGTGTGGAGTAGAAAAGCGAACGGCAGCACTCTGAACAAATTCTAAATTCCTGTCCTGACTAACACGGGAAAGACAATGACAAAACACCTGGTGTAATCCTGACTGAGAGGCTGCTTTTGGCAGCACTGAATCTGCTTTTGGGCAGAAAACCGGTTAGTTAATCATACTACAAACTAACACCTTGTTACATTTGCTGTCAATAATTCTTCAAATATCTTCAGAAGTATCTAATCAAATTTCAATTTGGACATCATGAAACATTATTTCCTCCAATAGAGTCGTGAAAATCCACTTTTTTGCTCTTTTCACACAACTAAAAGTTGAACTTCATGTCAACAGGCAACAAACTTTTCTTTTCACATGAAAATTAATTCAAATTGCTCCTTTTTGTTCAGCAAGAGCAATTCTAACAAAGGAAAATTTGGTGTGGGACTTTCGAAATGACGTCTTCATGCTGAGGCCTTTTTTAGTGACCAGTTTCTGCTCGTCCCGGCACTTCCACCTTGCCATTGCAAGCACAATATCTAAATGAGATTGTATTTTTAACATAACTTCATATATTTATATATGTATAAAACACACACACACACTTTTTACCAGTAGACACACACACACACATACACACACTTTTTACCAATGGACGCACACACACACACACACTTTTTACCAGTGGACACACACACACACACACACACACACACACACACACACACACACACACTATGTTTTAAAACTAATTAAAACTAATTTGCGATTCTTTCGCTTTGCGATGCGATTTGCGATTGCGTTAAACTCGCTCGGGCGTTAAACTATGTTTTTAAACTAATTTGCGATTCATTCGCTTTCCTGCGCATTTGTGCACGCGATGGCGATTTCTTTACCAAACTCCGCAAGCCGTTAGCTTTGGACCAAACCATTTCATGTAAATAGAGGGGGGGGGGGGGGGGATTGTCACCGTACTCGCAAGCCGTTCGCTTTGGACCAAACCATTTCATGTAAATAGAGGGGGGGGGATTGTCACCGTACTCGCAAGCCGTTCGCTTTGGACCAAACCATTTCATGTAAATAGAGGGGGGGGGGATTGTCACCGTACTCGCAAGCCGTTCGCTTTGGACCAAACCATTGCATGTAAATAGAGGGGGGGGGTATACTTTTAGATATATATATAGTACGGGCATGCCCTAGTTTGTACAATTTCAATCCTGACACATATGCAAAAGCAGCCGAAGCTGTCATGACAGAAAGTGATGAACCAGTTGATGAGGATGAAGAAGATGATGATGACTACGATACCGGTAGCAAGCCATCAGGTAACAGCCTCTCCACACAGCGTTGCAGAAAGATACAATCTGTCTTCCAAGTCATGCACTATATCCATCACTGCGGTAGAAAGAGAACTCCAATGCATATTATGAATGCGGAATCAGTTCTTGGTCTTGGGCGTGGTGGCAAAATTGTAACTACAGTTCTAAACCACGGAGGACTAGCAATCAGCTACCCGGAGCTGCGTAGGTACCAACATGACCTTGCCACGTTTACAGCACAGCACAACAACGATCGCGTTTCACTGCCGTCACACTTTGATCCTGGGCAATTCACCTCCGGTGCAATTGACAACTGGGACCATGAGGGGGCAAATGTATCTGAACATGACACTGTGACTGTTCTCTACCAAGACAAACCCCCGTCGTCGACCAGAAAACCAAAGATTTCTGACACGCAGGTCACACATGGTCCACAGTCATTCAGTTTAATATTAAAATGCCAGGTACTGTCCGACTTTCACAAGCCTGCACGCCGTGCTGACATCCCAGCAACTTACAAAGTGGCCGAACTGCCTTACACTTCCTCGGAAGCCGATGCAGCAAAACTGAAGGATATTTCTTGGTCCCTCGCACGCTTGAACGTCATGCATGATGAAGTGTCCATCTACCCCGAGTCACAAACAATGCCATCTTGGAGTGCTAGCAACTCTGTTTGGACGGAGGAGGCCATCCCATTAAAGAATCTTGCATTTGTGCCTGTTCTGCCGCATCCAGTTACAGAGTACGCGACAGTTTATACGGCTATGAAGAACTTTATGGACATTGGTTCTCAGCTGACTCAAAATGAGATACCAATGTATTGTGATGAAGGTGTTTATTGCATCGTCCGTGATATACAACTGCTGAGACCAGAGGAATTCAGGACCCTGGTTCCATGCCTGGGAACGTTTCACTTAGTGAAAACTGTTTTGAAATGTATTGGCAAACTCCTGGATGGAAGTGGCGCGGACATCACATGGTTGCAGGCTGGTGTTTTTGGTCCAACTGTCATCGAGAATTCTGTTCTACATGGAGGTCACTACAGCCGCTGTCTTGAGGGTATGCAGCTCCTTGCTGAAGCCTTTGAACGCCTCCAGTACAAAGAATTCTTCTCCGAGAAAGGCATCGACCAATATACACATGAGCTTGCCATCCTGACGAACCTCCAGTCTAGTGTCAAGGAGAAATGCATCACAGATAGTCAGAAGTATATGGTTCAGTTTGCTGATGCATCAAAAACGTTGGTCGAAGATTTGAACAGATTCATCCAAACACGGTCTGATACCAATGAAAACTTCAAGTTCTGGACTCAGTTCTTGCAAATGATGGATATTGTCCGTGATCTGTTGAGAGCTGATCGTGAAGGGATTTGGGAACTGCATCTTGACGCTGTCCAGCGTGCATTGAACCTGTTTGCGGCATTCGATTCGACCAACTACTTGCGATGGTGTTCTCTCTACCTTGAAGACATGCGACGTCTACCTGAGACTGCACCATCAGTTCATGAACAATTTGCCAAAGGCAATTTTTCAATCAGAGAGATACCTGGCCGATTCACCGCTGTTGGAGGAGACCAGAAATTAGAGCAAAGCATTAACCTTTCATCTAAGTGCAGCGATAGAGTCATTGGACATGCAATGCAAAAACAGTATGTCGCCCAGTGGGACCTAATATACCATGAAATGATGGCAGTGAAGAACCTACATCGGCAATACAGTGATGTGATTGACAGGACACATGAGACTTACAGCCACCACGAATCATCTCAAGCCACAACGAACCGCAAAGAAGGACATATTCAGGAGATGATGAGATTCATTGAAGAGAAGGGGTCCCCTCTGTCTCTAGACGCTTCCAAAACACTACAAAACTTTGTGACAAAAGAGGTTATGTCCGATGATATAAAAACTGACATGCTCAATGCCTTTTCAAAAGGAAAAGAGAAGTACCTGAAATTCAGAAAGGAAAGGTTTGTCACCAAGACTGAACGAATAAGCAGTACCATTCACCACACAAACTTGAAGACGATGAAAACTCTTCGAAAGAAGCCACAGAAGACTACCAAGACGACAGTGAAGGAGATGAACATCGCTGAGAGAAACATAGAAATAGCTCGGGAGCGTGGCCTCACCACTGATGATCTCTTAAAGTACGATGTTGTTCCCTCCCCAGTGTTGTTTGATGATGCAGGAATGATGACTAAACCAGCAAAGAGCCAGCTACTGAAGGAGTTGGAGACGCACCTAAAACCGGAAGAATTTACATATAGTCATAGACGCATCATTACATATAGATATAGACGCATCATTTGTAGTTGACATCATGGCCACAATCCGAAAGGTTAATGTTACGAAACTCTCCAAATTCAATGACCTTCTATCAAATTTCATGTCATTTTCGGCCATATATCATCGGTTTGGGCAGACTGACTATGTCTTTGACATGTATTCTGATGATCCATCAATGAAGGACAGCGAGAGGAAAAGGCGAAGTGACACTCTACCCATCGAATATACTTCAATAGAGCCATCAACACCACTACCTAAGGATATGAACACATTCTGGCCTTCCATCAACAACAAACTTCTCCTTGAAAAACTGATCTGCAGCCATGTTCGTTCAAATATTGCAAATACCGGTCAGTACCCAACTGTACTCGGACAGGTGACCAGAGAGAACGAGGATTGGAAATGTATGAAAATGCACAACGGCGATGAGAGCGCACTGGTACACCTTCAATCCACATTTGAAGAGGCGGATCTTCGCATACTCCTTCGTGTTTTGGACGCGCTCAAAGAAGGACACAAAATATGTGTTGTCATCTCCAATGATACTGATGTAGTTGTTGCCTTGCTCCACCACATGCCTGTCTTTCTCCAACATGACCTAGAGGAGCTGTGGGTACGAGCTGGAGTTGGAGATAGCACTCGGTATGTGCCCCTTCATACCTTGTTCGAGCGCATCGGATGTCAACTCTGTGCTGTTCTTCCTGCCGTACACAGTCTTACAGGATGTGATATCACTAGCAAAGTTGGGACCAAGAAAGCCACCTTGAATGCCGAGCCAGAAAGGTTATTGAAGCACTTTGGAGGGTTGCCGACCCTTTCTCAGCCTTTGATCAAGAATGCAGAATCCTACTTGGTCAAAGTACTGAAACCAAAAAGCGATGCGAATAAATTTTCGAACTTGCGTGCGGAGATCTTCCATCATGTCAAAGGGAGTTCTCATCACAACCTGCCACCAACCAGCCAAGGTCTCCTGCCACACATGAAGCGTAGCTTTTTCAATGCCTACAATATCATGCATGCTTTGGAGCTTCATCAAGATTCTGAAAATGTGATCGCACTTAAGCCAGAGGATTGTGGTTATACGCATGACAAGGAACAGCTGATACCTGAGACAACGTGGAAAACTCTAGAATCACATTGGACAGTTGTCTGTTCATGCACTAAGTGTGCCAGGTCAACATGCCCCTGTAGGACCGCCATAATCAAATGTGTAAATTTTTGTCATTGCAAAAAGGCTTCCCCTGATGCCTGCAAGAATCCTGTCGCTTGATAAAGAGTACATGTATTGAAGTTGCACGGCTGGTAAATGGTGGTAATTGACAGCACGCGCTTCCTTGTTATGACAGTTATATTGGGTTTGTGGACATGTTATGATTTTAATTCATGAATCCATCCTTAAGCTATGTAAGTGTAATAGTTTTGCTTAAGCTGAATTTTGAGCGAAATTTAGTCAACATCATTGCCAGGAGGTGTTTGGCGGCCATTTTGAAATTATGCAAATTAGGTGTATTCAAAAGGGGTTGATTATGGTTCCAATGAATAGCTTGCTATCAAAAACCCATACATAGACACCAAAATCAGCCGAATATCACACTTACTTCTAAAGTTAGACCAATTTAACCAATTTTGGTTTATACCGCTTTTTGGGGTAGGGGTAACCTTTGTTAACATTTGACCCCACTGTCACTATACAATATAATGAATCATAAATATGATGCATGGAATTATTAAAGGGCTTCATAAGGAAGCTTCTGACAAATTTTGGTTGCTTTATCGACATAATTGGGTGTATGAGAGGTGATCGGATTTTGAGCGCCTTTCAAACTGAAAGTGATTTTTGGAGAAAAAGAAGCTAAATGACGTGTTTTTTTTTCCTAAAAAAGACAGTTTATAGTATTGAACCATGCTAAAAATGTGTTAGTTATGTCTAAACATGATAAATAAATGTTACATTTGAATCTAAAGCTGCCTACTCTTGAATTATTCCATGAAAACTGAATTTTGCTATTTCGGCTAATTGGCCTCAAGTCATAATCACGTATTGGGGTGTGCAGAAAAAACGTACTTGATCTGGGAGTGTTACCCAGATTTTTTCCAAGGGTCTCAACATATAGAACAGGAAAATCAAAAGTTTTGCCGTAGAAGAGAGATGTACACAAGCATCCCCCCAGAGCCTATACAATGCTGTTCACCCCAGAAGATGAAGCGACGCTTGCTGCTCGAATCCTCTTCACATCCTCCTCTATCTGCTTCACTTCATCCGAATAAGCCTGAATGTTCACGTTCACCTGCTTTTGATCACGTCCTTCCTGTTCTCCTGAATCTAGGGAAATAATCATACAATGTTAAACCACCTTTAGGTTCATAAAGGGTTCAAGGTTCATACATCTTGCTTTTTTTGTTGATTAACATTGTATGAAATAATCATACAATGTTAATCAACAAAAAGCAAGATGTATGAACCTTGCACCTTATTGTACTCTCAAATGTCATCTACCTGGCGAATAACACAACATCTAGGTAGACAATGAACATCTTGCTCTACAAAGTGTGCACAACTTAAATTTAAATGGTCACATGACACATGTGATGCAACACACCACTCCTTTTAAGCTGTCTTTTGTCATCTGTTCTGAGGATGTCGGCAGAGCTGCCCTCATCAGTAGTGGTTTCAACCTCGTGCACCATTGGCTTCTGGACATGAAAAATCAACCAGAAGCGTGCACTGGCATTAAATATTGACAAGAGAAAGCAGGGCGGGCAGAATACCCACTTCCTGGCTGCCATTAGTAATATGGCCGAGCATTTATGGATTGTTCATTTGCCATGGCCATTCTCCTGGGATTATGTTCATTTACAGAACATTACAGATCAACTCCTGAATAGTGTGTTGGACTCGAGTCCACAGTCTCTGGGATGAAAAGCCAGTGGGAACAATACGGCACCATAACCCATCAAACGTTACATCAATAACGCAGACAAGCTCACCAAGCAAGAAGACTTCAGAAAGAGGATAAAAACGTTGTTTTCAGTAAAATCTTCTCAAAATAAAACAACTTTTCATTTTGAGTATTTAAAAATAAGCCACAAGAACTACCAATCCATATTAACCACGAAACAACAATTTTTTATGCAATTTGCAATCAGAATAACAATCAATCTCAGATGTTGAAAATTTTTCCACAAAAATAATATTCCATTACACACACACACACACACACACACACACACACACACACACACACACACACACACACACCGGAACTTAAGATGGATTAAATTGAGATTTGTTTTGTTGTTGATCTGCACATAATACCCCATAATGTCAAAGTCGATTTTTTTTTTTGACAATTTTTTGCAAAATAATTAAAAATGAAAAGCAGAAATGTCTCGAGTCAATAAGTATTCATCCCCT
Source organism: Myxine glutinosa (assembly GCF_964187855.1). Taxonomy (NCBI): domain Eukaryota; kingdom Metazoa; phylum Chordata; class Myxini; order Myxiniformes; family Myxinidae; genus Myxine; species Myxine glutinosa. The sequence continues at coordinate 506,703 of NW_027616365.1, read as the reverse complement.
TTGCTATGACATTCCAAATTGAGCTCAGGTGCATCTAATTTCCTTTGATCATCCTTCAGACATCTCTACAACTTCAAATTGGAGTCCGCACAATTAAATTGATTTTACATGATTTAGAAAGAAACACCTGTCCATATAAGGTCTCACAGTTGACAGTGAATGTCAGAGCATAAACTCTACCAGGAAGTCCAAGGAACTGTTCGTATAACTCAGATATAGAATTGTGAGGAGGCAGAGATCTGGGGAAGGGGATAAAACAATTTATATTGTTGAAAGTTTCCAAGAGCACAGTGAGCTCCATCGTTAGGAAATGGAAAGAATATCGAACTACGCAGACACTTCCTAGAGCTGGCCGTCCGACCAAACTGAGCAACCGGGCAAGAAGGACTTTGATCAGGGAGGCGACCAACAACCCAATGGCCACACTGACAGAACTACAGAGTTCCTTGGCTGAGATGGGAGAACTTGCTGGAAGGACAACAGTCTCTGCAGAACTTCACAAATCTAGGCTTTATTGGAGAGTGGCAAGATGCAAGTCACTCCTGAGAAAAGGCACATGAAAGGACGCCTGGAGCTTACAAAAAGGCAAGTGAAAAACTCAGACCATCAGGCAAAATATTCCGTTGCCTGACGAGAAGAAAATTGAGCTCTTTGGCCTGAATGCAAAGCGCTATGTCTGGCAGAAAACGAGCAGAACGCATCTAACACCATCCCTACTGTGAAGCATCATACTATGGAGATGCTTTTCAGTGATGAGGATTGGGAGACTCGTAAGTATATAAGGATTGATGTACGGAGCCAAATACAGACATATATTTGAGAAGAACCTGCTTCGGAGTGCAAAATAACCTGGACTGCGGTGAAGATTTTATGTTCCAACAGGACGATGACCCCCAGCATTCAGCCAAAGCAACACTGGAATGGTTTCTGAACAAGAATGTGAAAGTCCTTGAGTGGCCCAGACAAAGCCCAGACATGAATCCCATTGAGAATCTGTGGAAAAGACTTGAAGATTGCTGTTCACTGATGCTCTCTTTTAGACTCGACAGAGCTTGAGCAAATCTGCAAGGAAGAATGAGAGAAACTCCATATATCCAGATGTGCAAAGCTGATATAGACAAACCCAGGAAGACTTGGAGCTGTAATCGCTGCCAAAGGCGCTTCTACGAAGTATTGACTCAGGGGCTGAATACTTATATAAATTAGATATTTCTGTATTTCATTTTCAATTGCTCTGTAAGAAATTCTAAAAAAGGGAAATGCCACTGACATTATGAGGTATTTTGTTAGTGACAAAAAAAAATCTATTTTTAATTCAGGCTGTTACACAACAAAATGTGAAAAAAAAAAATCAAGGGTAAAACACTTTTTGAAGGCAATGTGTATTTAAAAACAAAACAAGTAAAATAAAATGCAACTCAGTAAAACAAACCTGCATTCCCAAACTGCAGCCATTTTGCGACAACTTTTGTCCCAGTGCCACCAATTTGTTCAGAGCAATCCATTCCACTCTTGGATGTGGGCAACTCGACGGTAGCGGCCATGTCCTTATCGTCACTCACTTCCAGACGACACGTGGCCCAACTACTTTCATCGGCATCAAGCAAAACCTCATCAGGGCAGGACTCAAGCTTTACCAGAGAAGAGGGAACAGATGTTAACTTTGTGTATTTCTCTTGTCCTTGAGGCAAAACGATGGCGTTCCAAATGAGAATGTCTCTCTCAGCCCCACCTTCTGGTTTTCCATTTTCTCCATGCACAAAATCTTCCATCAATGCGCTGTCAGTGCTACGGGAGGATCCTGGACTCTCGGGTATTGAAGGTAGTGCATCGACGGAGCCCTGCATGTCACAGTCGCTTTGTTGTAGTGCCAAGCTTGGGAAACCAATGTCTTTTTCAATATCTGAAAAACTGACCGTCTCCAAATCAACTTCAGGGGTCTCAGTCACGGTGTCAACATCCTCAACACTGAACATCTCTTGCACTGCTGCATGTTCAACAATGTCTGCAACCTTGTGCTTGCACGGTTGGTTTGATTCATTGCCGTTAGCCACCAAATGCAGCCGATTGGTTTTGGAAGCTATGCCCGCCATAGTATCGAGTTCCTCTACTACGTTGGTGCCATCATTCTGTATGAGTGGTTCATTTTCATCCTGATGATGTGTTTGTGGAACTGTGACGACGTTCTCATAGTTTCCACTACTCCTGCTTTTTAGGCTCCATACCTCACAAACGTTCTCCATTGAAGCTTTGCAATTTAAAATTTTGGTCACGGGACCTAGTCTGCCTTTGCTTGATACATTGCAACTCGAGGTCTCGCAGCTCCCATCACTGACATTGTGGGCAATTTGTGTCTCAGTGACTTTGAAATTCGGAAGACTTTTCAGAACATCATCATCATTATTATCTTCTGATCGTGACTGCTGCAAGCAACCCCAAAATGGTCCTAAAGCAAGAAGAGAGTCTCGTTTTAAGGAGGAACCCCTTGTAGACCCACTGACTATTCTGTGCTGCTTCTGAGGGGTCTTACTATTCCAGGTCTTATTACCGTCATAGGAATGTGTACCGTTAGATGGGAAGCCCTTACTGGACTCCGAAGAATCGTGCAAAGACCGACGTTCATTGTGATTTCCAGAATCACGGCTCCATTGTCCGAAGCTATAACGCCGTCGATGCAATGTAAAAGAAAAAGCACGAAATATTCCACGTTTCTTGGTCCCCGTTTGCTTTTCCTCAATACAAGGGGCTGAAACAGGGTGAGAAGGACGAATCAGACATTGTGCAGGAGGACTGAGGCCTTCGGGGTCTGCGCAGAATGGATCCCGTTGATTGGAGCCAATGTAAGATAACTTGGGCAGGTGAGATGCAATTGAGGCCTTATGGGTCGCCTTGTCTTTGTCACCCATGGCAACTCAAATTTCCAGAGTCCACAGAGCAGAGAGCATGTTCGTCTTGTGTTTTCCTCAAACATGTATGCTTCCTGCATTGCAGACACAAAACATGAAAAAAAAATTAGAGAGTGCAGACCCTCGCCAGGATGTGTTTGTGTGGCGTTTTTTGTGTGGTATATAATAGCTGCTGCGTTTGCGTGGTTTATTGACAGATTTGTGTTCAATCCAATATGGCTGCCAAACACGTGGCCGATGATTTAATTCTCCCATACAATTTTTGTGTATATCACGCTCAAGAAACTTCAAACTGATCGAATCAAGCGTTCTACTTGTCTAATATCACAATAATGAAGGCACTGATGACATCATCACAAATATATGTTATTCTTCATTGGGAGTACTTAACAATAAGCCACGTTTCAATTTATTCCATACGTCGGTTTTGTGAATATAGATGTGCAAAGTTTTAGATTTTTCCAAGATGGCACCCATACCACGTGACCTATGACGTCATAATCATTATAAAACTCTATTGGATGGTGAACATTTCTTGGCAACCGGACCAACGGTTGCAGAGAAAAGCATGCTCACGTTCTGTGAGGACAAACAGACAGATAGACAAACAAAATGGTAAACAGGCAAAGAAACAGATAAACAGACAAACAAACAGGTAACCAAACAAACAGGTAAACAAACAAACAAACAAGTAAAGATACAGTCAAAGTGCACCGCCCCCATGCCAAATAATGATATATCCTACAGTGCGGCATTGCCGGGTCGCCTCGGGCGCCCAGCAATACGGCGGTGCAGCTCTCAGAGAGTGCATTGGGAGGGAGAGGTGTACAATAATTGATTGATTAATTGCACAATTAAAATCAATAAAAGATTATCATAAAATATTTTCTCAATCAATTGGCTAATAGCATAACTAAACCACTAGTGCTTCATCCGAAGATGTATCTTTTAGAAATTTAATTAAATAATTCATTAATAAAAAAATAAATAATTAATTGATTAATCAATAAATTATTAATCGATTAAATTATTAATCAATAAATCAAAAATATCCTTTATAGCCACATCACCTGGTCACTGTCATGTCCAACTATTAGCTTCCTAGCTCAAAAGGTGCCTGAGATATTGCCCAGATGAGAAAGAAAATAAATAAATGATTATAATGAAAAGAAATAAATAATAATCATAAAAAAATTAAATAGTGAATCAATTGGCTCATAGAATACATAAACCACCACCATTTCATTGGAATCTAACTTAATTTTTTTTAATTAATTAAATCATTCATTGAATAATTAAATAATTAATCGATTAATTAATTAATCAATAAATAAAAAATACCTTTTACAGCCAAATCACTTGGTCATTGGCATGCCCAAATATCAGCTTCCGAACTCAAAAGATGCCTGAGATAATGGTCAGAAGAGAAAGGAAATTTAATTAATTACATAAGTACTTAATTAATCGCTAATAATTAAATAACTCCTCAATTAATTGATTAATCAAAAAACAAAAAATACCGTTTTTGATAAAGGACTTGCTCACTATTGTGCCGAAATTTCAGCTTCCTAGCTCAAAGGATGGCTGAGATATTGCACGGACAAACAAACAAACAAACAAGAAAGAAAACAAGTACACATACATTCAAAGTACACCGCCCCATGCCAAATAATTAAATATGCTGCAGCGCGGCATTGCCGGGGCGCCTCCGGCGCCCGGCAATACCGCAGTGCAGCTCATTGAGGCTGCATTGGGAGGGAGAGGTGTACACTAATTGATTGATTAATTGTATAATTAAAATCAATAAAAGATTATCACAAAATATTTTCATAATCAATTGGCTAATCGCATAACTAAACCACTAGTGCTTCATCCGAAGATGTATCTTATAGAAATTTAATTAAATAAGTCATTTATAAAAAATTAAATAATTAATTGATTACTCAATAAATAATTAATCGATTAATCAATAAATAATTAATAGATGAAATGATTTATCAATATATCAAAAATATCCTTGATAGCCACATCACTTGGTCACTCATGTCCAAATATTAGCTTCCCAGCTCAAAAGGTGCCTGAGATATTGGCCAAATGAGAACCAAAAAAAAAAAAATGATTAATAATGAAAATAAATAAATAATAATCATAAAAAAATTAAATTAGTAATCAATTTGGTCAGAGAACACATAAACTACCACTATTTCATCAGAATCTGTAACTTTAAAAAAAAAAATTTTTTGGTCATTAATCGAATAATTAAATAATTAATCGATTAATTGATTAATTAATAAATCAAAAATATCCTTTGCAGCGAAATCACCTGGTCATTGGCATGTCCAAATATCAGCTTCCTAACGCAAAAGGTGCCTGAGTTAATAATGGTCAGAAGAGAAATGAAATTTAATTAATTAAATAAGTACTTAATTAAACGCTAATAATTAAATAACTCCTCAATTAATTGATTATTCAAAAAACAAAAAATACCGTATTTGACAAAGGACTTGCTCACTACTGTGCCGAAATTTCAGCTTCCTAGCTCAAAGGATGGCTGAGATATCGCCCGGACAAACAAACAAACAAACAAACAAGAAAGAAACCAGAGTGAAAACTGAGTACTCTCTTTCAGCGTGCGTCACTGCCGAGCCCCCTTTGGTGCCCGGCAATGACGATTTGCAATGCCTGGAGATGGCATAGGAAAGGAGCGGTGTACAACAAGTACACATACATTCAAAGTACACCGCCCCATGCCAAATAATTAAATATGCTGCAGCGCGGCATTGCCGGGGCGCCTCCGGCGCCCGGCAATGCCGCAGTGCAGCTCATTGAGGCTGCATTGGGAGGGAGAGGTGTACATTAATTGATTGATTAATTGTATAATTAAAATCAATAAAAGATTATCACAAAATATTTTCATAATCAATTGGCTAATCGCATATCTAAACCACTAGTGCTTCATCAGAAGATGTATCGTTTAGAAATTTAATTAAATAAGTCATTTATAAAAAATTAAATAATTAATTGATTGCTCAAAAAATAATTAATCGATTAATCAATAAATAATTAATAGATGAAATGATTAATCAATAAATCAAAAATATCCTTCATAGCCACATCACTTGGTCACTCATGTCCAAATATTAGCTTCCCAGCTCAAAAGGTGCCTGAGATATTGGCCAAATGAGAAAGAAAATAAATAAATGATTAATAATGAAAATAAATAAATAATAATCATAAAAAAATTAAATTATTAATCAATTTGGTCAGAGAACACATAAACTACCACTATTTCATCAAAATCTGTAACTTTAAAAAAAAAAATTTTTTGGTCATTAATCGAATAATTAAATAATTAATCGATTAATTGATTAATTAATAAATCAAAAATATCCTTTGCAGCCAAATCACCTGGTCATTGGCATGTCCAAATATCAGCTTCCTAACTCAAAAGGTGCCTGAGTTAATGGTCAGAAGAGAAAGGAAATTTGATTAATTAAATAAGTACTTAATTAATCGCTAATAATTAAATAACTCCTCAATTTATTGATTAATTAAAAAAAAAAATACCGTTTTTGACAAAAGACTTGCTCACTATTGTGCCGAAATTTCAGCTTCCTCGCTCAAAGGATGGCTGAGATATCGTCCAGACAACCAAGAAAGAAAACAAGAAAGAAAACAAGAAAGAAAACAAACAAGAAAACAAATAAGAAAACAAACAAGAAACCAGAGTGAAAACTGAGTACTCTCTTTCAGCATGCGTCACTGCCGAGCCCCCTTTGGTGCCCGGCAATGACGATTTGCAATGCCTGGAGATGGCATAGGAAAGGAGCGGTGTACAACAAGAAAACAAGAAACCAGAGTGAAAACTGAGTACTCTCTTTCAGTGTGCGTCACTGCCGAGCCCCCTTTGGTGCCCGGCAATGACGATTTGCAATGCCTGGAGATGGCATAGGAAAGGAGCGGTGTACAACAAGAAACCAGAGTGAAAACTGAGTACTCTCTTTCAGCGTGCGTCACTGCCGAGCCCCCTTTGGTGCCCGGCAATGACGATTTGCAATGCCTGGAGATGGCAGAGGAAGGGAGCGGTGTACAACAAGTACAAATACATTCAAAGTGCACCGCCCCATGCCCAATAATTAAATATGCTGCAGCGCGGCATTGCCGGGGCGCCTCGGGCGCCCAGCAATACTGCAGTGCAGCTCATTGAGGCTGCATTGGGAGGGAGAGGTGTACACTAATTGATTGATTAATTGTATAATTAAAATCAATAAAAGCTTATCACAAAATATTTTCATAATCAATTGGCTAATCGCATAACTAAACCACTAGTGCTTCATCCGAAGATGTATCTTTTAGAAATTTAATTAAATAAGTCATTTATAAAAAATTAAATAATTAATTGATTACTCAATAAATAATTAATCGATTAATCAATAAATAATTAATAGATGAAATGATTAATCAATAAATCAAAAATATCCTTTATAGCCACATCACCTGGTCACTGTCATGTCCAAATATTCGTTTCCCAGCTCAAAAGGTGCCTGAGATATTGGCCAAATGAGAAAGAAAATAAATAAATGATTAATAATTAAAATAAATAAATAATAATCATAAAAACATTAAATTATTAATCAATTTGGTCAGAGAACACATAAACTACAACTATTTCATCAGAATCTGTAACTTAAAAAAAAAAATTTTTGGTCATTAATCGAATAATTAAATAATTAATCGATTAATCGATTCATTAATAAATCAAAAATATCCTTTGCAGCCAAATCACCTGGTCATTGGCATGTCCAAATATCAGCTTCCTAACTCAAAAGGTGCCTGAGTTAATGGTCAGAAGAGAAAGGAAATTTAATTAATTAAATAAGTACTTAATTAATCGCTAATAATTAAATAACTCTAAATCAAAAAAAAAAATACCGTTTTTGACAAAGGACTTGCTCACTATTGTGCCGAAATTTCAGCTTCCTAGCTCAAAGGATGGCTGAGATATCACCCGGACAACCAAGAAAGAAAACAAGAAAACAAGAAAACAAGAACACAAGAAACCAGAGTGAAAACTGAGTACTTTCTTTCAGCGTGCGTCACTGCTGAGCCCCCTTTGGTGCCCGGCAATGACGATTTGCAATGCCTGGAGATGGCATAGGAAAGGAGCGGTGTACAACAAGAAAGAAAGCAAGAAAACAAACAACCAGAGTGAAAACTGAGTACTCTCTTTCAGCGTGCGTCACTGCCGAGCCCCCTTCGGTGCCCAGCAATGACGATTTGCAATGCCTGGAGATGGCATAGGAAAGGAGTGGTGTACAACAACCAGAGTGAAAACTGAGTACTCTCTTTCAGCGCGTGTCACTGCCGAGCCCCCTTCGGTGCCCAGCAATGACGATTTGCAATGCCTGGAGATGGCATAGGAAAGGAGCGGTGTACAAAAAGAGGGAGCGGAAGACAAGATGGGGAGAAAAGAGGAAGCACACAAACACAACATCCGAGAGCAGGGAGATGTGTGGAAGGGAGAGGGCCCGGGGGGAGGAGGCATGGGAAGGGGGTGGGGGGGAGGGAGAAGTATAAAGCACAAGGACACCAAGGACTTCCAGGACAGAAGTTGGTATTTCAAAAAGTGGATTTGGGGTGAAATTAGCGGGGGTAGAAAAGATAAAGGTTTTGGATGGGGGAAGATAAGAGATGGTGGTGAACAGCTGTTTTAAAGACTTGGAGGGTGGAGTGGGATTGAAGAGAGTGAGGGAGTTTGTTCCAGAGGCGGGAGAAAAGAGGAATGAAGGAGTGAAGGTGAGCAGAGAGTCTTGATTTTGGCAGTTTAACCAAAAGAGGGTTGCAGGCAGATCTTGTGCGACCTGTAGGAATATTTGCGGGACAGAGCCCAGAGAGAGCTGGGGGGGCAAGGCCAGAGAGGAGTCGGTAGAAGACGGAAAGACCACCAACCTGCCTGCGGTGAGTGAGCGAGAGGCCCTTGGAGTTAGCTTCGTCGTGGGAGATTCCAATGATTCTGAATGCTTTGGTTTCAACAGCGCGAAGGCGAGCTAGGTGTGAGGCAGGAGCACCAGCCCAGAGGGGAGAGCAGTATTCCATTGAGCTGCAGATGAAAGCCTTGTATGTGGTGAGGAGCTCAGGTGTGCCAAGGAAGGACTTCGCACGACGGAGGATGCCCAGTCTGCGACTGGCTTTGGAGGCCAGATTTGAAATGTGTTTTTTCCAGGAAAGATCATGGCAGATAGTGAGACCCAAAAGCTTGAGTGACAGAACTTCTTGGAGAGGATTATTCAGAAAGTGGATGGGAGGGTTGTCCAGTCGGTCTTTTCGGAGAGACATCGTAAGAGTGTGAGATTTGTCAGGATTGAAAGACATGGTCCACTTGTTTGCCCAGTCTGTGATTTTGTCAAGGTCTGCAGAGAGTTAGGAGGCTGCAGACTGCCGATCTGAGGGATGAAGAATGGAGCGACAGAGAGTAGAGTCGTCAGCAAAGAGATAGAGAGGATTTTCAAGAGAGTCAGAGAGATCATTGATGAAGACCAGAAAAAGCACAGGGCCCAGAACACTGCCTTGGGGAACTCCAGCCTGAACAGGAAGAGGAGATGAGAGAAACCCATTCAGGGCCACACGTTGACTACGACTAGAGAGGAAGTCCGCCAGCCATGCATATCGGTGCACGATAACAATACCTCGTCTGGAATTCCAATGCCAGACAAGATATATATATATATATATACACGTACATACATACACACACCATGAAACTTGCGAAATTCAAATAAATAATAGTTGCAATGGGACCGGCAATTTGGGAATTTGGAAAATTTGCTAATTTTTTGAAAAATCCGTAATTTGAGGGGGGGGGGGGGGGAACTTAATTTTTGCAATTTTTATTAATGTAAATCGCCCCAAACAAGGCATAAAGCCACTCTAGGTAAGGGGCTAAGGAAAGGTTATAAAAAGACAAGGATAAAGCAAAAAAAAAAAGAAAAGAAATAAGAAAACATTAAAGACAGAAAATAGCAGAAGTGAGGTAAAACCTGATTAAACCTCAAAGATGTAGGAAGTAGGAATCGATATTCCTCTTGAAGCCAAGTAAATCGTCGGATAATAGGAAGCACATTAAAGGTAGTGAATTTCAGAGCGAGACAGCACGAGGGATAAAACTATCTGCATAGCCTTTTGTTCTGCACTTTGGATCAGCTATAGCGTATGGGTGAGCGGAGATGGCAAACCGAGTCTTGCGTCCAAACACTCGTACAGGAGGAACCAAGTTAGAAAAATCCAGCAGAATATTGGCCATTAAATTAAATAACTGTTGAAGAAACCAAGAGCGGAAACTGACCTATGGCGAGAGCGGTTGAAGAGTTGAACCCATCTCCGCACCAAACAAGTTGACTATGCATTTCTGGAACCAATCAAGTGACGACTTTTATATCAAGTTGATGAGCAAGGTGCTCCAGCCCAAAAGGAAAAAAATAAAATAAATAAATTTTAAAAAACAAAAATATTCCATTTGAATATAATGGAGTGCAATTGTTGTGACGGATACCATTTTCCCGATGCCACGAGGGACCTTTCCCACTAACCAAGATGAGCAGAACCTGAAAAAAAGGACAGAAAACTAATTAACTAATTATATTTTTCACCGATTAGGCTTGGTACTGAAGCGTTTTAACAATGGGGTGGGGGGGGGGGCTTTTGATTATGGCAAGTGACCCTCAATTGTTACTGCAGAAGGTCCTTGGACAGAAGGTCTCAGGGGTTTAAGTGTTCTAGAGGATCTACAGGGTCCATTAGGGCCTTAAAGGGTATTATGCTTAAAAAGGGTCAAAAGGTTATTGGGGGTCTAGAGGGCCTTCGGGGTCAAAAGGGTCTTGAGGTTATAAAGGGTCGAGGAGGTAGTAGGGGTCAAAGAGCAGGGGTTCCAAACCCCAGTGCCACAATCCGAACATGAAAACCCCCTAAAAAACCAGGGTTTTGCTTCAAAAGCGTTTTCTCCGACAATTTTTATTGTAAGTACCGGTATAATTTGGGTCTCCATGCGAATAAGATTTCAAATTTAGGGTCGTTGACAAAAAGTTTGGGAACCACTGGGGTAAAGGGTCTTGTGGTTATACAGCGTTTAAAGTCTTAGTGTGATAAAGGCTCTTAGGTGTCGTGGGGGTCTAAAGGGTCTTAAGGCTCTAAATGGTCTTAAGGTATTAAGGGGTTGTGGAATAAATATTCTTATTGACAATATTGCTAAAATATATCTTAATGTGATCTTGTGTAAAATGGAATATGTTGAACTGTTAACTGAGTAAGAGTCTTGGGACTAGAGCCAATATCATTAAAGACAGCATCTGTGTCTGTCAAAATAGCCTTTGTTCCATTTATGGAGCCAGAACAGAAATGTGCTATCTCTGGAATAGTTTTTGTCATCTCTGACAACCCCAGGCCTGGGCAAATTCCCCCTCAGGCAGGTCATAACAAAGTGACCTCTTGGAGGGAGTATGTAGTGTTTTTTAGTTCCCAATATAAACAGTTAACCCAAAAGAGCCAAATAAGGCTTTTGGATGAGAAGCAGATAAGAGACGCTTGCAAGCTCTCATGTCCCAGGGGTATTCTCCCCTGGGTTGACCCCTGCATGCTCGTAAGATCAAAGGAGTTTTTGCTTTATAACGGAGAGAGAGCAACTGGAAATAGAGTGAAACTGGGAGAGCGACTGGACAGGAGTGAAAAACTGAAGACCAGTTGAACTGATCAAGCAACTGGAGAGACTGGTCAACGAGGAGCTCCAGCTACGACCGGCAGAACGACGTCATTAAGATCTAGAATTAGTACGTTTATTTATACAGCAAAAACTCTCAAAAGTCAATAAAACATTGATTTTGTTAAAACGAGTTTCTTGAAGTTTTAGTGGTAGAATAAAGAAATTCGACTACAAATTGGTGGCCAAGTACGAGGATCGACTGCCCAGGTGTGCAAGGTCAGCATCCCATCTTTTGTCGTCTGTGCAGTACGATGTTAATCTGCAAAAATTGTCCAGTTTTGTGCAACTGTTTTGTTTTATTCTGTGTATGTATTATGTGGAAGGTGGGGAAACCACGACGCATACCTCTTTGTGGGAGGACCGCTGGTCCTCCTCGGGGTCTTTAAGGTGTGTAAAAACCCTGGAACATTTCAGAAATCATGACGATTTTTTTTCCAAATTTTTCAAAAAAAAAAAATTCCTTTTTTTTCTCGTTTGTTTTTTTTGGTACATTCTACACCCTGGGGCGTTAGAGAAAGGGTGCTGCATTCGTCCAGTCATGCAAAAACTGAAAAATGGATTTTGTGTATTTCGTATGCTTTTGTGTATTTCTGTTCATTTCACGTGAATTTTGTATATATTTTATAAGTGATCTCAGTTTAATGGTTTGCGTCCTATATCTGCTCAGTTTGGTGGTTAACAACTCATAAGTGTGTTGATTTCCTGTTTAAAATAATGGTTGAGATCCCGATTGGTTGGTACCATAAAAACAAGCAGATTGACGGATGGACATCATTGATTGATGATCATTGACATGGGGGGGGGGGGGGGGGGGAAACAAAGCGATTTTTTAACGATTATCCGAGGGATTTCTTGATAACTAGCGATTTTTTGTAAAAAGCGATTTTTATACAGTGTCTGTGCAGTGCTAAGGGGAAATCGGCTGGTTCGATTTTAAAACATAAATTCCCATTGTGGCACGAATATGGTTTAGCACCTTCATAAGAGTTAATCCGAAACGTGGTAACGCGCGCCAGGCAAATGCACGGACCAATGCTGTATGCACGCTTTCCCAGCTTGGACGTTGGCATGCATGCAGGCAGGTCCCCATAGCAACCACTTGATGTGTGGGAATGCCTCCAGGTCCCGTTGTCCACATATTACATATGGGATCAGAAGCAATTTTTTTTTCTCTTTCAATGTAACCTCTTTCTCATCCCCATCCACATCCACATCATTCATCCTCTTCCGCCCCACCCCCCCAACCTTCCCCCGCCCTCCCCCTCCCTCCTTTCATTTCCTGCCCCCCTCCTTCCCAACTCCTCACCCTCACCCCATCCAAACATTATCCAACTCCCTCCCTGCCCCCCCCCCTTTTCTTCCCTTCTGCGTCCCTTTCCCCTTCCTTTTTTTTTTTCCAAACCTACTTTTTACCTGTATATTTGCACCCTGATTATGATATTCTACTTTTTAGGATTTTTTTTTAATGACGGCGGCCATCTTGGATGACAGCTAAAAATCGTACAATCAGGATACAAATTAATGAGGCAATCCCATGCCACTGGGATACGGAATCTCTAAAAATTAGAATCATGGGATGTACATTTGATAATTTCATATTTTCACCTGTCTTTTCAAAATTTTCAATAAAATAAATTTTTTTCTTCTTTTTTTCATAATTTTCAGTCCTTTTACTTTTTAACACCCACCCGTGATGTGTGGTGAGGTGTTACCTTCCACATTTTAAACTACCCTCTTCTTCGTTTCCCCTACCCCTTCTTTGGTAGAGATCTTATATGGAGGGGTACTTGTTTGGTAGATAAAAGGTACTGCATGTTGGCAGCCAATTTTGTGGCTATTTAGGCCAAACAAATTTGGGAGACAATTGTAATTACATACGTGAGTTACAGATGAGTATTGGGGAGGTCATAAGGGAATTTATTGAAATAACATACTATGACATTTGGCAAGGCAATTAATAGAGGACAAAACAAAAATTCTACCTGTTATGATGAAACAAAAACTTAGATCTGTTTATACATGAATGAATTTTTGTACATGAATTTGTTGACCCTTTAAAGTGTCCTCTCCCCCCCCCCCCCTTCCATTTCCTGCCCCCTCCACCCCAACCTTAACCCTAACCCCATCCTACCATCATCCACCCCCACCAAGTCATGTCATATAACTGATTGTATGCGGCACGTTGCGCTGTGTTTTTGTTTTCTGTTTCTCGGGATCCTATAGGATTGTTGATCCCATATCCCATGTTGATTTAGCATATCACCTTATTATGTGGTCTCTTTGTGTTTTTTGTGTGTGTGGGTATGTACCCTTTATCCTCACCTCTCTTTCTCCCCCCCCCCCCCCCCCCCAAACCATGGCCCCATAGTGCTAAAGAAATGAGTGCGATGATACGACACAGTTGAAGTGCTTAAATGTCACTCGATGAGTGTAATGGTTCGCACAGAAGTTCAAGGCAGGGGACAGGATTAACACAATCTCTGAAAGCCTTGTAAGGAAAACAAGATATAAAACCAAGTTATGAGTGCGACCAATAATACACAGTTATCTTTAGGATAATACAATGAGTGTCGTATTTCGCATAGTATTCACATCCCTAAGGGAGCCCTGCCCCATCCTCCCCCCAGCCTCACTCTTCCCTTGTTTGCTTTCTCCTCCTTCGTTGCATCCTGCCACTCCTCCTACTCTCTTGCCCCACCCTTTTTCCTCCCCTCTTTCCTCCTCTTTTCCCTCGCTCTTTTACCTGTCTTTTACCTGTTTTCACCTTCCATAGTTATTATTGTTTTCTCTCATTGATGAGATTGATCATTGTCATCATGATTGTCATCATTGTTGATCATTGTTGATGTTCATTCTCAAATTTTGTTGATGATGCTGTTTCATTGCTGATTATACCACGTGGATGTGATGATACAGGAAATGTTTGCCTTCTGAAATGGATCATTATGGTATGACTGATTATTATAATGGTTTTACAACCATGACGATTGTTATGATCGTCAGGCATGTGATCATTAGGTTTTCGGTGTGTCATTCATTGGTAGAACATTTCAGGAGTTTTATAACATTTTAATTGTCAAGAACTTTGGGTATCATTCAAAGTGAGACATGTTGTTTTTTCTCTCTCTATTCCCCAATGAACTGGTTCATATCTGTCTGATCAATTTGGCTGATTGTCTCACAAATGAAGGGTTGAGTTGCCTTCAGTGGTTGTTAAACTTGAATTTGTGATCAGACAGGATTGAAAAATATGTCAGATATGATCCAGAGGCAGAACGGTGATTTGTCAATTGACGGCAGATATGGGTCAAAGGTGACGACCGATGATCATATGTCTCCGTCAGTGGATGGAACTGTTTTGGCAACATTGAGAAAAGGCTTAGGTATATAGTTATCTGATTGATTAATGTGATTTATTGATGAATATTGATAAATTGATTGCAATTGAATAATTGAATTGATTTAATCAAATAAGTTGATTGATGGATAAAAAAGTGCGGTCTCAAGAAAGAAGCTTTGAGATATTTGTGAAACATCAATGTGAAGACAACCTTGGAAAACGAGCAAGGTGGTGAGTCTATAGTTATATAGCTATATTATATGTGGTTATTTTCTGTTTGATTCCCCCTCAACAGAACGACTTACTGATCCAGACTCATCTGCAACACCGATCAGTGAGATTGGGGTGTGGAAAAGCCACAGGACAGTGAGACTCTCTGGAAATCACCTGAAGTCATCGATTGAAAAGGTAGAGAGATACTTCCTGGGAGACCACAGAGTGGAGCTTATAGGAATAAGCTAGAAAACAACACATTCAACGCTACTCTGTATAAGGTGGAACAAACTTCAGAGATTTTTGCAGTACACACAGTTGATAGTGGGTACAGGTGTAGTCCGATGTGTAGTCCTAGTAGTTATTTGGTACATTAAGTGAGTACAGAGTGTTACTCACATACAGGCAAAATGGGAAGTGGCCTCTGCAAGGATAAACAAGGTCAATTAGACTCGAGTCAAAGAGGTGCTTGTATCAACTCCATGTATCAGAAATATGGTGCAGGATCACTTAAAGATGTGGAATCCTGGCATGAGTGGACAAAAGGACGAAAAAGGGAATTCCCACAGGATGGCACCTTTGACAGGAACATATTGGAAACACTCAGAGAAGAATTGAAAGCCAGGAAGAGACAGAAGTTCAAGGTAGACTGGCTAGCATTCTATTATTGGGATGTTGAATCCAGGAAATGGGAACAGCAAGAACGGATAATGGACCGAGAACTTAAAATAAAAAGAATACAGGATACATTGGAGGAGATAAATGCACAACTGCCCTCGAAAATAGGAATAAAAGTGAGTTGTCCCATCTGATTCCCATTTGTCTCCCCAAAAAGAACAGTACAGATAATTTTTTTATGGTTCAGGAGATAACCGAAGATCGCAGTGGCAACCCAGGGATCCAGAGATGCAGCCCAATACAAGTGAGCAGGTGAGCAGATCAGGCAATGACAGAAACCAATGTTACAAGTGTGGAAATATGGGACACTGGAAACGACGGTGTCCATATTCAAATAGGAAGACTAGTTCATGGGACAAACCAAGATCAAGGGTACAATGGCTTACCGGTACCTCAGATAACGATTAGGCCTTCATTGCTGCAGATCCCAAATGATGAATGGCCTCAACAGATTCAACAGATTAAAATCATTAGACCAATATGAATAACTGTTGACGCTTCTTGTGTCTGAAAAGTCTGAAAAGTTTTCGGAGCAGGAATGACTTTTACTTTTTGCTTGTTAGCAAATTAATAATTAATTGATCAGATGCCAAAACTGGATATTTTTGGAACATTAACTAAAAGATCCAGAATTAGAGTTCATTCTGGAAGCCTCATATTTGCCAATTATAAATGTGGTTTTAGGGAGCATTTTGGGCAAAACAATTTTTTTTTTTTTTTTTAATGTGTAGCATTGCTTTGCAAATTTTTTGGAAACCAAGTGACAAGCGTCACATGATCATCAGGTAGGAATTTTTGACTATTGTTTTGCATGATTGATAGGTCAGTGGACAACTGACATGTAAATGGATGTATTGTCAAATTTGGATAAATTATTGTGGGAATCGAAAGGGTAATTTCAGTGTGACATTATAGGGGTTTTCTAAAAATAAACTTTTTGTCTTTGTGTATTAGTGTTTCTCAAATTAAAGGATAAATTTTACGAAATTGAAATAAAATTGACACCCATCTTGATCTGTTAATAATGGTTCCAACGCAAACAAATATACATAATGCTTGGGTTTGTGTATGTTTGTGTGTCAATGTTTGTGTTTTTGTTTTTTGTGTGTCAATCTTACAAGATTGTTGAAACCGACAATGTGCTTGTCTGGAAATAGATAGTTTCATGTGGATGGGATCGAATGTCCAGAGAATTCGTAAAATAAAATAGAAATATAATTTGATTATGAACATTATCTCTTTTGTCAAGGGAGATGGAATATAAAGATTTGATGTACTGAGTTATGAGCAGCCATTAATTAATAGTAAAATTGTGAGTAATCTTGGGATTCCATTTTTGATAGAATTTATATGAGAATAAAAGCTATTTATGGATATGAGCTTCATTTAAAAAATGAGGGAGTACAAAATTAGCCAAATTTGGAAGAGGTCTTACACTGACTTCCCAGAGTACTCTGCTCATGGATTTTTGACATATATAAACTTGACTTTTATCAGCATATAAATTGTGCTGTATGTATGGATGTGTCTTAGGCATAGATGATATGGGCAGATAGTAAAGAAAATTTTGCTGAATTGAACTATTGTGAGTTTTAAAACGGAATGCATTGTGAATCTTAAAACCAAGGGGCAGACATGAACGCGCTGTTACGTTTTTTTACACTCAGAACGCGATGTTACGTGTACCTGCAACATATTTTGTTAATCTGCCACACCTATACTGGCATACAGGTGTTAGTAGTATTCACTGGGTGCATGAAATGGATGAGCAACAGTTAGGGGGCGTAAAACCACTTATTTGGATATTTTCTACAAAAGTAGGGGTTTCAATAAGTGGTAGCTGTACACATGGGATTTATCACATTAAGTTATGGAGTTTAAACAAAGTTACTGGTAAACAGAAGGGGAAGGGATAGTAAATAAATTCTTCAATGCTGGGTAAATTAAGTGAGGGATTACAAAGACTTATAAGAGCTATTGTTCTTCCTTATAGCAATAGAAATAAAATTAGATCTGTTTAAAAAATGAATTTGCTGACCCTTTGAAGTTAATTCTTTGAATTGATTGTTTTACTAGTATTTGGAGTTCAAATTGGGAATTGTCTGGTAGAGCTTTGGTTAAAACCTTTGGTTGCGGTATTTTGGAATGAATTCACAGATCATAGGAAGTTGATAAGAATAGAAACGCTTCTATTCGAAAATATCTTCTTCTATTCAGCTTCGAAAAGAGGTCACGTTTTTTCGAAGCTGTTCCATGCGCTCACGCTTTCGAAGCTAAGTGATCTTTCACAATTGTGTTTTTGTCGAGACTGTATCTATATTTCGGTGTGTGTACCTATAGCGTATCTTTAGGAAAATTTTTGGTGCTAATTTTTCGTACATGTATACACAATCGTCGGTTAATGCGTATCGAGTATTCTGAGGCCTAGTAATCGTAGGCTTAGGCTACTGTACCGTCTCCGACCTTGTGGTTTTGTTTTTCTCTCAGCGGTTCGTCGAATGCGCTGCAATTATTTTCGTTCTCTGTTTCGTCCCAGTCGTTCACCCCACACCTCCTTGTTTAATATCTCTACTCAAAAAAAAAAATAAAAAAAATTTCCTTCTCAGATCTTATTCGTTTATTTGTTGTTCTTATTTGTTCGTTCGTTCTTCATTCACGTTGTTCGTGATCATGTGGTTAGAAATGTATAATCTCTCCCCTGAACAACTATTTTCTAATATATTATAACACCTTTTTCTTCTTCTCCTACAAAAGGATGCTTTCGTCTTGCTCACCAAATCTATTCATTCCAAAAAAAAATAAAAATACCATCTCCAACAGTTCCTCTTTTCTACATTCCCCAAACTCTCCAGAACTCCACCCCTCCTCAGCGTCGACGAGTCTGGCATTTCACTCAGGCCAACTGGCACGGTCTTCAAGCAGCCATCAATCATCTGGACTGGTCTCCCATCTCTACCGCCTCTGACATCAACTCATCCTGGGAATTCTTCCAAAGTAAATTGCTCTCTCTCATGCACAGATTTATCCCATCTCGTCTTCAGTTGTCATACCCTTCCTCCCGTCCATGGTACACGGAATCTTGTGGTGAGGCTGTTGCCCTGAAACAACTTGCTTTAGTCTCCTGGAAAGCAAATCCAACGGAAGGAAATCTCATTTCCTTTCACAAAGCCCGAAACAAGTGTGTGTCCACCCTCAGGAGAGCCAAGAAACAATATCTCACCGTTCTCAAGACCGAACTCTATCTGTCCCCCTCTTGCAAATCCTGGTGGCGTCTGGTCAAATCTGTTTCTGGTGTTTGTTCCCCCTCCATCCCCTCCCTCACCTCAAACGGCTTAACGGCTGACTCCGCACGTGAAAAAGCTGAATGCCTCAACTCTGTGTTTGCCTCTAAATCTTGTGTCCCAAACCCATCCCTCTCTGTACCCACCGTACCCAGTCGTACCCAGCTGCTCCTGGACTCTGTGTCCTTTCCTCCTGACAAGGTGGAAGAGTTTCTGTCAACCCTCGACTCTGATTCTGCAACTGGTCCTGACGGCATCAGCCCACGTGTCCTAAAATCATGTTCTTCCGCTCTTTCACTCCCTCTCTCTGTTCTCTTCACCCTCTCTTTTGCTCAAGGTCATCTGTCATCTGCTTGGAAATCAGCCAACATCACCGCTTTGCACAAAAAAGGTGCAAAAACAGATCCTAGCAATGACAGACCAATCAGCCTTCTCCCAATTATCAGCAAAGTCATGGTATCCATCATTGCTTCAGATATGAAATCTTTCCTCTTCTCCAATGGCTTGATCTCTGATCATCAATTTGGTTTCAGACCTGGTCACTCTACTCTGGACATGCTGCTTCTGCTTTCTCAACAATGGATGGAGGTCCTCAACACCAAACAGGAAATTAGAGCTGTCTCCCTTGACATTTCACATGCCTTTGATGCGGTCTGGCACCCTGCTCTGCTCACCAAACTCTCCTCCTTTGGTATCCATGGAAATTTCCACGCATGGCTGGCGGACTTCCTCTCTGGTCGTAGTCAACGTGTGGCCCTGAATGGGTTTCTCTCATCTCCTCTTCCTGTTCAGGCTGGAGTTCCCCAAGGTATTGTTCTGGGCCCTGTGCTTTTTCTGGTCTTCATCAATGATCTCTCTGACTCTCTTGAAAATCCTCTCCATCCCTTTGCTGACGACTCTACTCTCTGTCGCTCCATTCCTCATCCCTCAGATCAGCAGTCTGCAGCCTCCTCACTCTCTGCAGACCTGGACAAAATCACAGACTGGGCAAACAAATGGAACATGTCTTTCCATCCTGATAAATCTCACACTCTTACGATGTCTCTCCAAAAAGACCGACTGGACAACCCTCCCATCCACTTTCTGAATAATCCTCTCAAAGAAGTTCTGTCACTCAAGCTTTTGGGTCTCACTATTTGCCATGATCTTTCCTGGGAAAACCACATTTCAAATCTGGCCTCCAAAGCCAGTCGCCGACTGGGCATCGTCCGTCGTGCGAAGTCCTTCCTTGGCACACCTGAGCTCCTCACCACATACAAGGCTTTCATCCGCAGCTCTATGGAATACTGATCTCCCCTCTGGTCTGGTGCTCCTGCCTCACACCTAGCTCGTCTTCACGCTGTTGAAATGAAAGCGTTCAGAATCATTGGAATCTCCCGCGATGAAGCTAACTCCAAGGGCCTTTCACTCACTCACCTCAGGCAGGTTGGTGGTCTTTCCGTCTTCTACTGACTCCTCTCTGGCCTTGCCCCCCCAGCTCTCTCTGGGCTCTGTCCCCCAAATATTCCTACAGGTCGCACAAGATCTGCCTGCAACCCTCTTATGGTCTAACTGCCAAAATCAAGACTCTCTCCTCACCTTCGCTCCTTCATTCCTCTTTTCTCCCGCCTCTGGAACAAACTCCCTCACTCTCTTCAATCCCACTCCACCCTCCAGGTCTTTAAAACAGCTGTTCACCACCATCTCTTATCCTCCCCCATCCAAAACCTTGATCTTTTCTACCCCCACTAATTTCGGTCCCCTTGTGTTTTATACCTCTCCCCCCCCCCCCCCTTCCCATGCCTCCTCCCCCCAAGCCCTCTCCCTCCCACACTTCTCCCTGCTCTCAAATGTTGTGGTTGTGTGCTTCCCCTTGTCTCCCCATCTTGTCTTCCGCTCCCTCTTTTTGTATATTTTGTTTGTCTGGTTGTTTTGTTTGTGAAATAAATGTTAGCTCTTTCACGAGCCTCGATTCAGTATACAAAAAAAAAAAAAAAAAAAAAAAAAAAAAAAAGGACCCCGGGAGATAGGGGGATCAGGATAAGACAAATAATCAGATTTATGTTACATATTAAGGGATGTTTCTTTATTTACCTTTTAGGAAGTTTGTTAGTTTGGTATATAATGTTGAATGTCATTGACATATAATTATGTTATAGGTATGAACATATACAAGGGGTAGCTCACATGTTTTACAGATGGATACAGGTGGGACAAAGGGAAAGACCTTATCAAGACAAGCCGACAAATCAGGGGAAAACAGAGACTTCTACTTCGGATACTCCTTGAAAATGGTGATATTCATCCTAGGAATGAGTTCTCTAGTAGTGGGGACTCTGTGTTGCATGCATTACTTCGGGGTAATGAGAGAACAACAAGCAACATTGGTGGCCGACATGCAGATATATGATTATGCGGTATGACATAAACAAAGGAGAAGTTTGATGGAAGATAGGGACACACCTTTAAAACCCGATGGATTACACGGGATTAATACTTTTTTACATTTAGCCCACACAAGGGCTGATATAGCAAATGAAAGTAATTGTTAGATATGCACACAAATGCCACATTCTAGTGAGAACGGAGTACCATTGGAGGCAGTTCCTTTTGGTTGGGAGGAATTATGTAGTCGCTTCCCAAAGAGGTTGGTAGCAACAAAACCTCATTTACCAATGGCGATGATGCTAGGGGATGTTGGTTGGGAAAAAGGGGGATATCAATGTGAGGAATTTGCAGACAGTTATAGGCCTACCCTGGTTTTGGGCTAGCGGCTAGGGTGCCAGCTTAGGATCCTAGGATCCTGGGTTTGGAATCCCGGTCGATCGCTGAATTAACACCAGGGGGGTTGACTCAGCCTGTCATCCTTCCGAGGTCGGCTAATTGAGTACCAGTTCACTGGTAATTCCCTGCTTGTCGTAAAAGGCGACAAAAAGGGTTGGCGTCAGGAAGGGCATCCGGCCGTAACACATTGCTTCAAAAAGGGGACCAAAAAACAACAACAACCATGGTTCCCGAAAAAGGCCAACCCCCGCTTTGCAGGGAAAAATGGCCTCTAAAGGTGTTTTATTTATTTATTTATAGGCCTAAATATGACAATGAAGTTATGCCCCCCTCCGTAACTATTCAACAACAAATAAAAGGGCTCCTATGTTTCAGCCGACATCGAACCAAAGAGAATGATAAGTTTATGGGAAACTCCACCTGCCACCATTATAGTTACGAGTTGGACTATATGAGATTGCTTGTCCCAGTAAGGGACACTAGCTTAAAGATGATATCTTTGTTTTGGGAAGGAACTTGGACAACAGATACTACATGGACCTATAATAATACATATTTTATATGTGGACACAAGGCGTATGCGTATCTCCCACTGACATGGTCAGGATCATGTTTTCTTGGTTTTGTACTTCCACACATGCGCTTGTTAACAACGTCACCAATGCGTATCCTGCATTCTAGGCAGAAAAGAACTGTTAGTTTGGGAGAATGGGTTGGAATGGTAGTATTTCCATTTTATGGAACCTGGAAGGCAGGAAATGAACTACGGCAAATGGCATTGGCTATAGAAACATTGGCAAATAAAACAGCTAGTGGATTGACACAACTTACAAGTGAGCTGGTAGCGACAAGAACCATGGCATTACAAAATCGTATGGCATTAGATATGCTGTTAGCAGAAAAAGGAGGTACATGCGCAGTGATTGGTACAGATTGTTGTACATACATACCTGATAATTCGGGAGACGTTTATAACATAGCCAATACAATAAGATGAGAGGGAGCAAAATATCACGATTATGTGAAAGGGGGTGCCTTTGCATGGCTGGAAAACACATTGGGAGGAGTAGCAGCTGAGATACTCCAATACTTGTTCATTGGATTAGTAGTTATATTGGCAATAGTTTTAATGGTGGCTTGCTTGAAAACCTTCGTGACGGTGGGTTTGAATAAGATAACAAACAACACTATGATAGTGCAAGCAGCCACAAAAGAGGAAATAAAAGACGCAACAAATGAGGAAATAAATGTGGAACCACAAGAGGAAGACTTCTATGGCGACATGAATACTGAGATTCAAAGATTGAATCAAGTGATGTTGCAAATGAATACAGGAGAGTTAAAATAAGGGCATAACACAATGTTGTGAATTGTGTCCGTTTTACAAGATCGATGAACTCATATCACCACAAGTTACACTGTTAAAGAAAAACAAAAAGTGGGGAGGACTATGATAATAATACATTATGCATAGTTTGCTTGTTTGCAAGACTTGTTGGGAATTAGATATTCCTGTTTGTGATTTCAATCATATATACTCATTATTAATGCATTTATTTTCTTTGAGTTGTGTTACAATACCTGCATGAGTTTAATTTGTGAATTATATTAACCTGAAAGCAATTGTGGATGCTATTCTTAGTTTAGTAGTATAAAACACATACCTGATTTGAATATTATTCGTGTGAAGTTGTTATAAGATATACATGATGAGTTAAAAAAATATATATATAGTGATTTCATGTTATGATGTACCCCATCTGATTCAATCTGTGTGGAGAGCAGATATAAATGTGGCTGAGTAAAGGAAAGACAAGTTCACATCCCAAATGGAGTGATAACGACATGTGGGAAGAAGTTTGAGAAAGGAAAATTTGTGAAGAAATGAAGTTAATCTTGGCATACACCCTCCTTCTCAAAGAATGATGAAGACATACTCCTTTGTAAGATGGATGTTTACCTTCACCAAGGGAAAATTATGTGACCATTTGTCTGGATCACACTGCAACATATGAAAAAGGGCGATCACTTACTTTTGTTCGAATACCTCGAACATTCATCACATCAGCAATTGCAGGACGATGACATTTTACCTGCAACTTCTACGGGATGCGGTGACGTGTGTCATTACTTCAGCAACTTCCGGGGAGCCAGCATGGAGCTGCAAGCGAACGGCTGCGCCTTTTCCTTCACAACAGCTGTGCACGATTCTGCTGGTTGCTCCTGGTATGGACCATGGACGACTTGAACACCATGGTCCCAACATCATTGTGGATGCATCTGGCGTCCCTGCTCCACATCTTGCTGGCCAATCAACATCACATCAACACTTGCTCCATACTCACGATGAGTGGGGAGGCAAGTCGACTACAACTGGATGGAGGCCTTGTTCAAATCTACTATGGCTCACAGCAAGAGTGGCAAGGATGATGCGTGGAAAGCAGGGTCAGTTTATGACTCTGCCCAGCTATCACAACAGCAGAAAATCCTACGCAAATAGTGTAGGTGCTATGAAGACATCAGAAGAAAAATGTTTCATGCTTGAATTTCAAACACAAGTGATCAGCCCCTTTTTTTCAAACAAAGAAAGTCAATATTTGATTGAGGGCAAACGTTTTGCCAAATGTTGCAGACGCTTTATTATTTTAATGATGAACTGAAATTATTGTGTTTTGGTAAAGGTGAAATGTTTTGTGATCTTTATGCAAATGAGTTGAATTGAATTATCAGCATGAAAAGAGACAATGAACAAGGAAATGTTTTGTGATCACAATTCTTCCAGAATGACGGTGTATGCCTTAGGAAATTGAATTACCAAATTGGTGGTTTGAATATTTAATGTGGTAATGTTTAGATTAATGGTTAATATAAACAAAAAGAAAAAATCAGGGACTGTGGAATAAATATTCTTATTGACAATATTGCTAAAATATATCTTAATGTGATCTTGTGTAAAATGGAATATGTTGAACTGTTAACTGAGTAAGAGTCTTGGGACTAGAGCCAATATAATTAAAGACAGCATCTGTGTCTGTCAAAATAGCCTTTGTTCCATTTATGGAGCCAGAACAGAAATGTGCTATCTCTGGAATAGTTTTTGTCATCTCCGACAACCCCAGGCCTGGGCAAATTCCCCCTCAGGCAGGTCATAAGAAAGTGACCTCTTGGAGGGAGTATGTAGTTTTTTAGTTCCCAAT
This sequence comes from Myxine glutinosa, assembly GCF_964187855.1. NCBI lineage: Eukaryota > Metazoa > Chordata > Myxini > Myxiniformes > Myxinidae > Myxine > Myxine glutinosa. Next base: position 481,573 of record NW_027616365.1, on the reverse strand, counting down.
ATAGACAGTTAACCCAAAAGAGCCAAGTAAGGCTTTTGGATGAGAAGCAGAGACGCTTGCAAGCTCTCATGTCCCAGGGGTATTCACCCCTGGGTTGACCCCTGCATGCTCGTAAAATCAAAGGAGTTTTTGCTTTATAATGGAGAGAGAGCAACTGGAAATAGAGTGAAACTGGGAGAGCGACTGGAGAGGAGTGAAAAACTGAAGACCAGTTAAACTGGTCAAGCAACTGGAGAGACTGGTCAACAACGAGAAGGAGCTCCAGCTACGACCGGCAGAACGACGTCATTAAGATCTGGAATTAGTACGTTTATTTATACAGCAAAAACTCTCAAAAGTCAATAAAACATTGATTTTGTTAAAACGAGTTTCTTGAAGTTTTAGTGGTAGAATAAAGAAATTCGACTACAGAGCCTTCATGGTGTCAAAAGGTATAAAGGGGTCTGGAACTCTTTTTGTAGTATAGAAGTACGGTAAAACAGCAAACTTGTCTTCCTATCAATGTTCCGACTAGTGTTCAAAATATAACATTCAATTGAGATAAAGTTGTTCCTCCATCATAAACTGACGTTTGTGGACAGAAAGACAGACAGAGAGACAAAGTGTACCACTTGCTTACCCCCACTTTTCGCTTCGCTCATTCCAGGTAATTGAGGTGCGTGTCCAGTGCCCGTTTAGGTTCCAGGTTGAAAGAACCGCCTTCAGAGAACATTTTTCTTCGCAGAGCAGGGGTTGGTCTTTTTCGGGCACCGTGCCCCTTTTTGAAGCAATGTTTTATGGCCTGATGCCCTTCCTGCGGCCAACCCTGTTAGTCGCCTCTTACGACACGCAGGGAATTACCAGTGAGCTGGTACTCGATTTGCCGACCTCGGAAGGATGACAGGCTGAGTCAACCACCTGGTGTTAATTCAGCGATCAACCGGGATTCGAACCCAAGGATCCCAAGCGGGCACCCTAACCGCTAAGCCCACACCAGGCTAGGTTCCAGGTTGGCACAACACAATAAACCTAACCCAATCCAGAGTAACAGAGAAATCCAATTCACCTCAAAAGGAAACATGACGTACGAAGGAAGCAAAAAACGAGAAAGATTTATGCTTTTATTTCACAAAGCAGCCGATTAAAATTCGGGCAGAAATGAAAGAAAAACGTATAAAAGTTTAAAACGACGATGAATGTGCCATGCGCTACAGACCTGTTGAACAGTCGATGGAGGATGGCACATACAGACACACCCCATCTCTCTTGTAAAGACAAAAATCCTCTCGTTAAGAGTATTTTTAAATTTCAAAGATAAAATGCTGGTTTACCACACTCTACCAAAAATCGACCACTCGTTCTGGATCAAGTGGCTGGCCTTCTTGTGTGTGCAGGTGGACATAAATGGGTATGCGTTCCGAAACACACAAGACATTGAACTGTAAGTTTCGAACCCAATTAGAGCAAAGTGAAAGAGGTTCCACTGCACTGCTTATTACTGTAAACTCCTGCATTTTCGCAGCAAAGCTCATTTAAGTCGGTAAAAATAAAATAAACGAGAACTGCCACTTTAAAACTGCTGGCAGTGATGACCGATTTACTCGCACCCACTTTTGAGACAACCCCACTTTTGATACAACCCCACTTTTGAGACAACCCCACTTTTGATACAACCCCACTTTTGATACAACCCCACTTTTGATACAACCCCACTTTTGATACAACCCCACTTTTGATACAACACCACTTTCATTGGACATGCTGTGACACAACCCCCTTGGATACAACCCCGACACACACACACACACACATCCCCCCCACACACACCCCTCCCCCACATGCACACCCCTACACACACACACACACACACACACACACACACACACACACACACACACACACACACACACACACACACACACACACACACACCAATTTGACCAAATCTGTTTCATTCGTTTGTTAATATTCCTCACCTATTGACAAATCTTCAATTGGAATTTCATTTAGGGTTGAAATGACTGCGGGAGATCGTGTGATAGTGATCACATTCTGGAAGGACAAAACGGTGCGTTTCTTCTTCTTTCAACAATAAAGACTTATAGCTTCGAGACCGTACATCCAATCATCTTGACAAAAAATTTTGTTTGACGAATTCTAACCTCTTAACGTTAGCATTTTTAATATACTCGATACACATGTCTTTTGTTCCCATTGCAGAGTTCTTTGGAATGAGCCATTCATCAAATTTTTCCATTGAGCCGTTTCGGAGATACAGCGGGGCAAAGTTGAATGTGTTTTACAAGATGGCGCCCATACCACGTGACCTATGACGTCATAATTAGCATTAAAAAATTATACCAGCAGAGACGATCATTTGATGAAATTTCCTGTCAATCTGACCAAGGGTTGCTGAGAACATTAATTATGAAGTTTTCAGAGGTGCAAAATACGGTGGAAGAATAATAATAACTAGAACTGCCACTTAAAAACTGCTGGCAGTGATGACCGGTTTACTCGCACCCACTTTTCATACAACCCCACTTTTCATACAACCCCACTTTCATTGGACATGCTTTGACACAAACCCCTTGGATGCAACCCAGACACACACACACACACACATCCCCCCTACCCCAACCCACACCCCTCCCCCCAAACGCACACCCCTCCAAACACACACACACCAACGCCAACCCCCACCCCCCCGCCTATACAGACACATCTCTCCACCCCCACACACACACCCCACCCCTAACACACACACACACACACACACACACACACACACACACACACACACACACCTCGTTTTTTCATTTCTGTTCCTCAGAATTCTATCCCTCTCTTTCATTCACAAACACACACACACAGAGACACACACACACACACACACACACACACACACACACACACACACATACACACACACACACACAGAGACACACAGACAACCCCCCCTCCTCCACACACAAATCCAACCCCCCCCCTCCTCCACACACACACCCCAACACCCCCCCACCCCCCAACATACACACATATCCACCCCCCCCCCCACACACACACGCACATCCCCACACCCACACACACGCATATCCACATATACACACACACACAGAAACACACACCCCCACCCCCAACACACACACAAACACACACACACACAACCCCTCCACCCACACACACATCCAACCCCCCCTCCTCCACACACACACCCCAACACCCCCCCACCCCCCAACATACACACATATCCACCCCCCCCCCCCCACACACACACACACATTCCCTCTATCCCCCACCCACATACACACACATAAACACACATCCACCGCCCCCCCCCCACCACACACACACACCAGCCCCCCCCCCACACACACACACACCAGCCCCCCCCCCCACACACACACACACACATCCCTCCCCCCCCCCACACCCACATACACATCCACACATGTCAATCCATGCATTGATTGCAGAAAAAGCTATTTTAAAAAGAAAATTAGCCAGAAATTGCAGAGACAGAATTATTTATTTTATCTAAGAAGCCAAAGGATTCTTCTTCTTCTTTAGTTTCTCACTTTGTGTGAAATGCGATAAAGTTTAAAAAAGTCAGAATTTGACCAAATCTGTTTCATTCGGTTATTAATATGCTTCTTCTATTGACAAATCTGCAATTGGAATTTCATTTGAGGTTGAAATGACCGCGGGAGATCGTGTGATAGTGATCAAGTCCTGGAAGGACATCTTCTTCTTCAGTTGCTCAAAAATTTGTGTTGAATGCGATCAAGTTTTAAAAAGTCAGAATTTGACCAAATCTGTTTCATTCGTTTGTTAATATGCCTCTTCTATTGACAAATCTGCAATTGGAATTTCATTTGAGGTTGAAATGACCGCGGGAGATCTTGTGATAGTGATCACGTCCTCGAAGGACATCTTCTTCTTTAGTAGCTCAAAACTTTGTGTCGAATGCGATCAAGTGAAAAAAAGTCAGAATTTGACCAAATCTGTTTCATTCGTTTGTTAATATGCCTCATCTGGGCAGGGATTTTCGAAGCTCCACACGGTCTCCACGTTTTTCGAAGTTAAGTCTGTTCACAATTGTATTTTGTCGAAACTGTATTTATCTTTCGGTGTGTGAAGTTATTGTGTGCAACTTTGGTTGTTTCTCGGTGTTTATCTTTCATAAATTGATCGTCTGTTTGCCGCGTCGCGAGCAAGGCCTTTGCCGCGTCACGAACGATATGAAATCGAAGTTAAGTGTTTGTTCCCATTTGTATTTTCGTTAAAACTGTATTTATTTATGGTGTTGTACGTATATTGTGTCCCGACGAAGATTTTTCGGTGCAAATCCTTCATGCCTGTATTGAAAATCGTGTTAATTTGTGTCGTGTCTTGAGGTCTTGTACAGTGTACACTGTACAACCTTGAGGCTTTGTTTTTTTCTCGCAGCGGTCCGTCGTTTGTGATCCAATAACTTTCGTTCTCTGTATTCGCAGTCTTTTCACTCATAGCCTACTTCCTTGTGTAAATCTCAACTCAAAAAAAAAAACAAAAAACATTTCCTTCTCTGTTCTCATTCGTTTATTCATTCTTATTCGTTCGTTCGTTCTTCGACCCGTGTTTCTCCCCCATTTCCCCAGATAGTTTTCACTGTTATTAACCTTCAATGTTTACACTTTCCCCTCAAGTTATGTATTCCGTAATATATTATAACACCTTTTTCTTCTTCTTTAAAAGGCTGCTTTCGACTTGCTCACCAAATCAATTCATCCCCAAAAAAATATCCATCTCCTATAGTGCCCTTTTTCTACATTCCCTAAACTCTCCTGCACTCCATCCTCCATCCAGCGTCCTTAAACGTATTTTTAACTCGAAGGTCACAAGAAACTCATTTTGCAATAAATGTTCGTTTCCCATAAATCGTACACTTTCTAAAATCCAATCTCACCCCTCCCCTCCAAATCTTCCCCATAACCCCTCCCCTCCAAATCTTCCCCATCACCCCTCCCCTCCAAATCTTCCCCATCACCCATCCCTTTCAAATCTCCCCCCTTGCCCCCTCCCTCCTAAACTACCCCCTCACCCCTCCCCGCCAAGATGCCTCCTCGCCCCTCCCCTCCTAGACTCCTCCCTCACCCCTCCCCTCCAAATCTCCCCCATATCCCATCCCTTTCAAATCCCTCCCCTTGTCACTTCCCTCCCAAACTCCCCCCTTGCCCCTCCCCTTCAAATCTCCCCACCCTCATTGCTTCTCAATTTCCCCCCTCTCACTCCCACTCCTCAAAGCGTCCTCCCCGCTTCTTCCCCCTTCCAACTCTCACCTCCATCTCCCCCAACCTTCTGCCTCGCTCTTCCCCCTCCTCAAATAACACCTCATTGTGCCTCACCCAATCACCATCAAACCTTTTGTCCGCCCCATCCTTCCCTTTCTCCGAGCTATTCTGCAATCTCTGACACACCTTCAACAGCTCTCCCTACCTCTTCCACCTCTTCCACATCTTACCCTACCCCTCCTACCCCCTGTTCTGTATCTGATGCTCCCCCTTCCTCTTCATTAACGGTATGGACCTCAAACATCCGGGGCCTTCGTTCAAACTTAACTGATCTCTCCATACAGGTTGCTTCTGTCAAACCAGACGTGATCTGCTTAACAGAAACTTTCCTCCTTTATGATGTCTCTGATTCCTTAGTATCTCTCCCGGGCTACTCCCTCCTCCGGTATGATAGACCTGAGCCTCGTCCTGGAGGTGGGGGTGCTATCTTTATCAAAAACTCTCTTCCTCACTCGCCCTGCACTGCACTCTCTCCACCTCACCCCCAGGAATACCTCTGGCTACGGCTTCCCCTTCGCTCCCACCTCTTGTTCATATGTGTGTTGTACCGTCCACCAAACAGTGATGACTCCATCTACATCTCGCTGTCTGATAATATGGACCAACTTCTATCTACTCATCCCAACTCTCTCTTCCTCATATGTGGTGATTTCAACTGTCATCATGCCAGTTGGCTGGGTGTGGGTACCTCTCTCACCAGCCATGGCTCATCAGCAAAGGACTTCTGCGACTCACTGGGACTGACACAATCTGTCAATTTCCCGACCCGGATCTCAGTCAACGGAACATCTTCTCTTCTGGACTTGGTTATGACTAACTTCCCTGAAAATGTCTGCTGCTCTTCTTCTGCTCCAATCGGATCATCTGATCATGTCCTTGTTAAAGTGGACATCTCTCTGACCATCCTCAGGGAGCCTGCTCAGTGTCGACGAGTCTGGCATTTCACTCAGGCCAACTGGCACGGTCTTCAAGCAGCCATCAATCATCTGGACTGGTCTCCCATCTCTACCACCTCTGACATCAACTCATCCTGGGAATTCTTCCAAAGTAAATTGCTCTCTCTCATGCACAGATTTATCCCATCTCGTCTTCAGTTGTCATACCCTTCCTCCCATCCATGGTACACGGAATCTTGTGGTGAGGCTGTTGCCCAGAAACAACTTGCCTTAGTCTCCTGGAAAGCAAATCCAACGGAAGGAAATCTCATTTCCTTTCACAAAGCCCGAAACAAGTGTGTGTCCACCCTCAGGAGAGCCAGGAAACAATATCTCTCCGTTCTCAAGACCGAACTCTCTCATCTGTCTCCCTCTTCCAAATCCTGGTGGCATCTGGTCAAATCTGTTTCTGGTGTTTGTTCCCCCTCCATCCCATCCCTTACCTCAAACGGCTACACAGCTGACTCCGCACGTGAAAAAGCTGAATGCCTCAACTCTGTCTTTGCCTCTAAATCTTGTGTCCCAAACCCATCCCTCTCTGTACCCACCATACCCAGTCGTACCCTGCTGCTCCTGGACTCCGTGTCCTTTCCTCCTGACAAGGTGGAAAAGTTTCTGTCAACCCTCGACTCTGATTCTGCAACTGGACCCGACGGCATCAGCCCACGGGTCCTAAAATCCTGCTCTGCCACTCTATCTCACCCTCTCTCTGTTCTCTTCACCCTCTCTTTTGCTCAAGGTCAACTGCCATCTGCTTGGAAATCAGCCAACATCACCGCTTTGCACAAAAAAGGTGCAAAAACAGATCCTAGCAACTACAGACCAATCAGGCTTCTCCCAATTATCAGCAAAATCATGGAATCCATCATTGCTTCGGATATGAAATCTTTCCTCTTCTCCAATGGCTTGATCTCTGATCATCAATTTGGTTTCAGACCAGGTCACTCTACTCTGGACATGCTGCTTCTGCTGTCTCAACCATGGATGGAGGTCCTCAATGCCAAACAGGAAATTAGAGCTGTCTCCCTCGACATATCACGTGCCTTCGACACGGTCTGGCACCCCGCTCTGCTCACCAAACTCTCCTCCTTTGGTATCCATGGAAATCTCCACGCATGGCTGGCGGACTTCCTCTCTAGTCGTCGTCAACGTGTGGCCCTGAATGGGTTTCTCTCATCTCCTCTTCCTGTTCAGGCTGGAGTTCCCCAAGGCAGTCAGTGTTCTGGGCCCCATGCTTTTTCTGGTCTTCATCAATGATCTCTCTGACTCTCTTGAAAATCCTCTCTATCTCTTTGCTGATGACTCCACTCTCTGCCGCTCCATTCCTCTTCCCTCAGATCGGCAGTCTGCAGCCTCCTCACTCTCTGAAGACTTGGACAAAATCAGAGACTGGTCAAACAAGTGGAACATGTCTTTCAATCCTGACAAATCTCACACTCTTACTATGTCTCTCCGAAAAGATCGACTGGACAACCCTCCCATCTACTTTCTCAACAATCCTCTCCAAGAAGTTCTGTCGCTCAAGCTTTTGGGTCTCACTATCTGCCATGATCTTTCTTGGGAAAACCACATTTCCAAGCTGGCCTCCAAAGCCAGTCGCCGACTGGGCATCCTCCGTCGTGCGAAGTCCTTCCTCGGCACACCTGAGCTCCTCACCACATACAAGGCTTTCATCCGCAGCTCAATGGAATACTGTTCTCCCCTATGGGCCGGTGCTCCTGCCTCACACCTAGCTCGGCTTCACGCTGTTGAAACCAAAGCTTTCAGAATTATTGGAATCTCCCGCGATGAAGCTATCTCTGAGGGCCTTTCACTCCCTCACCGCAGGCAGGTAGGTGGTCTTTCTGTCTTCTACCGACTCCTCTCTGGCCTTGCACCCCCAGCTCTCTCTGTGCTCTGTCCCCCAAATATTCCTACAGGTCGCACAAGATCTGCCAGCAACCCTCTGATGGTTAAACTGCCGAAATCTCGGCTCTCTGCTCACCTTCACTCTTTCATTCCTCTTTTCTCCCGCCTCTGGAACAAACTCCGTCACTCCCTTCAATCCCACCCCACTCCTCCCTCCAGGTCTTTAAAACAGCTGTTCACCACCATCTCTTATCTTCCCCCATCCAAAACCTTGATCTTTTCTACCCCCGCTAATTCACCCCAGATCCACCTTGTTTGAAATTCCAACTTCTTTCCTGGAAGTCCTGGCAGTGTCCATATGTTTTATACCTCTCCCACCGCACCCTTCCCATGCCCCCCTCACCCCCAAAGCCCTCGCCCTCTCTCAGATCTCAGATGTCTCCATGTCTCTCGGTCCCTGCTCTCAAATGTTGTGTTTGTGTCCTTCCCCCTCTCTCCCCATCTTGTCTACCGCTCCCGATGTTATATGTTTTATGTGTCGGTTTGTCTTTCTGTGTGATTAATTTTCGCTCTTTCACGAGCCTCGACCTTGTATACCAAAAAAAAAAATACAAAAAAAAAATATATATATATATTGACAAATCTGCAATTGGAATTTCATTTGAGGTTGAAATGACCGCGAGAGATCGCGTTATCGTGATCACGTTCTGGAAGGACAAAACGGTGTGTTTCTTCTTCTTTCAACAATAAAGACTTACTCGCCGAAACCCGTGGAACATCCACGGAAGGGAGGATGTGGTGTATGGATAGAGTGTACCATTACGGATGGCATAGGGGATTTGCTTGTCCGAGTAAGAGTTAGGAAGAAAGATGAGAATGAAGAGTGCATATATGAACAACGATCGCCGACACCGGCACAAATGCATGTTCTGGATTGTCCACTCAGTGGACGGCTTGCTTTCGCCTTCGCCTGTCCAATCAGCGGACGGCTTGCTTCGCCTTCGCCCAGCAGACGCCAATACGATGGCGTCGTAAGATGGCGTCGTATTGGCAGTTAATCGGATGCTTTTGGGCCACACCGTCGGCTAATTCAGATTTTTCGAGTATGGCTGTACGTGATAAACAAAGAGCGCGGTTCGTAGATCGTAAATCCATTAGTGCCGTGGGCATCGGGTCACTGGGTGCGGCGTAAAAGGGATAACAAAGTCGAGTCCTTACGCTATTATTATATAGATAGCTTCGAGACCGTACATCCAATCATTTTGAAATTTTGCACACTTCTTCCGCTTTATGAGAGCTACATTGCATTAAAAATTCAAGTCGATCCATGCAGTGGTTCAAGAGTTACAAGCTTTTTAAAATTTAACTTCAATTATTTATTGCGGCCAAACCATGTGACTTATCAAAACGTCTCAAGTAACATTGAAACATCCCCCCATGAGGAACATTTGTGTAAAGTTTCCACTCGATATCCACAAATTATAGAGGTGATACCATTTCTAGTTTGAGCTTTAAAACGTTATAACTCTGAAACCATGTGTCGGATGACGTCGTGCTGATTGACTTTTTTGTTCGTCATGGGTATGCGAATACGCATGCCAAGTTTGGGCTCGATCCGTTCAGCCGTTGCGGAGAAAAAGGGTTTTTTGTGTTTTTTCACGAAAAACAAGATGGCGGCCGAACCATTTGACGTATGACTTCGAAATTTTTTGCAATCTGAGTTTTTTTTAACTGAGCATCTGGGGAAAAAATCCCATTTCATGGATTTCATGGAGAGTAAACCTAATAAGAAAAACTCTAGCAGTAATTAATAGGTTTCCTCTCAATTTCATGGAGAGTAAACCTAATAAGAAAAACTCTAGCAGTAAAAATAGGTTTCCTCTCCATTTCATGGAGAGTAAACCTAAAAATAAACAATGCTCTAAAATACGAGGCAACGCAGTCATTTGCTCAGCCGGTTCCTCTGGCTGAAGCCGAAGTCCGGTTCCTCGGGCGAGTGAAGCGTACTTCGAGCTCTCCACGGCATTGAAGTTTAAGTGTTTTCCCATTCTTGTCTTTGTCAAATTTCCACTGGTTATTTTGCTGTGTACGTGTTATTGTGTGTTTCTGGTTGGTATTGGTTTGTAATTCGTACAAACTTGTGTGTAGTTAATCGTTTTCTGGGTCATACCTCGTGCGCGGCCTGGTAACTTGGGGCTTCCCTCCCCCCGTCGGTGTTTTGTCGATTTGGGTTCTTTCCTTCACTGTATTGCTCGTTTCTTTTATTTTATTTTCTCCCCCTCACCTCACCTCCCTAGAGAAATAATTCTATATTGATTCTTTCTCTCCTCCCGGACATGTTTGTTCGCTCTCCTCCTCGTCTCAACTGGTGCCCCGCCCCCTGTATCTCGTTTTTCTTCCACCTCTGCTCCTTCTTTCTCAAATCCACGTTCTCGCTTGGAGACTTTTCCCAGATTGTTTTTCATGGTTTTCATGGTTCTGTTTGGATATTGTTGGAATATGTTTAAACCGCAGCCGTGATGCTGACGCCGCCCCTCCGCCCTCCCCCCACCCCCCCCCCCCAAATTTCCATGTTTTAAACGTTTCCCAGTGTGTACCCTGGTCAGAATAGGTACACCGTATCCCTGCGTGTCGTAAGAGACGACTAAGAGGGTTGGCGTCAGGAAGGGAATCCGGCCATAAAAAATATTGCCTCAAAAAAGAGAACCATGACAATTACAACTACATATGGGCAGGGCAGGGTGCAGCCCGAAGTCGAGATCGGTTTCTGAGGTTTGGGACATGGAATGTAGGGACAATGACAGGGAGATCAGGAGAAGTGGTGGAAGTATTGGTCAGAAGAAGAGTGGACATATGTTGTGTGCAAGAGACGAGATGGAAGGGAAGTGGTGTGAGAATGGTGAAGGGTAGGCAGGGACAGAAATACAAGTTTGCGTGGCAAGGGTGCCCGGAGGGCGTGAATGGTGTTGGTGTCCTGTTTTCTGAGGAGTTTGTAGACAGTGTGGTGAGTGTGACTAGAGTGAGTGATAGGTTGATGATGGTGAAAATGACGATTGGAAAGCTCTTGGTGAACGTCATCTCGGGATATGCTCCGCAGGTTGGTCGAAGCAATGAAGAGAAGGACAAGTTCTGGTGTGCGATAGAGAAGCTGATGGAAAACGTGAAAGATGAGGAAGTTGTTGTGGTGGGAGGAGACCTGAATGGACATGTGGGAAGGAGTATGGATGGTTTTGAGGGAGTTCATGGGGGTTACGGATATGGTGTGAGAAATGGAGAAGGTGAAAGGATTTTGGAGTTTGCTGATGGAGCTGATTTGTTGATTTGTAATGCTCAGTTCCAGAAAGAGGATAATAAGCTTGTTACATACACGTCAGGTGGGTCGACGACAACCGTTGACTACCTGATGGTGCGTAGGCGAGATAGGGCGCACCTCTGGGACACAAAGGTGATCCCGGGGGAGGAGGCTGTTTCACAGCACCACTTGGTTGTCTGCGACATAAGGGTGAAACGTGCGAGGAGAGCTCGGCGGGTGAAGTACCAACCAAGAATGAAGGTGTGGAGGTTGAAAGAGGTGACAGTAAGGGAGGCATTAAAAGAGAGGCTGAGTAGGGTAGAGGATAATGTGGTTGAGCTTGAAAGCTAGTCTGTTGGGAGCCATTGGTGAGGTATGTGGATGGACAAAAGGACCATCGAGGCACTCGGAAACATGGTGGTGAGATGATGAAGTTGGAAAGAGGATTGACGAGAAGAGGAAGAAGTTCAAGGAGTGGCAGAAGGCGAAGGGTACGGGAGCAGAAACAGCAGAGCATGAAAGTTATAAGGCAGCCAGGAAGGCTGCAAAGAAAGAGGTAGCAAAGGCGCAGGAGGCATGTAGGAAATGTTCGGAGAACGCTTGGATTCGGAAGAGGGTCAGAAAGCAGTATTCAGGATTGCAAAGCACATAGCGAAAGAGGTGTGATGTGATGGGGGTGAGTTGCTTGAAGGAAGAAGTGGGACAAATCGTTGTCGACCCAGATGGAATGAAAGGAAGATGGAAAAGATATATGGAAATGCTGTTGAATACAGAGAATGAATGGGATGGTAACATAGAGAGTAACCCAGTTTTAGGACCGGCAGAGACGATAACTGAGAAGGAAGTTGAGGAAGCGATAAAAGCAATGAAGAGTGAAAAAGCGGGAGGGCCGACGGGAGTTGTGGGAGATATGTTGAAGGCAACAGGAAGTTGGGGTGTGAAGAGAATGACAGAGATCTGTAATCTGGTGGTGAAAGAGGGCCGCATTCCAGTGGACTGGGAACTGAGTACCCTCGTCCCTCTATACAAGGGGAAAGGTGACCCTCTGGAGAGTGGCTCGTACCGAGCGATAAAGTTATTGGAGCATGGAATGAAGGTATTGGAAAGGGTGTTGGAGAGGAGGATAAGGAAGAAAGTGAAGAACGACGAAATGCAGTTTCGATATATGCCAGGAAGAGGAACGACAGATGCGCTTTTCATTGTGAGGCAGTTGCAGGAGAAGTACATGGAGAAGAGGAAGAAGTTGTTTTTTGGGTTTGTTGATCTGGAGAAAGCATTCGATAGGGTTCCACGCAAAGTATTGACATGGGCATTGAGGAAGTTAGGAGTGGAGGAATGGTTTATCAGAGTAGTGATGGCAATGTACAAAAGAGCGCACACAGCTGTAAGGACGAAGGATGGGAACAGTGGTGAGTTTGAGGTGAAGGTGGGAGTGCATCAGGGGTCGGTACTAAGTCCACTACTATTTGTAGCTGTGATGGAGGTGCTGGCTCAGAACATAAAGGAGGGTTTACCATGGGAGTTGTTGTATGCAGATGATCTGGTGTTGATTGCGGAAAGTATGGATGGACTGAAGGAAAAGATGAACAAGTGGAAGGAATATATGGAGACAAAAGGTCTGAAGGTGAATATCGGAAAGACGAAGGTGATGGCAAGTGGTAAAGCATGTGGTGAGGTGGAAAGAACTGGGAAGTGGCCGTGTGCTGTGTGCAGGAAGGGTGTCGGAGTGAACTCCATTCAATGTACAATGTGCGCTGAGTGGGTTCATCAAAAATGTCGTGGTCTGAGAGGGTCATTTACCAGTGTGGCAGCTACATTCAAATGTAAGGTGTGCACAGAGGGAGCTGCAGATGGAGGAAATGTTGAGTTGGATCTTGGAGACGGCATGAAGCTGGAAGGTGTGAAAACATTTTGCTACCTCGGAGACATGCTGAATGGAGACCGTGGATCAGACTCGGCAACGGTTGCTCGAGTGAGATATGCATGGAAGAAGTTTCGGGAACCGAGTGGCGTGCTGATGAGGACGAGAGTGTCGCTGAAGCTGAAGGGAAAGGTGTATGCTGCATGTGTGAGAAGTGTTATGATTTATGGGAGCGAGACATGGGTAATGAACGTAGAGCAGCAACGAAGGCTGGAAAGGGTGGAAATGTGAATGGTTCGATTGATGTGCGGAGTATCGTTGAGAGAGAGGAAGACAAATGATGAATTGCGAAAGATGATGGGAATATTGCCTGTGATTGATGCTGTGAAGAGGAACAGGTTGAGATGGTTTGGTCATGTGTTGAGGAAGGATGAAAGTGACTGGTTGAGAAGAGTGATGGAAATTAATGCAGAAGGAAGTAGAGGACGGGGAAGACTGAGAAAGACTTGGCTAAAGATGGTGGAAGAAGAAATGCGGGCAAGGGGGTTAACAAGGAGAGATGCAGAAAATAGGGCAAAATGGAGAAGATTGTCATGGGGACCGCAAGGCTAACCCCTGCTCTAGCAGGGAAAATGGCCTTAAATGCATATTGTGTTGTTGTTGCAGTCATTTGCTCAGCAACACCATCATGCTATGTACACGGTCACCCTTTCCATCCACAATGGTTTTTTTTCTTCTTTTTTTGCCTCAACTGTCCAAAATAAAATGAACACAGTAATAAAAACATTTTACAAAGCAAGCATTTTCATGTTCTCTGTATTTAAGAGCTAGTCGTAGTCTTGCGAGGCATAAACGTCCCGATTTCGGCGCTTGATCTTGTGCTCCCCTGAATGCTCATCGCTCACACCAACACGCTTACCCCCAGAGCCCCCAGAACTCTTGGTCTGATCCGGTTCCTCGGACTCCATGGAGTCCTCGGTCTCGCCCAAATCGCGCGAGACAGGACTGCAGCACGAGCTAAAGGCATTGACGGACTGGACTGAATCGTCGAGGAAAGAGGACGGGGCTGTGCTGAGGAAAGAGCTGAAAACCTTAGATGGGGTGGAATTGTGCAAAGGCACGGGGCTTGGCAGGATGTTCAAAGCAGAATCTGAGATGAGATGCAAGAGAAGAAAGAAAATGAAATTCGAATCAATACTGAATGCACCCAAATACAAATACAGTATACATGTATGTGTATATATACCATACACAGATCAACCCCCCCCCCCTCCAACTTGATGAGGCAGCAAGGCACAGATCAAGTCCCACCACAGCAGTTGCTCTATGACCCGCTAGCAACGTGTTGCCTGCCACGCGAACACATAGTCTCTGCCCTGCTGATAAATTAGTCAGGAATATTAAAATCAATCGAAAAAGTGGCATTGAAGAGATGGACATCTCTGCTTTCGTGTCTGTGACCATGGAGCTTTAATCTCAGTCTGCAAAGACTTCAGTACCACGTGGATGCCTCCTAATTTTGAGGTGATGTGTTGGTATAATGTATGCACATGACGTCAGTGTCATGTCATAAGGTCAGTGTGCATATATACACATACATATATACATACAGTCACGTGAGAAAGTAAGTACACCCCATGTAAAGTTTTGACTTTTTCAACATATTTCAACATACAGCTATTTGATCTTCATTTCAACAATATTGATAGATAAAGGTGATATAATATAACAAACATCATGAAACATTTACATTTTGTAGTCCATTGTATAATTTAAATAAACATAAATGCAAATTTCGCATGTGGAAAAAGTAAGTACACCCTTGGCTCTAATAGGTGGTATTGCCCCCTTTGGCAGAAACAACCTCAAGTCGGCATTTCTTATAACTGTCTACCAGTCTCTGACATCGACTGGGAGAAATTTTTGCCCACTCCTCCATGCAGAATTCTTTCAGCTGTGCGATGTTTGAGGGGTTTCTTGCATACACAGCTCGTTTCAAATCCCCCCACATCTCGATGGGATTTAGATCCGGGCTTTGACTTGGCCATTCCAGAACCCTCCATTTCTTTCTTTTCAGCTATTCGTTGGTGGATTTACTGGTATGTTTAGGGTCATTGTCATGTTGCAAGGGTCCACCTTCAGTTGAGCTTCAACTCTCCGGCAGATGGCCTCACATTATCCTCAAGCACCTTCTGATACAATGAAGAATTCATAGTGGATTATATGATGGTGAGCTGCCCAGGCCCTGATGCAGCAAAGCTGCCCCAAACCATAATATTTCCACCACCATGCTTCACAGTTGGTATCAGGTTCTTGTGGTCAAATGCTGTCTTTGGTTTTCGCCAAACATGTCTTCTGGTAATGTGGCCAAATAGCTCTACCTTTGACTCATCTGTCCAGAGCATATTGTTCCAGAAGTGCTGGTCTTTGCCTAAGTGTTCAGATTGTTGGGATTCAGATCAGATTCAGGTCTTTGCCTAAGTGTTCAGAACTTTAATCTTGCCTTGATGTTCTTTCTGGACAGCAAAGGTTTCTTCCTGGCACACCTCTCATGCAGATCAAATTTGTGCAGCCTCTTTCTAATGGTAGACTCGTGCACTTTGACATCAACAGTGGCAAGAGCTACCTGGAGGCCCGTGATGACATTCTGGGGTTCTTCGAGACTTCTTTCAGCATCTTTCGGTCTGCTCTTGCTGGGGCGGCCTGGCCTGAACAAGTTTGCAGTTGTTTGGAATCTTCTCCACTTGTAGATGATTTTCCGGACAGTCGAATGATTGATTTCAAATTGTTTGGAGATCTTTTTAAATCCCTTCCCAGACTCGTAGGCATCTATAACCTTCTTTCTGAAGGCCTCAGAGAGCTCTTTTGATCGAGGCATGGTGACGCCGCACACTTCAACAACAAAGAGCAAACCAAACTAAATGTCTGAGGTTTAAATAAGACAGGTACCTCCAAGATCCTCCCCAACAATGTTCTAATCTTTTGCACCCGAGTTGGTGCACCTGATTCTAATTTTAGGTATTTGAAGTAGTGATAAATGTAGGGGTGTACTTACTTTTTCCACATGCGAAATTTGCATTTATGTTTATTTAAATTATATAATGGACTACAAAATGTAAATGTTTCATGATGTTTGTTATATTATATCACCTTTATCTGTCAATATTGTTGAAATGAAGATCAAATAGCTGTATGTTGAAATATGTTGAAAAAGTCAAAAACTTTACATGGGGTGGACTTACTTTTTCACGTGACTGTATACACGTATGCATTGTCTGTCCTGTGTTGTCGCTGAACTACTCCCTCAAACTTTTGTGAAATCGTAACAAACTTCCGGTATGCACCTACCTCTCCCATGTGTATGTCCCAAGGGGGGTGTTTTTAAGTTCATAATTTTTTTTTAACTTAAATCTTCAACTTCAATTGTTTATAAAAATGTAAAATCACGAATATTACAAATACATGTACAAAACAAATGTATTACGATTGGTGTCAGCAAACTAACACAGCTACTCACATGCAGCTCGTCTCTATAGCGACGTCTGATTGGGTGTTTTGAATTGCACAGTGGAAGTTGGTAATTACGTGGAGGTGAGGTAATTTTAATAACGGGGCTGTGAGGTGTTTTTAATAATTTGGCGTTTATATGTTGGTGAGGCGTTTTGAATCATGTGGCATGTACATGGTTGTGTGAGGTGTTTTGAATTACGTGCTGGTGAGGTCAAGTATTTAACATACTTATGGTCATATTTAATGTACGTCAATGCAGTGTCTGTCACGTCCCGTCACATAACTGAACTATTCGCTCAAACTCTTGCGAAATTTTCCCAAACATCCAGTCTGCATGTACCCCTCCCATGTGCAAGTGCTAAGCAGTTACTCATGAAATTTTTTTGAAGGTGATGTAATGGCAACTTCAATTGCTTATAAAAATGTAATAACATGAATATTACAAATACATTTCTGCAAAAGAAATGTTTGTATTATTGGTGTAAATCATAGCACAGCAACTCACGTGCAGTCGTTATACAACACAACAACAACAGGCATTTTAAGGCCATTTTCCCTGCAAGAGCGGGGGATAGCCTTGCGGTCCCCATGACAATCTTCTCCATTTTGCCCTATTTTCTGCATCTCCCCTTGTTAACCCCCTTGCCCGCATTTCTTCTTCGACCTTCTTTAGCCAAGTCTTTCTCAGTCTTCCCCATCCTCTACTTCCTTCTACATTCATTTCCATCACTCTTCTCAACCAGTCACTTTCATCCTTCCTCAACACATGACCAAACCATCTCAACCTGTTCCTCTTCACAGCATCAATCACAGGCTCTATTCCCAACATCTTTCTCAATTCATCATTTGTCTTCTTCTCTCTCAGCGATACCCCGCACACCCACCAAACCATTCGCATTTCCACCCTTTCCAGCCTTCGTTGCTGCTCTACGTTCATTACCCATGTCTCGTTCCATAAATCATAACACTTCTCACACATGCAGCATACACCTTTCCCTTCAGCTTCAACGACACTCCCCTCCTCATCAGCACGCCACTCAGTTCCCGAAACTTCTTCCATGCACATCTCACTCTGGCAACCGTTGCCGAGTCAGATCCACCTTCTCCATTCAGCATGTCTCCGAGGTAGCAAAATGTTTTTACACCTTCCAGCTTCACGCCGTCTCCAAAATCCAACTCAACATTTCTTCAGCTCCCTCTGTGCACACCTTACATTTGAATGTAGCTGCCACACTGGTTAATGACCCTCTCAAACCACGACATTTTTGATGAACCCACTCAGCGCACATTGGACATTGAATGAAATTCACACCGACACACTTCCTGCACACAGCACACGGCCACTTCCCAGTTCTTTCCACCTCACCACATGCTTTACCACTTGCCATCACCTTCGTCTTTCCGATATTCACCTTCAGACCTTTTGTCTCCATACATTCCTTCCACTTGTTCATCTTCTCCTTCAGTCCATCCATACTTTCTGCAATCAACACCAAATCATCTGCATACAACAACTCCCACGGTAAACCCTCATTTACGGTCTGAGCCAGCACCTCCATCACAGCTACAAATAGTAGTGGACTTAGTACCGACCCCTGATGCACTCCCACATTCACCTCAAACTCACCACTGTTCCCGTGCTTCGTCCTTACAGCTGTGCGCGCTCTTTTGTACATTGCCATCACTACTCTGATCAACCATTCCTCCACTCCTAACTTCCTCATTGCCCATGTCACTACTTCACGTGCAACCCAATCGAATGCTTCTCCAGATCAACAAACCCAAGAAACAACTTCTTCCTCTTCTCCATATACTTCTCCTGCAACTGCCTCACAATAAAAAGCACGTCTGTCGTTCCTCTTCCTGGCATAAATCCAAACTGCATTTCATCAATCTTCACTCAGTCGTTATCCTCAGTTAAAACAAGGCTGTCTCTATGGCGACGTGTGATGAGGCATTTTGAATTGCACAGCGGGAGTGTGTAATTTTGATCGCTCAATGGTGAAGAATCACTAAATTTCTCAGTTCCACATCTGGATCTTCATCAAAATCTAATAATTTCGTCTTTGTCACACACCCAACCTCTCTACCAAATTCCGTCCGAATCCGTCAACGCCAAATTCACAATGTCACACCAAATTCCGTCACAATGTTGAGATATCTTGTTCAGACAGACAAACAAACAAGCCGGGGTGAAAATATAACCTCCATCCTCTTTCGGTGGCGGAGGTAATGAAGCAACTCATGGCATGTTTACTCCAAAAATGCGGTACCTTTGAAACAAAGTTTGGTGGGGATACATTCCAATTGGATAAGAGGGGAGTTATGTAATAAGCGGCTTGGAAATGCTGTGTATTTCTCAGTTTGATAAGTTTGGCTTTTGTTTCAAATGAGTCGAGGAGAGGCGAGGAGATGAGATAAGCATTGACATCACAAAGTGCTCGCCGAATCAGCTTACCACTCGTGTCAGCGAGACAAATGAAGCATCGGCGGCCCTTTCATCTCCGTCAACATCATCATCGTCCAGCAGGATCTCATCGGGGTTCAAAGAAGAATTCCCTGATAGGTCAGCACTGCTGAGGTTTACAATGAGGGACGAATTGGATGCTTCAGCAAGTCCATGGCCAGCTCTGCATGGAAATGCACACATGGAACCAACATTTCTACAATGGATGATAAATTACGGCAAATGGAATACAACACCATGTTTACCAATAAAAGGTAATGGCGAGAAAAATTGCACAAACAAAAAAAAAAAAAATCTTTAATTTTACATGATCTAATGCTAGAAATAAACGCATATGCACGCAGACATGCACGCACGCACACACACGCACACACACACACACACACACACACACACACACACACACACACACACACACACGACAAAGCCGGGAATTCCCAGGGCATTGTGGTTACGAGCGATGCCACAACAATGGCACAACATTTCTCAACACACTAAGAGCAGGGAATTCCCCAAGGAGGAATCCCTCCTCCCCATGGATTGTCCGTGCTCGTATTCTTTTTTAATGCTGAGGGTTAAGCAAGGAAGCGGCAGGTACCATTTTGAAAGTGTTTGGTAGTACTGGGCCGGGGTTTGAACCTCCAACCTCCCAGACGATTGGTCTAACAATTACACCACGAGTCTGGCTTTGTAAATGGAATTCAGTTTTAATGCAAATTAAAATTTCGACGCAATTCAGTTTAATGCTTTAACAGTTTTAATGCTCTTCCACGAGCCTCGATCTTGTATACAAAAGAAATAAATAATAATAATAAGAAATAAAAAATGCAATTCATTGCTAAAATAAACCCGAGGTTACACAGAGATTCTAACATCCGGGCACCTTCACACAACTGCCTGCTTTTGTCAAAATAAACTGTCGTAGCTTTCACGCTTCCAAGTAACGAAGACAAATGAAGAGCTATTGATGCAAACGCATTGAATAAATATGAAAAGGCCTCATATTGTCTGCACCAGTCTGCTTTAACACAATGATCACTGAAGGTAGCAGTGCCAGCCAAAAGTCACCACCGGGCTCACCGAGCTGCTGCCAAGATGAACACATCTGTAAGTCCCAGGCGGCGACAATAGGTGGCCGTCTGTGGGCTGGGTACAGGAACAGGTGGCTTAACCTTCCCCCCTACAATATTCTTCGGGGAGTAGAATGGAACCGTGGGTGAGAAACTGGTTGGAACAGCAAGATCACCGCTCAGGAGGTCACGAACACGGGACAGGTCATCAGCACAAAGCTTCACAACGCTATGGGCGACAGAAAGCACCATCATCACCACCAAAACAATTTCAGATAACAGAAATTATCTTGTGAACCAAAACAAAATATTGCTACTGATGTGTCTCAGGTGTAATTGGTTTTTAGTTTAAACTAGTTATTTCCATAGTACATGTTCAGCATAAGTGTACGTAACATGTGTATGCCAGGCAGTGTCAAATTTGTTTTTCTTAAGTTTCCTTCACCTTCCCTCCCAGACAGCTCATATCTACAAAACGATATACCCACCTTTGTGTTTATATGGTTTTCCCCATTGTGAGGTGTTGGTATGTTTTCCTTAAATAAATAATGGCAGTGCAAGATTCCACATGGCCTGGACACAGTGAAAAACTGGTATTTGTGGCGCAAGGCAGCCACCCGGATAGAGGCACCGAGAACCATGTACGTCCCCGTAGCAGGTGTACGTCCCCGTAGCAGGCATGGGCCCTGATCATAGAGCACCACAACTGGGACGACCCGATGGCTACAATACTGGTGTCAGCGAGATATGGACCGAAGGTATGAGAAATCGCACCTCAGGAGAAATTGCTGAGCGCGATTGGCACTACAAATTAATTGCGATGAGCGATCAAAGTGGCTCGAACCAGGGGGCCCACTGGACTGATGCCACTATAGCCTCGGCCAAAATGCAAGCAGAGGGGTCGTTATCGAGTGCTGTGGTGTTGCCCCCACTACCCAGTAGCCCCATAGACTCCAATAGCTATCCCGGTGCCTCCAACTGAATCAGCAGTGGGGGGTAACAGGCCGGCATTACTGCAGCAGCAGGGCGATAGCCAGGAAGTGATGGCCAATGTTAACAGCTGATGGCTGCCATGGAAGCAGCCCAAGTCGAGAGGACGGAAGAAATCAAGGCCAACCATGAGGAATGGCGGAAGCCTGGCAGATGTGCGTAGTTCATAGCAAGGACTGACAGATTAGGAATAGCATCGGAACGGGAGTTAGAGGGAAAGAAAAGAATGGGAGCGCCAGTTGGGGATCTAGTAGCCAGAGCCAGGAGGTCAAGAGGAGAGTTAGAACAGGCCATGGCAGATGAGGTCAGTGGACGTACTTAGGTGGAGATGTCTGCGGCATGTGCGAATCTGCACGTGCAGGGATCCATGCCGGAGAAACATGATTGCGGGCGGCGTCCGGCAATGGACACCAGGTATGTGGATAAATGGTGTGAATGGGGAACAGGGGTCCAGATAACATGAGTTTGGACAGGGACGCTTCCCAAGGTGCATGTAGATGTGAAGGAGCCCAGCACATGAACTACCCGAAGCCGCAGCGAAGGCCTGTGTGGTCCATTGAATGGCCGGTTTACAAACTATGCTTTTCGGTGCACATCGACCTTTCTTGCCGAGAGATTGAAACCACATGGCCTGTGCATACTGGGCCAGGTGTTGCAGAGGGAAAGTGTGCATGTGCATGTAAGTGGTGAGCGACAAATGCGGGGCACCTGTGCAAGGTGAAAAAAATGGAGGAACGCAGATGGGAGAGCCACCTCTGTCGACAGACTGTATAGCAGCAGTTTTAGAGTGGCTTCCCGAGGGATTAACAAGCACAGCTCCAGCTCAGGGTGAGCCGAGGGCCGCATGTGGGAGCATGCATGCCCCTGGAGTGTAGTTGGAATTTAACTTGCATGCTCACTCCATGGTTTATGGAAAGCTTAGAGTACAAAAAGGAAATGGCACCATGTTAGCCCCAGTAAGCCTTGGAGAGAAGGATGGGGCTGAAAGGTAAATCGGAGAAAGGGACGGATCCCCCACGAGCCCTGCAGAAATGGAGGGGGAAGCAAAAAGATAAATTTGCATGGTCCCCCCATGAGTATTGGCAAGAAGGTGGAGGAACCATAACTCTCAGGGATGGGCCACGTAGGGACCCCTAGGTGAGTGCACGGCAGCCCGTGCAACGTGCATGGAGGACCATGCAGAGAGCATAGCGAAAGTGGGCATGGTGACCGCAAGGCATGGGGTCCCGTAGCAAGGGCGTTGGGCGTGGAGGCCGAGGACGAGTTCTCTCAGGATTTAGATGACGACACAAATCGACGGGGTTTCAAATAATTAGCCCATTGCCCTTGCAGCGGAAAACTGGGGTTTCCAATCACTTCTGTGTCTGCCTGTGAACATATGTGTGTGGCTGTCCATCTGTCTGTCCAGGCCATAACGTTTTTACCATTTTTTGGTAAAAAAAAGAAAAAAAAGAAGCTTTTATCAAATTGTCACCAGTGTTATTATGAGAAAAAGCGTTACGCCTAGGTCCCCCGTCGGTGAAGTGATGTGAGTTGACAAAGTTTAAGACGCAGAAAACATGCTATGATATGATATTTCGCTCACAAGGTTCAGACCTACATGGAGCTGGCTATATTGGATTTTGACGTGGCCACCCAATTTTCAATAGCCTTCTTCCTTATGCCTAGATGCACCCACACACCAGATTAGAAGTTGGTACTTCGCTTATTTTTCAAGATATTCTGCTCACAAGGTTAATAATAATAATAATAATAATTCATTTATTTTGTATAGCGCTTTTCCAGAAGCCCAAAGGCGCTTTGACAGAGTGGCAAACATAATGCATAACAATACATGAAAACAACAATTGCAGAAAGACAAGAATCAATAGGGAAATATTTAAAGCAAAAGGAGGGAGAAGGAGAAGAGATAGTCAGGGGTTAAATGCTGTGGGTTGAATGTTGAATGCAGCGTTGAACAGGTGGGTCTTTAGTGATGTTTTGAATGTGGTGAGTGAGGAGGAGTCTCTGATGGTGTGAGGTAGTGAGTTCCAGAGGGTGGGAGCAGCGATGGAGAAGGCCCTGTCCCCCCAGGATCTGAATTTGGTCCGGATGGAGGGGGTCAGGAGGTTGGTACCAGCAGAGCGGAGGTTGCGGGTGGGAGTGTGTCTGGAGAGGAGGTCAGCCAGGTAGGATGGGGCCAGGTTATGGAGGGCTTTGTATGTCAAGAGGAGGATTTTGTACTGGATTCTCTGGGGGATGGGGAGCCAGTGAAGCTTGTAAAGGACGGGGGTGATGTGGTCACGGGTCCGGGAATGAGTGAGTAGACGGGCAGCGGAGTTCTGAATGTATTGGAGTTTATTGGTGATTTTTGAGGGTGAACCATAGAGGAGGCTATTGCAGTAGTCCAGACGGGAGGTGATGAAGGCGTGGATGAGGGTTTCTGCAGCCGTGGAGGAGAGGGATGAGCGGAGACGGGCAATGTTTTTCAGGTGAAAGAAGGCTGACTTTGTGATCTGTTTAGTGTATTTGTCGAAGGAAAGGGTTTGGTCAAAGATGACGCCAAGATTCCGGATGTGAGGGGAGTTGCCACGTTGTTCAGGTTCAGACATACATGGCGGTGGCCATATTGGATTTTGCCGTGGCGACCCAATTTTCAATAGCGTTCTTCCTTGCGCCTAGATACACCCAAACACCAGATTAGAAGTTGGTGCTTTGCTTATTTTTCAAGATATTACGCTCACAAGGTTCAGACATATATATGGTGGCGGCCATCTTGGATTTTGACGTGGCGACCCAATTTACAACAGCGTTCTTCCTCATGCCGTGATACACCCACACACCAAATTAGAAGTTGGTACTTCGCTTATTTTTCAAGATATTTCGCTCACAAGGTTCAGATATATATATGGTGGCGGCCATCTTGGATTTTGACGTGGCGACGCAATTTTCAATGGCCTTCTTGCTTATGCCGAGGTACACCCACACACCAAATTAGAAGTTGGTACTTCGCTTATTTTTCAAGATATTAATCTCACAAGGTTCAGACATACATGGCGGTGGCCATCTTGGATTTTGACGTGGCGACCCAATAGATACACCCACACACCAGATTAGACGTTGGTACTTCGCTTATTGTTCGAGATATTTCGCTCACAAGTTTCAGACATATATATGGTGGCGGCCATCTTGGATTTTGACGTGGCGACCCAATTTTCAATCGCGTTTTTTTTCTTTGTATACAGGATCGAGGCTCGTGAAAGAGCTAACATTAATCACACAAAAAAATCAAACAGACACATAAAACATATAATAAAGGGAGCGGGAGACAAGATGGGGAGAGAGGGGGAAGCACACAAACACTACATTTGAGAGCAGGGACATCGAGAGATCTGTGTGAGGGAGAGGGCTTGGGGGGAGGAGGTGTGGGAAGGGGGGGCGTTCGTCCTTATGCAGAGATACACCCACACCCCAGATTAGAAGTTGGTACTTCGCTTATTTTTCAAGATATTCATCTCACAAGGTTCAGACATATATATGGTGGCGGCCATCTTGGATTTTGACGTGGCGACCCAATTTTCAATAGCGTTCTTCCTTTTGCCGAGATACACCCACACACCAAATTAGAAGTTGGTACTTCGCTTATTTTTCAAGATATTCATCTCACAAGGTTCAGACATACATGGCTGGGCCATCTTGGATTTTGACGTGGCGACCCAATTTTCAATAGCGTTCTTCCTTATGCCTAGATACACCCAAACACCAGATTAGAAGTTGGTACTTCGCTTATTTTTCAAGATATTCATCTCACAAGGTTCAGACATACATGGTGGCGTCCATCTTGGATTTTGATGTGGCGACCCAATTTTCAATAGCGTTCTTCCTTATGCCTAGATACACCCACACACCAGATTAGAAGTTGGTACTTCACTTATTTTTCAAGATATGCAGGTTACAAGGTTCAGACATACATGGCGGCGGCCATCTTGGATTTTGACGTGGCGACCCAATTTTAAACAGCGTTCTTGCTTGTGCCTAGATACCCCCCCCCCTCCCCCCCAATTAGAAGTTGGTACTTCGCTTATTTTTCAAAATATTTCACTCACAAGGTTTAGACATATATATGGTGGCGGCCATCTTGGATTTTGACGTGGAGACCCAATTTTCAATAGCGTTCTTCCTTATGCCGAGATACACCCACACACCAAATTAGACATTGGTACTTTGCTTATTTTTCAAGATATTCATCTCACAATGTTCAGACATACATGGCGGCGGCCATCTTGGATTTTGACGTGGCAACCCAATTTTCAATAGCGTTCTTCCTTATGCATAGATACATCCACACACCAGATTAGAAGTTGGTACTTCGCTTATTTTTCAAGATATGCAGGTTACAAGGTTCAGACATACATGGCATCAGACATACATGGCGGCGGCCATCTTGGATTTTGACGTGGGTTGCACCCACACACCAAATTCGAATGCGGTCCATCGCGTACGCATGCACGCACACACGCCCGCCCGCACGGATGGACGGACGGACACACGGACGGAGGGGAAAGCGATAGTCCCCCTTTCGCTCCGCTGAGCGACGGGGGACAATATGGAGAAGACAAATAAATAATTTAGTCAAAAGGTCAGCATCACATAAAATTGCCAATATTCATCCAATTGACCTGAAATTGTAATAATTTCACATGATTGGTTCACGAATCAAAAGCTAGAAGCAGATTGTTCTTTTTTAGATGAAAAGGTCAAAAGTCAAGGCTGCATAAAAATCGTCAGTTTATTTTATTTTTAGCCGTTTTCGTTTTGTTTAGTATACGAAGAAAGAAGAAGAAGCATAAATACAAAGCGCATGCGGATGGGCTTTGTATTTTTCCGATGATTTATACTTTCATTTTTAATTGGTTGACAGGATACAGTAGATGCCTTCCTCTTCTCATCCTGACAAGATTATGAATGGGTGAGGAGTTGATAAGGTGAATGTGAATGAGGTACGTGGACCTAAAATGTTTAGGAATAAATATTGGACGAATGGTGTATTGAGTTGGATCTTGGAGACGGCGTGAAGCTGGAAAGTGTGAAAACATTTTGCTACCTAGGAGACATGCTGAATGGAGAAGGTGGATCATACTGAGTGGAAGTTTCGGGAACTGAGTGGCGTGCTGACGAGGAGGGGAGTGTCGTTGAAGCTGAAGGGAAAGGTGTATGCTGCATGTGTGAGAAGTGTTATGATTTATGGGAGCGAGACATGGGTAACGAAGGCTGGAAAGGGTGGAAATGCGAATGGTTCGACGGATGTGCGGAGTATCGTTGAGAGAGAGGAAGACAAATGATGAATTGCGAAAGATGATGGGAATAGAGCCTGTGATGGATGCTGTGAAGAGGATCAGGTTGAGATGGTTTGGTCATGTGTTGAGGAAGGATGAAAGTGACTGGTTGAGAAGAGTGATGGAAATGAATGTAGAAGGAAGTAGAGGACGGGGAAGACTGAGAAAGACTGGCTAAACATGGTTGATGAAGAAATGCGGGCAAGGGGGTTAACAAGGAGAGATGCAGAAAATAGGGCAAGATGGAGAAGATCGTCATGGGGACCGCAAGGCTAACGCCCGCTCTAGCAGGGAAAATGGCCTTTAAAATGCATGTTGTTGTTGTTGATGGTGTAAATAGGGTGTGAATCATGAAGAAGAAGCACACCGCTGTGGAGAGGGAATCCCCATTTAAAATGGGTGGAGGGGATTCAGCTGGTTTGAAACGTGGATGCTGTTCCGTTATTGGTGCTGGAATAAGTAAAGTTTTGTTTATTGGGTGCAATAATTCGTTGACAGGCTGGGGGTGTGGCTCATTGAGTGTAGGTATTTGGGGAGGGGCATCTTGGGTGCTCAGTGTGCACTGGGTCCAGAGGGGCGACCCAGAAATTTGTGAAGTGGGCCCAAACACCGAAGAGAGCGCTGGAGGTGCCACGGGCTAGAAAGGGAACTTGCGAGAGCCAGAGAGAACTCTCCAGAACTCAGAGTGGAGCAGGTAGCTCGGAAATGGCCCCAGCAGCCCAGGGATGACACATTTGGGAAGCAGGCAGAAGCCTGCAGAGAGAGCCATAAGAGAGATATTGTGCTTTGGCAAAGAAAATAAAATTTTAGAGCCAGGCACGCACGCACTTGTTAGGGCACCAGCACGTGGGATGGCGGGTCAATTGGTTACATAGAACCACAGTAAAGTGGGTTTAAAGTAAAATGAAAAAGTGTTTTTGCAAAAGTTACGTCAGTTGGAGATACTTCCCCTTCGTATCATTGTAAATGTTAGACTAGCATTTGGACTACCAAGCCACCGAGACAAACTGAGTGGGTAATTTTTTTTTGTGATGACCCATTGCATTCCAAATTGTTAGTGCAGGGCTCGCTCCGCTAGCGATCCAGGTAAGGCCATGCCACTTCATCATGTTATAGTCACGACACGTGCCTTGATCTTCTCTTGGAAGATAGATTAGTTTGACGGAATTAGCGGGCCCGGGAGGGATATATTAGCCAAGAGCGGTTTAGAGAGGATGGAGTTCGAGATAGGAAAGAGGGATAAGCTGGGCAGCTCGGGTAGAGTAGGTTGGGGCATAAGCCAGCCATCCTATCTGCTGCAATCACATGATCTTACCATCACGTCATTCATCTGCCGGTTCACGACATCTACTGGCCACTCACTTGACTTGCCACTTCAACAACACTACCTTCCTGTAAGCCATGCCATCTGCCAGGTCGTGCTGCTCACCTGCTGTGGCACCTGCTGCCACTTATCTGCTGCATCATTTTGCTGGGCCTTAAAAGCCAGAAGACAAAACTCGTTTCAAGGCCAAATGCCTTTTATTTCTTGTTGAGCCACAAGTGCCGTTTGCTTGCTCGTGTTGGGCTACATGGGCCAAAGACACCACCAGTAGAAAAATCACATGGGCCCTTGCTAATCCTCAAGTTATGGAGAGGCTGCTTGGGCCAGGGACAGGCCTTGTGGTCAGTCACCAAGGACACTTGAAGTGCCGGACAAAAGACCTCAATAGACAGCGCCAGGGTGTGTAGTTATCTCCGTAGTATAGTTTAGTCATCTCTGCAGTGAATGTAACAGAATAAGTGTGAAGTGAAGTCAAGTGTCACAAAAGTATTACTTTTGTATATTTTTGTTTGACTCTATTTTGGCAACTATGGAAATGAAGGTTTCTTTGAATTGAATTGAAAACTAATTCATCGTGATATTAGATATTCAGTGTTTTATGTGATATATAGATGATGTCCACCCTCCCTAATGTGTGAGTCCCAAAAAAAAAAAACTGCAATCATTTTGAGCCTGTTTTATGTTCTTTTAAGCGAAAGACCAGGCCTTTAGGCACAGGTTTGGATGGGAGAAGTCAGCTCGACAGCTGTAGCCGTTGTTGTGCACCAGACCACCAGGGTGAAAGGTCAGGATGGGGCATCATGCCCCCATGGCCCAATGATGAACGAAAGGGGAGGGGAGGGATGCAACAAGTCATGGGTGACGGAGGCCGGAGCTATAAATGTGGGTGCACTGAGAGGCAGCAGAGCAGAAGCCTGGATTCAATTGCGTAATTCGCTTGAGCTGCCATTCCAGAGCATGCCCAGACAGCCAGAGGCATGCCCTCTCCTCTCGAGCCGGAACAACCGGGACAGAGTGACTCGTTCCCAGCAGAGCAGCCGGAATCTGTAACTTTCAACCATTCTGCCTGGTTCTACCGGCCATCGCCCGGTATTTGTCGTCTCCAGAATCCCTCTGCCTTTCTATTGTATAAATGATTGGGCCCCAAAAGGCTTAAGTTATTGTGGATCTTCTGTTCATCGTTGCTTCGTGGGCACGTATCAGTAAGGGTTAAGGGGTTTCTTGGTGATTCAGTGGAATTGCTACTTTTGTATTTCCTTCCACCACGCGGCACGCACCATTATCACTACAATTAAATATACCTGATCGAAGGGTGAATTTGAGCCGTGGTGATCGCCCTTCCAATTAGGAAAGTCCATTGTTGATCAATGGTGTTGATCCATGGTGTTGGCTTAGTGGTTAGGGTGCCGGCTCGGGATCCTAGGATCCTGGGTTCGAATCCCGGCCGATCGCTGAATTAACGCCAGGGGGGTTGACTCAGTCTGTCATCCTTCTGAGGTCGGCAAATTGGGTACCAGCTTGCTGGGATGAATGATCCCGGTGTGTACCCCGGTTTAGAATAGGTACACCGTATCCCTGCGCATCGTAAGAGCGTGACCAAGGGTTGGCGTCAGGAAGGGCATCCGGCCATAAAAACATTGCCTCAAACAGGGAACCATGATTGTCATGGGGCCCGCAAGGCTAAGCCCCGCTCTAGCGGGGAAAAATGGCCTCAAAACGATCATTCATTCATTCATTGTTGATCAATTGTGAATGGCAACAAACGCCATGCATCCACACGGTGCCGTGCTCCTCACCAGCTCAGCCTTTAGAGGCGAAGTGCGTGGCACAAATTAGCATAACGTATCGGCCGACTTGGAGGTCCCATCAGTAAGGTATCATGATCCGGTTCGGGGTCTTTGACTCAGCTGGCAGTTACGGCCGCTGTGGACAGTCCACTGGGATTCGCACCAGGTGACCCGACAGCTACAACAATAATATTCTCGTTGAAATTCAGGGACACCGTTAAAAAAACAAAAAAAAACACCATCCTCCAAAGCACGACAAATTCAATTACTGCCCAGGGAAAGATGAGCAAAACTGAATGTCACCGAGGAAGGGGTTCCTTGATGAATGTGTACAGTAATGAAAAAAATTAGCAAATTAGTGCGGGGGTCATGCTAACCTGTCTGGTGGTAACTGGTTGCGTGGAGAGGCACAGGTCAGATGGTCCGTGGCTTGCATGATCGCCAGCCACTCATCATATTCCAGCTTGGGAGGGGAGTTCCACGAGAGTCCCAGTTCCAGAACCTAATCCGGATGGGTTTAAGGATATCTTGGTAAAACACCAGCATGAACAGCACCTAATTATATTTTTATATCAAAAAATACTCAACAAAAGAAATATACAGGGGAAAAAAAATCTCTGATCAAAGAAAGCATTTTGCACGAACCCCACCTGGAGAAACTCCCGCCAGGGAAGACATTTATCCAGAGCGAGGAATTTAGTCACTTGTGGAGATTTCTGTCCCTCTTCCAGCTACAGCAACAAATCACATTGAGAAATTCATGATAAGAGCAAAGGATGCGGTCCCTGTGATTATTTGATGGGCCTTGTGGTCATCTAATCAGCCCAGCCCTTTGAATCAATGGAAGGTTTGCTTCCAAGGTGCCCCTGGTAACCCAGCTGGTTCTAATGTACCTGGTGCTGGACAATGGTCGCGTATTTAACATGGAGATGCGCCGAGAACCAATAAGACGGTTGCAGTTTCCTCAGGTTGTAGTTTCCTCAGCAATGCTCCAGCTGGAGGACTACCAAGCCTGCCCCCTTCCACTTCTTGAGCAAAGAACGGCTTCCTTCTGAGCAACCCTGCAACGCCGCTTCCCACCGTAACTCCCAGGGGCCAGTCATGACTGAGGAAAACATCTGGGGGATTGGAAAGCTGAAACAAGGAGGAAAATAATGAGGACTTGGAAATGCAAAGAATGTTGAAAGCAAAAGCTTGAGCCCTGGTGTTGGCTTAGTGGTTAGGGTGCCGGCTTGGGATCCTAGGATCCTGGGTTCGAATCCCGGAATTAACACCAGGGGGGTTGACTCAGCCTGTCGTCCTTCCGATGTCGGCAAATTGAGTACCAGCTTGCTGGGATGAATGATCACGGTGTGTACCCCGATTTAGAATAGGTACGCCGTATCCCTGCGCATCGTAACAGCGTGACCAAGGGTTGGCTTCCGGAAGGGCATCCGGCCATAAAAACATTGCCTCAAACAGGGAACCATGATTGACATGGGGCCCGCAAGGCTAACCCCCGCTCTAGCGGGGAAAATGGCCTTAAAACGATCATTCATTCATTCATTCATGTTGAAAGAAAATGGAAGGCAACTGTGATCAAAAAAATAATAATCGCAGTGCAGGCTCGAGTACCATGGTAATGCAAGCATTGGTCACAGGTAAAGCCCACCTGCATGAGGCGATACACATCCAGGCTGCGGACGTGGTAGGTGCTCCGCAGGCAATCCTGCGAGTATGGTGGGCATTCAAAATGGCCTGCAATAGAGAAATGAAAATGTCCACTGTTGCCAAGATCGGTCGAATTAAAACTTGCGAAAAACTCTAGCGGTGTGGAGACACAAAAAGTTTCCATCACTGTCTACATCCAGGTGCACAAGCATTTCAACAAACCTTTGTGGTAATCGTGACCTTTGTAGATCCCAGAAAGGCCTGCTATCCGAATCCCACCAACACACAACACGCCAGCATACCCTGCACACATGTCACACAAAGGCAAATCAACCTCGTAATGTGCAGAAATTAATATTTTAAAACAACAACAGCAGCAGCAACAACAAGAAGCAAGACAAACAAACCTGCAGTCCTTGAGAGAACACGTTTTCAGTCCTGTGTGACTGCATCGCCACCGCAGTCCTCGGCCCATGACCACTGCCTACCAGGACCCTCTGGCTCGGTCGTAGTTGACCTGCAGGCAGCAGTCAAGGACCGAGGATGGAGACGAAGGTACAAAGTGCACCAAGCAAAACGCATCATCTCAGGAACCGCAGATCAAGAACCATTTATTTACAACACGCAAACAAACAAAAGAGAAGACAGGTTCCTGCTAGAACACAGCTCATATAGAATGAGGTTGTGTGTGAGGTGTCTCATGGAAAACACACCCATGTAGTAGACGTTTGGTGCCACCCATCCACCAAAAGGTAACTCCTGCAGATGGTTTGATGCCTCGTGGTTTCCTCCGATAAACACCGTCAGCACAGGAGCCTGCTTCTCTCCAGAATAATACCTGCGACATCAAGTAATGGCACGTACAATCAAAGTCCGTCATCCTGCACCGCCCCTTACAAAACCCCTCAATATGGGTCCAATAATGAAGGACTAGTGAGTGGTCAGAAGGGGAAGACTGCCAAAAGATGTTAAAGGTATGTAGATGTTATGTTATACCAAGTTAACAGTAACTATAGGATTAATATTACGGAAGATCAGACAAACTGATCAAGGAAGTGAAATAAGTGGGGACAAGGAAATGGCTTCAATCTCCAAAAGGCACCAAGACATGCCAAGGCCTGCTGGAGCAAGACATGAAAGGCAGCAGCACTTGTATCCAATGCCTTACTAGAGCTGGAAGGCAGATGCCGGTGGTGAAGGGGAAGTTTATTTAATTATTTATTTATGTATATCAAGTCGAGGCTTGTGTAAGAGTCTTTCACGAACCAGCTGGCCACACCTGATGCTCGACTAAGGTCAGGGCAAGAATTTCTAATTTGTTCATGGTGTCGGCGTTGAGTGCACCTACTCTTTGTGAATGACATCGTGGGATCTTTAACGTCCACCAACTAGTGCTGAGAGACGGGACCCCAGTTTAACATCAATCCGAGGGATGGCACACTCATTGACAACTCGCCCTGCCCGTGGAAGACCAGGATGACAGTTTATAGCTGGGTCAGGATTCAAATCCAGGCTAGACAGCTTAGGGACGAGTGTAGGTACCTGCAGGCCATCCTGTCAGCCCGAATGAATGGAATAAATAAATGGCAGAAATCTCTCAAGACGGAATTCCATCTCCCGACAGAGACTGGACACTCATGGTATGGCTGGCTAAAAGGTGTTTGGTTACCTGTGGAAGTCTTGCATGTGTCGGTACTTCGGGGGTACAGCCATGCAAAGCAGGTCGCTCTCATTACGAACAGCTTGAAAGTCACCACAGCAAAGGAGGAGGTCCACGGGCTGCCCACCTTGCTGTACCGCCTCTGCCAGCTGCAATTAAAAAACATTTTCTTTGTGTACAAAAGGGAAGGAATAATAAAAGCTGTGAACATTCAATAGTTACTGCATCTCTGCCACCATAAGGTGCAACGTTACTCAAAGTGTTCCCAACATGGGTCCAAATAAATAAATAATTTGAGCAACAATCATTAAATAGCCCCGAGTGGGCTGATACCAAGTCGAGGCTCATATCAAGTCGCATCTCTTGAGGTTGTAGTTCAGAAGAACCCACCAGGAAGCCCCTTGATCCAAAATCGAGATATATAAGACCGAGCTATCCTGTGCACCATCACGTATAAGGGCTGTATCAGATTGCAGAGCAATTGGTTGGTAAATAAGGGACGAGTAGGGATCTGAAGTTTCAGTGGATACCCCCACCAACCTCCCCCCCCCCCTCCGCCCCTATGATATGAAATATAAACATCGAAGCCCAGGCGATTGTGAGACCACTGTCTTGTATCAATGTGTCGAGTTTCAAAACAATAGGCAGAGAGTCAAGGGAGGAGTCGAAAAAATAGCAAAACGTTAACTGACGGATGACCGCATGGACGGACAGACATCCGGACATCATGACCCATTTTATAAGTTCATCTCTGAGAGTCAGGATGAGATGACCTAACAACATAACATACCCCAAAGTTTTTGTGCCCAAGTAACAACAAACCAAACTCACCGTTTCATAGATTTTGTCCAGCTCTCCATGACAGCAACCCTCCACAGCAACTCGCATGCCGCTTTCAGCCGGACGTGTCTTCCACCCCTGGCACCCACACAGGAGATGAGGGCATTGATTGTTATTAGAAGAGAGCAAGCATGCAATTATCTTCAGAAACAAACATTTCAAGGTGATCACCATAATTAAAAAATAAATCACACCCGTGTCCGAAGGACGTGGGTCAGTTTGGCATTTATAATATGAACCATGATCTTTCCTGGGAAAACCACATTTCCAAGCTGGCCTCCAAAGCCAGTCGCCGACTGGGCATCCTCCGTCGTGCGAAGTCCTTCCTTGGCACACCTGAGCTCCTTACCACATGCAAGGCTTTCATCCGCAGCTCAATGGAATACTGTTCTCCCCTCTGGGCCGGTGCTCCTGCCTCACACCTAGCTCGGCTTCACGCTGTTGAGGCCAAAGCGTTCAGAATCATTGGAATCTCCCGCGATGAAGCTAACTCCGAGGGCCTCTCACTCACTCACCGCAGGCAGGTTGGTGGTCTTTCTGTCTTCTACCGACTCCTCTCCGGCCTTGCTCCCCCAGCTCTCTCTGTGCTCTGTCCCCCAAATATTCCTACAGGTCGCACAAGATCTGCCAGCAACCCTCTGATGGTTAAACTGCCGAAATCTCGGCTCTCTGCTCACCTTCACTCTTTCATTCCTCTTTTCTCCCGCCTCTGGAACAAACTCCCCCACTCCCTTCAATCCCACTCCTCCCTCCAGGTCTTTAAAACAGCTGTTCACCACCATCTCTTATCTTCCCCCATCCAAAACCTTGATCTTTTCTACCCCCGTTAATTCACCCCAGATCCACTTTTTTGAAATACCGACTTCTTTCCTGGAAGTCCTAGCAGTATCCATGTGTTTTTTTTTTTACCTGATACATGATTGATAATACTTCTACCAAGTTTGGTTAAAAATCCCTTAAGCACTTCTGAAGCATCACATTTTTACCTCACATGACCTTTGACCTCTTGATGGCAAAATCTAATCAGTTCATCTTTGCATCATAATATATGCTTGTACCAAGCTTGGTCAAAATACCATTCCTGGTTCACAAGCTAGCGCATTAACAGTTTTTACCTAATAAGACCTCTGACCTTTAACCTCTTGACCCCATAATGTAATCAGTAACTCTTTGTATAATTTTTACACACTACAGGATTTTTGACGTTCTCCGCCCAAACAGTCAACACGTCCCTCCGCCCAAATAATAAAGGTCCCTCCGCCCAAACAGTCAACACGTCCCTCCACCCAAATAATAAAGGTCCCTCCGCCCAAACAGTCAACTCGTCCCTCCACCCAAACAGTCAACTCGTCCCTCCGCCCAAACAGTCAATCGCGTCCCTCCGCCCAAACAGTCACCTCGTCCCTCCGCCCAAACAGTCAACACGTCCCTCCGCCCAAACAGTCAACACGTCCCTCCGCCCAAACAGTCAACTCGTCCCTCCGCCCAAACAGTCAACTCGTCCCTCCGCCCAAACAGTCAACTCGTCCCTCCGCCCAAACAGCAATCGCGTCCCTCCGCCCAAACAGTCAACTCGTCCCTCCGCCCAAACAGTCAACACGTCCCTCTGCCCAAACAGTCAACACGTCCCTCCGCCCAAACAGTCAACTCGTCCCTCCGCCCAAACAGTCAACTCGTCCCTCCGCCCAAACAGTCAACTCGTCCCTCCGCCCAAACAGTCAACTCGTCCCTCCGCCCAAACAGTCAACTCGTCCCTCCGCCCAAACAGTCAACTCGTCCCTCCGCCCAAACAGTCAACTCGTCCCTCCGCCCAAACAGTCAACTCGTCCCTCCGCCCAAACAGTCAACTCGTCCCTCCGCCCAAACAGTCAACTCGTCCCTACGCCCAAACAGTCAACTCGTCCCTCCGCCCAAACAGTCAACTCGTCCCTCCACCCAAACAATAAACACGTCCCTCCACCCAAATAGTAAACATGTCCCTCCGCCCAAACAGTAAACATGTCCCTCCGCCCAAATAGTAAACATGTCCCTCCACCCAAACAGTAAACATGTCCCTCCACCCAAATAGTAAACATGTCCCTTCACCCAAACAGTAAACATGTCCCTCCACCCAAACAGTAAACATGTCCCTTCACCGAAATAAACATGACCCTCCACCCAAATAGTAAACATATCCCTCCACCCAAACAGTAAACATATCCCTCCACCCAAACAGTAAACATGTCCCTCCACCCAAACAGTAAACATGTCCCTCCACCCAAACAGTAAACATGTCCCTTCACCCAAACAGTAAACATGTCCCTCCACCCAAATAGTAAAGGTCCCTCCACCCAAACAGTAAACATGTCCCTCCGCCCAAACAGTCAACACGTCCCTCCACCCAAATAGTAAAGGTCCCTCCACCCAAACAGTCAACACGTCCCTCCACCCAAACAATAAACACATCCCTCTACCCAAATAGTAAACATGTCCCTCCGCCCAAATAGTAAAGGTCCCTTCACCCAAACAGTAAACATGTCCCTCTGCCCAAACAGGAAACACGTCCCTCCACCCAAACAGTCAACACGTCCTCCACCCAAACAGTAAACATGTCCCTCCACCCAAATAGTAAAGGTCCCTCCACCCAAACAGTAAACATGTCCCTTCACCCAAATAGTAAAGGTCCCTCCACCCAAACAGTAAACATGTCGCTTCACCCAAATAGTAAACGTGTTGCCATCAATGGAACCTCGTCGTCCCCTCTCCCAAAGCCAGTATCTTGGACCCAATCATGTTCATCTTCACGATAAACGACGTCTCCAATGTTTTGGAAAACCCTCTGCTCCTTTTTGCACATCACATCCACATCGTGTGGCGCAGCAGCTCCGGATTAGTCTGTTCGGCGGACACTGCAGCTACATTACTCTCTGCTAACCTGGACACGACGACATAATGATTAATGTTCTGATAGAACACACACAACCTTTCATTTATTTTCGTCAAATTCGCCCTAAACAAGACTGACATCCACAAAAGGTGAAGGGCTACAGAGAAGAAGAGGAAAACCGGCAAAACCTTCACCTCATCCTGAAAGAAGGAAACCTCTTCACACGAAAACGGGCAAAATAAGCTTTCCTACCACCATTGGGTGTTTTGTTTTCGGAGACACCATTTCCGTACTGACTACTGGATGTCTGCTGGCTCCTGAAGGGAACTCATTCACCCTTTGTCAGGTGATGTTTTTAGTCAGGGCAAGGTGTCACAGTCAGAGTCACCGTCCCCACAAGCCAATGAGGGGTGTCCGTTTATCCCACTGAACTATAACACTACGTGGAACGGACGGTGCCCGTGATCCGCTGAAGCCACCGACATGTATGGCGCCCCCTATCGTATGCACCCAGAAAAATGAATGCCCCCATAGCCTTTGTGGGTAGGTGTAAGTTTTCCAAGATAAATTTTGCCATTATTTTCATCGCAAGAACGTACTAAAAATATTGAATCCATGATTATCAATGTTACACACATGACTAATACTGTAATGTACACTGTACTTGCACAAAATACAAGGCAAAACATGGCTATCAAGGTCGAGTTTAGGTAATTTTGTGGCATACTGTCCATAATTCACACACAAAGCAAATTACAATAAACATGTCAAAAAAAATTAAAGGAAGTGTAGCACAACAAAGCGCTTAAATTGCATCATATACTTCATACATGTACACATACATAGATATAATAGTGAGTAAACATGCATAAATGTCCATTGTCCATGATAGGTACATGAACATTTTCTGTACAGTGTATACAGTAACAAATATGTTGCATTTCAGAAATGAGCTGATGAGAGTGAGGCAAGAACTTTCAACTGTAGTTATACAAATAACAAGGCAAATTACTGTACACAGTCAAGTGTCAAAGCTTCATACTATTAAAAAAATTACCAGTGACAATAATTTTCACTATCATTAAGATCATACATGTCTTTGAAATATCTGGATGTTGTATGCTAATAAAAAAAAAAATCCAATTTATTATCATTTTCTACATAATATAAAGTCCATGTCTACTGATGACGAAACAAAATTGTTTTGGCTAGGAGCTTCCTTACTTTGGGCCCGGTAGCAGCATCTGTTTTTACCCTTCCTAAGTGGTAGAGCTTGATCTGTCCATACCGTGATGCAATTTTCTTGATCAGGCTGTGAATGTGGTTGTTGTCAATTGTAGTATCAAACTGGTGACGGTGCAACTGAGGAAATAAGTTCATGTGGCTTGTGCTCTCCAGAACTGAGGAAGAGATAGCAGATGTCACTCCACGGCCTTGAGGAAGCTTTCCTTGAGTTATTCTTAGAAGTCGCTGGAAACATTTCTCTGTTTCTCTACATACAGATACTACGCTAGCTGATGGCCTCTGCAGCCTCCCGCGATCTTTCATGGTGACAAAGTCATGAGCATTGCCATCAGAAGATGACATTGCATTGGCACATTCCATACAGTCCATATGCAGCCTAAGAGATTTCACAATGTATCCACTGATGTAGTTGACAGCCGCATCCTTATATTCTGATAAGGGCTCAATATGTGGCATGTCACTGTAGTCATGATCTGTCTTGCTGGGTTGTCTGGGAATGAGATCATACTTTCGAGTAATGTTCATAGTTGTGACATCATTGACGCTCTCAGTGTGAAGAATGGCTGTGTCATCACGAAGAATACAGTTCCCAGTGCCATTTTTTATGTGATGTCTCATCAACAGGCGTTTGTATGCAGCTTTGAACTGTCTTGCAGTGGGGTTGTTGTTGAATCCTCCACGTGCTCTGAGGGCGGAAAAGAACAATTCAATGTGATCCTGAGAGAATTTATACGTTAGTAGGTATTTGAGTGGGGCATCGGTTGGTGCGACAAGTTCTTGATACATGTTTAAAATGCTTCTGATGCTAACAACGAAGCCAACAAAACCAGTCTTTCTTGGTCCTTCACACATTTTCCTACCAGATCCATCTTTGAGACCGAGAAGGAAGACTTCAGCATCATGCAATCGTTGTTGAATGGATGCATGGTTGTCCCCTTTCAATGGTGCTTTCAGCCCCCTTCCAAACGGATTTCTGCTGTTTAAAGCATCGAAGGCTGAATCAACATGCCGAAGAAACTCTATAGTTGCACTGCAGCCCTGGAATTGTGGAAGTTGAAGTTTTTCTTCGCAATATTGCAGAGCATCAGCAACACTGGCACTGAATATTTGTGCTGCCAGGTTCACTTTCATTTTCTGCGTTCTCCACTGAATGTGGGCATTTTTTACCTTGTTCCCAAGTCGGAGTCCTTCAGATCCTTGAAGTTTGTGAAGCTCTTCAATGTATGTCCATTTCACACTTTGACCATCCTGCGTTCTAAAAATCCCACCATCTGCAAATGAATTGCGAAGTAGTTTCAGCATATGGCAGACGTCAAGTATCACATATACGCGCACGGAAGGGTCAGCTGGGTGTGGAAATGAAGGATCCATTCCATTGATGTTCACGTTTGCTCCTAGTACCTTCATCATTGCAATATGGCAGGATGGCCCATCGCACGTTAATGACACAGCACATACACCAATGTTATTCAGTCGCAACAGACATTCCAGAACCAAATTTGCCCTTTCTGCTCCCGTCATTCCATCTATGAGGAAATATGCTAATGGTATTTTCCAAGATTCATTCACTGAGACTGCCATGAGAACAAGGGCATCTTTAGCTAATGGGGTGGCATCATCTGTTGCACCATTTCCAACATCTACATAGCCATGATATTTGCCTTCAGCAAA
The DNA here is from genome assembly GCF_964187855.1 of Myxine glutinosa. Taxonomy (NCBI): domain Eukaryota; kingdom Metazoa; phylum Chordata; class Myxini; order Myxiniformes; family Myxinidae; genus Myxine; species Myxine glutinosa. The sequence goes on along the minus strand of NW_027616365.1, from coordinate 441,930 downwards.
TTCCACATGCTTGTGAATAGACATCTCGTCCAACATCAAGGCGATGATAGTCTCCTTTCCAGTTTCTCTGTTTCTGGTCACTTTTCCTGCTAGTGAGGAGAATGCCTGTTTCGTGAAACCTGGATCACCATCAATCCTACTGTACCATCTCCGAAGTTGGCGTGGGTGGGGTATGCTCAAGTCAAAAGTTTTTCTGACATATTCATAAGCCTTTGCCGAGTAGAATTGTAGTGTGAGTGCAAAGGACTTCAGCTCCTCAGGATAAGCAGATGATCCCTTTCCCTTTTTGCATTCAACGATTCTTGTCATCAAATCTTTAGGTATGCCATCAATGGTGCCATCAAGCAAGTCCGCGCAATTGGTGGAAATCAGGTTTTCATTCCGTAGCTCATTGATGACACCTCTCAGGGTCTCTACCTTCCGCTTAAAACGGCGTGTTCGTTGATGCACTACTTTCATTTTCTTTTGACATATTTCCAGTCTCTCTATGGACTTATCTAACTTGTGCTTCAATTTCCTCGGAGAGTCCATTGTAGCATAATTGTGCTCAGCCAGCGGGTCAACAGGGGCATTTTGCTGTGGCAATGGGCAAGAATGAAGATCTGGTTCCCTTAAAGGTGGTGTAGAAATGCGGACTGCTGGGCATTTCCGGTTGTTCACTTTCTGAAACAAAAAACAAAAAACAAAATTTCAAAGGGTAATTCCATGCAAACAGTGATGTACATTGCAGAAGCTAATAATTAAAATTGCTGTAATCACTATAGGAACTAGTAAATTTCATAAATTAGTATTTTAATCACAAAGTACCAGAAGGTCTTACATTGGTTGCCCATTTGTGTGCACACAAACAAAATCAGAATTTCTGCCAGTGTGCATTAGCAGGTAACATAAATGTTCCCAAAATGTGATCTCTTTCAATACATTAGTTGTCTAAGAGACTAAGACAATCAAATAGACAATGTCATCAGATATAAAGATAAATTCTTTAAAACTATTTTATTGCAGCCGTCTAATGACAGGTGCCTCTTTTGGTGAAAATTGTCATCCCTTAAACAATGGCTTTATTCCAAAGTGTTACTAAAATTCATTATGAAATTTAATTTTGTTTTACACCTCACCAATTGCATCAATTATTTCTGATGTGAAGGATTGTCTTAGTACCTCAAAACCTGATCAAGACACACAATATCAAAGATGGAATCACATGTGACATATATACTGTACATGTCACAATGTACTCTACCTGTATTTCTTAGTCTAAGTTTGATATAATTATTAATAATAGAACAGTGTACACTCAGAGCAACTTGGATTTAAATGTACAGATGTGAATACAACATACCTTTTGGAGATGACGAGGGAGGTCAAATATTGTTGGCACAGCAGAATCACGGAGCTTTACACGCAGTCCAAACGTGTGGAAGCTTTGTGCTGTGAAGTGCTTGGAGCATAGCACAGACCTGGCTGTTGGCATCCATCTGTCCCTCCGCATGTTTATCAGCCATTGCCTCAACCGATCTGGGTTGCATCGTGGAAACCTGAAAAAAAAAGTGATTACATGTAAGTGACAAAAGGGTGACAAGGGAAAAAAATGGAAAAAAATTGGCGTTTCCTTACCTGTGAAATGTCAACCCTTTCTCGCGATTTTCACGAACATCTCGATTCGTGCAGTTGATTGCAGAACAGGATGGCATTCTGTTTTACTCTAGTATCATGTCACCGAAGTGAAACAACTAAGAACAAATGTGCAATTATGAAAGAAATCTCTATATAAATCTTGCAAGATGTGTACGTCGTTCAATCACAGCGATACAAAAGCAATACGCTTTTTGCGTGACTAAATCCCATAATGCATTGCGATCCCGTGGCTTCATGTAAAACTCACTGCCTATGGGCCTTTTGTGTGTGTGTTCGCAGACTGTCCGTTCCACGTAGTGTTATAGTTCAGTGGTTTATCCTGAAGTAAATTCTCTCAATGTACAGTATTGTAATATACACTATACAGTGCTCAACATGCACTGTTCCAACAATAAATCCAAGTAAACACACGTTACCAAATCATAACTTTCCAACATACTCACGATAAAAGCAAAAGAGACGAGATTTAAATGAAATAAATAAATGAAAAGGCCCGAATCCTACATACACAAACACAAGCGCAAAAAACACCAACAACCCCAATTTCAATAAAACGACTGCTGATTGGACGTTGTTCGGATTCTGACGTCAAACATACGGCGGATTCTGATTGGATAACATTTCCTCACGTTCTCCTCAACGATAGGTTCATTCTCATAAACGTCACATTTTTAATTACCAATGCAATTATTTTTATTACATTTTAAACTGTGACAGAGTTAAGTATATAGAATGTTTTTTTGTACGTTTTGATTTTGTTGACGTGCGTTTGATTCCCATGGCCGTTAGCTTTGAATGTCAAACTCACGCAAAGCAGTGATCGCGTCACATTTTCCACAGTGGGCCAAAATTCCATAACACGGGAAAATAATTTTTTTAATCAAAACATTTACTGATGGAGCCGTCTATTTTTAGGTCACCTGGAGCAAAAATTGTACAGGTGAGGTGACATTCCCGTTCTTTATATGTAGGTGAGCTGGATACCTAGCCATGGTGGTGCGCAGTACAATTCTCAAGCTTGGCGTTTATTAATTTTTTTCGTGAAATGTACATTGAAAAGTTTTCTTTTCATAGATACTGAAAGGAAAGACGTTTTGTGGGCCAAAATTAATTTGAACCCTAACGTCAAATTTACCTTAAATCAGCATCTTACGATCATTCACAAAATGTCTGTCTGTCTGTCCATTCCCAGGTACCGCAAAAACGGCTGAACCGATCGCAACGAAATTTTGGGTGGGTAACCCTGGGACCACCTGGAGTAAAACAGGCTTTATTGATTTTCCAATTTTTTCCAATTTCCAATTTTTCCGTTTTTCCAGTTTTTCCAAACACCATGGAATAATATTTACCGATATGAACAGTGATGTGACTTTTATTGAAATTCTACAAATACTGTTTAGATTTTGATGATTTGCGTGTGGTATGATTTGACGGATGTTTATATAAATCGTTTAAAATAAAAAAAGCCTTACATTTCTGATATTTTGCCTTTTCATTTGGGCCTCTCAATTGAAGCCCCGCCCCCAATTGAAGCCCCGCCCATAGGGCGGGTACCGTTGCGAGTATAGATTAATTATACCATTACCAACACAAGATGATGAGAACATTGACTGCTCTGTAATTCAAAAGATCAGTCTTAACACTCACTCTTACTAGGAATGCAATTTCATTTTTATTACCCCACTTGCGCGAAGTTAAAATCAGGGTTAAGCAATTGGTTCACATTGTCTATCGATCTGTCCTGTCTACAAACGAGGAACAACTTTATTTCATTTGAATGTTGTATTTTGCGCACGAATCGGAACATGGATGGGAATGCAAACCTGCAGTTTTACCATACTTTGGCTCTGAAACTGTCCCGATCGCACATGCGCAGAGATGAGTGCGATAATATTTTTTACTCTGCCTGTCACACAAGCTTGAAAATCATTCCAAAGATGAAACTTACTGTTTTTAGCGACGTCCTAAAGGACAACAGGCAAGAATAACGAATGTAACGTGTTAAATAAGGTGGTGTATTCAACGGCGGTAAACTTCTCAATTGTTTTGTCGGTGGCTTTTAAAATATCGATTTTATTTCAATTAAATCATATAATTGAACATTGTAGAACACAAATCGCATTTTTGGCATTTTCAATAACTTTCCGTTTAGCCTGGTGTTGGCTTAGCGGTTAGTGTGCTGGCTTGGGGTCCTACGATCCTGGGTTCGTAATCCCAGTCGATCGCTGAATTAACACCAGGGGGGTTGACTCAGCCTGTCATCCTTCCGAGTTCGGCAAATTGAGTACCAGCTTGCTGGGATGAATGATCACGGTGTGTACCCCAGTTTAGAATAGGTACACCGTATCCCTGCGCATCCTAAGAGGCGACCGAGGGTTGGCATCAGGAAGGAGCATCCGGCCATAAAAACATTGCCTCAAAACAGGGAACCATGATTGTCATGGGGCCCGCAAGGCTAACCCCGGCTCAAGCGGGGGAAATGGCCTTAAAACGATCATTTATTCATTCATTCTTCCGTTTAGCAATACTTGGACAAAATATGACAACATTTCACGTAATCTCGACCAATCAAATTTGCCGATAGCAGACCCACCCATGTCCTTTTCCCTCAAAACTGTGCACAGTGAGGTGTTCTACGAACTCCCTACTTATTTCAGTTTTCATTTTGACATATCTGTTATACAGCACTCACCATATGAACTTTCAGTAAGAATGTCCTTTATTTCCCTTTTCGGAATCGTTCATCTATATATATAAAACACAGTTTGTGTGTGTGTGTGTGTGTGTGTGTGTGTGTGTGTGTGTGTGTGTAATGTTACCAATAGACTCCTAAACGGAGAGGCTTACGTGCTTGATATTTGGCATAGACATCGCCATTGAGCCTGGGACGAACATGGCCGAACTCCAAATATTTGACGATCCATATTTTTTATTCATATTTACCTCAGCGCATTTCAGCGCACGGAATCAACGGAATCAGAGCAGGTGGGCGCTGATTCGCTCAGAGCGATCACGTGATGACGCTATGAACGCTATGAACGATATGACGCTATGAACGCTATGACGCTATGAACGCTATGACGCTATGACGCTATGAAAAAAAAAATCGCTATGACGCTATGAAACGCTATGAACACTATGACGCTATGAACGCTATGAACGATATGACGCTATGAAAAAAAAAATCGCTATGACGCTATGAAACGCTATGAACGATATGACGCTATGAACGCTATGACGCTATGAACGCTATGACGCTATGACGCTATGAAAAAAAAAATCGCTATGACGCTATGAATGCTATGACGCTATGAACGCTATGACGCTTTGACGCTATGAAAAAAAAAATAGCTCGCTTTGCCAAGGGGCTCGCTCCCCCCCCCGTTCCCCTCCCCTCCCCTTCCCGCTCCCCCTCCCCTCCCCCGCCCGGCAATGCCGGGTGTTGTGAAAATCAACCAAGTCCACAACTTGTCCCATATGTATGTTTAATCTCAATCAGGTCTTTGCATCATCCTGTAAAATACATCATGCAATATATATGTCAGGATCTAGGCATCATATGAGAAAGATTGAATATATCAGTCAATGCAAGCAAGCCTAGAATATATGTGGGTATGTACCATTCAATTCTACATGTCATTGTATAATGTCGCAGGAGTGGCCTCGAGTCGCGGACGTCCGAGGTCTTATAGACGCCGCTCAGTGGTTTAAGTGAGCATCTCACCTGGGTTCAACTTTGGTACATTTTCACCACATTCTCCCCGCCGTTAGAACTATACTGCCGCTAGGCAGGAAGCGAGCGCGCGTCAGCATTAATGGATTGAGGAAGTCATTATATCCTTATTGGGGTGTCAAAGAAATATTTCCCTATTGATTCTTGTCTTTGTGCAATTGTTTCATGTTTCGCACTCTGTCAAAGCGTCTTTAGGGCTTCCTGGAAAGCGCTATCTATCGATAATTCCAGTAATCTGTGTGTGTGTGTGTGTGTGTGTGTGTGTGTGTGTGTGTGTGTGTGTGTGTATGTGTGTATGTCTGTGTGTTTGTCTGTGACCGCTGTTTCTCGACGACCACGTGTCCGATATACTTGAAACTTGCCAGGTATATTGCTGGGGACCCGAGGATGTGCCTTTTCAAGGTTTTAAATTAATCGGAGAAGTAGTTACCGAGCTATGTCCAAAAAACGATTCAACCAATCAGAGAGCAGCGAGCTATCACATGTGCCGAAACGTGGCGAACAGACTCTGCCTCGGACGGCACATTTGAGAGCGTATTCATTTATTTCCCTTCGGCAAACTATGTTTGCGTTCAACTATGTTTTAAAACTAATTAAAACTAATTTGCGATTCATCGTAACTGCGATATGCGACCTTCCGGACAGTGAAGACTGCACTTCCGGCAGCCAATCACAGAACGCGTTGTTGCGTAGGCGTGGCCGATGTGAGAGCGAGCCGAGCCGAGCGCGTGCGCCATTACGGTTCGTAATTCGATTTCTTCCGGAGAAAATAATAATTTCTCGATTTCTTATGCGCATTATTTCTCCCAATTCAGTCAGAGCGAAGGGCGGAAGCGAAGAGCGTTGTTTTTTTTGTTTACGGGCGTACGGGCATACGGGCGGGGTAGAGCGTACGGGTAGCGTTTTTTTTTTTTTTTGGCAAGGAACGGGCACCCACGTACAGGCATGCCCTAGTATAAAATAAATCCATTATTATTATTACAGGTCAGTCGGTCCATCCGTAGCGGTCAAGGTGGCGAATTACCCTGCCAGCACAGGTTCAGAAACTACCGGGTACGACATCCCCAAGCCCGGAGTCCCCTGCTTCGGAGTAGCCGCTGGAGGCAGCTGTCGGATGGGGCACCTCAGTGCCTTCACTGCTTCAGGCAGGGGTGTATCAGGCAACGGGAGGGACGGCAGATGTTCCCTAGGCGCACTCATAGCCTGGGTCACAGTAGTCTAGTCTTACAGTGGGGTCGTCGGCACAGTAGCTAGATAGGATAAGTTGTACCTTGTCGAAGAGCGAATGTCCATTCGTCACAATGCAACACATTACAGGAAGATGTGTCGATGTGGAAGATGTGTAAATCAGTAAGCCTCTTTACAGTAAGCTGTAACAGTAAGTAAGATTACATGACAGGAGGCCATTACAGTAAGTCCATTACAGTAAGTCTGTACCTGCCTAGACTCCCAAGGGTACATGGTCGATCCATGTTAGATCCATGTCATGGAATTGCCGAGGGAGAGAATCGATGAGAGCCATAACGAGAGTTAGTCGATTCCGGCAGCGGCCTTTTTTGAAATCACGAGACTCGAGCGCCCTCTGACGGCAGCTCATACGAATTACAAACTCTTGCTTCGGCACGTGAAACTACCGTTGGCAGCGATCCTTCTCACGAGACCCGAGCGCCCTCTGACGGCAGCGTGTATGAATTACAAGCTCCGGCAAATATACGTTTGCCACGAGCACCCACCGAAGGCTGCCCGAACGACCGGCATGGCAGATTACGACGACGCACAAAACGACCGAAACTGACGACGCACAAAACGACCAAAATGCGCCTCCCCAGCGAAGCGCGCAGAACCTCCGCAATGCATACGGCAATCCCGTCCTGCAGTACAGCGCTCGGAGGATCGGAGAAGATCGGCTATACCGGCTACCGAGAGAACGTCCCGGATGGATTGTCCATCCATGGCCCGTCCCATTGACAAACCGAGAGAATGTCCCGGATGGATTGTCCATCCATGGACTCAAAGCGAGAGAACGTCCCGGATGGAATGTCCATCATCTCACCCCCCACTCATCCACCCCCCCCCCCCCGTTTTTCTAGTTTTGAGATAGCAGCCGCACGCCGCGTACCGAAGTCGAGCGACCTTCACAGTCTGTGTCTGAGGGAAACGCAAACAGGCAGCGGCCAGGCGAGGCGTCTCGCAGTCTCGAAATGTGTCATGGAGGCGAGCCAAGAGCCCTGTCCTAGAAGCAACAAGCCCAGAGTCAAGGGCGAACAGGCAGGACGGTGCCCGCGTGGCTTGCTCAGGAGACAAGGGAGTCGGGCGCAACGCTCAATGTTACCATCTCATGGGGTCACCGTGTACTCCCAAATTCCCCATGCCTTATCGATTAACGGCATAAGTCCTCGATGTTGGCTAGTCGCCCTCGAAGGCCGCCACGTTATGACACGCACTTTTGGGCAGGGGCGGTCAGGTTGAGTATTTCTGCTATCTGTAGAGGTACCCAGGTAGACGAACTCAGGTAGACGTACTCTGATGACGCAAGCGCGGGAAGCAGTTAATGGCGCTGTAGGGCAAACGCGTGATTAGTCGATGACGTCATCAATTGGTTCGGGCGCGTGCGGGCGGGTTTGACGGCGAGTTCCAGCTGAGCGGTATCCCCAGACGGAGTAAAGTAGCACACCGAAATCTATAGTCTCGCGTCCATTGGGCACCAGCATTCGAGCGGGCTCGAGATTGGTGTACGGAATACGAACCCGGCCGACGAGTGAATTGTATTATCTAGGGCGCACTGCGTTCGAGGGAAAACCGAAAGTCGAGCTCGGCTCGTTGAACCAGTGCGGCACGCCGACTCGAGTGGGTGAGCACGCCAAGTCGAGTGGGCGAGCACGCCGAGTCGAGTGGGCGAGCACGCCGAGTCGAGTGGGCGAACATGCTTGGCAGCGATAAACTGCACGTCCTGAAGTAGCGTCTCGTTTGATAGCTTTCGGGCCAAAGGATCGAATACATATCACGTCCTGAAGTAGCGTCTCGTTTGATAGCCTTCGGACCGTGTTCTACATATCACGTCCTGAAGTAGCATCTCGTTTGATATCCTTCGGACCGTGTTATACATATCACGTCCTGAAGTAGCGTCTCGTTTGATAGCCTTCGGACCGTGTTATACATATCACGTCCTGAAGTAGTGTCTCATTTGATAGCCTTCGGACCGTGTAACACATATCACGTCCTGAAGTAGCGTCTCGTTTGATAGCTTTCGGGCCGTGTTTTGTCCGGAGTTTTAGACATCGTTAGTCATATAGAATACATATAGTATATGATCATCTATTAATGCCCGAGTGCTGTGAAAGTCTATGAAGGTCCCGCTCGATGTCCTTAGAAACTCATCCATGCTGCGGCGAGTCCTCGAATGGTGCCAAGCGAGCCTCTTGCCAAGCGAGCTTCATGCATTGAGGCGATTCCAGGCAGCGGAGTTCGCCGGCCTCATTGAGTAGCCACGCGTAGGTGGGATTCCGACCAGCAGCAATCAAGCGAGCCTCTTGCCAAGCGAGCTTCATGCATTGAGGCGATTCTGGGCAGCGGAGTTCGCCGGCCTCGTTGAGTAGCCACGTGTAGGTGGGATTCCGACCAGCAGCAATCGGGGCCGCCGGCCTCGCAGGGTATGGCCTGCGAGGGGAATCGCATACGATTCACGTGTAGGAGGTGATTCCGACGAGCTGTGATCAGAATCGCCGGCCCCACAGAGTAGTGCCCGCGATGGGCGCAGTGCGCGATTCGCGCGTAGGAGGTGATTCCACCAAGCAGCGATTGGTCGGGTTGTACCCGCGATGGGGGCAGCGCGCGATTCGTGCATAGGAGGTGATTCCACCGAGCAGCGATTGGTTGGGTTGTACCCGTGATGGGTGCAGTGCGCGATTCCCGCGTAGGAGGTGATTCCGACGAGCAGCGATCGGAATCGCCGGCCTCACAGAGTGGTGCTTGTGATGGGCGCAGCGTGCGGCTTCGCGTAGGAGGTGATTCCACCGAGCAGCGATTGGTCGGGTAGGCCGGCCGTGTGATGCATGGCAGACATGGGAGTCGTGAACACTCGCGTGGGAATCTCATCTCGGGCCGAGGCACGCAAATCAATTGGTCGGGTAGGCCGGCCGTGTGAGGCATGGCAGACATGGGAGTCGTGAACACTCGCGTGGGAATCTCATCTCGGGCCGAGGCACGTAAATCTAGGATGATTCTCTCGGACGGAGCCGTTAGCGTTTCGAGCAACCGAGGCTAGACTCGTACCTTCGGCTCCAAGCGGGTCCGTCGTTCCGACGGGGTTTCGGCCACAGGACGTTGCCCAGTAGCATCGTTCTCCAGGCGTCTTGCCAGAGTCCGTCACGCCTGCTCCGGCGTTCGGGCCTCAGGAGAGCAGTTCGCGCTTTGACGATGTGGTTCCGCAAAATGCTTGCGAGGTCCCAACGCATCCAGTCCCTTCGAGGCAGACCGGCAGCGGAGTGGTCAGAGCTCCGTGGCTGGAGCTAGCTCGACGGGTCCTCCGCTGGTCATTCTTCTCCGAGGTGGGCCTCGCAGGAGCGTGGAGAATGTCGGGAAACGCTCGTCTGGAATCTGCGTTCATCCGGCCATCGCCAGACTCATGTCCTGCCATATCCGCAGATCATTGATTGAGATTAAGTGTTGTGAAAATCAACCAAGTCCACAACTTGTCCCATATGTAGGTTTAATCTCAATCAGATCTTTGCATCATCCTGTAAAATACATCATGCAATATATATATATGTCAGGATCTAGGCATCATATGAGAAAGATTGAATATATCAGTCGATGCAAGCAAGCCTAGAATATAAGTGGGTATGTATCATTCAATTCTACATGTCATTGTATAATGTCGCAGGAGTGGCCTCAAGTCGTGGACGTCCGAGGTCTTATAGACGCCGCTCAGCGGTTTAAGTGAGCATCTCACCTGGGTTCAACTTTGGTACATTTTCACCACACCGGGTACTTCTGCTAGTCTATATATATAAAACACAGTTTGTGTGTGTGTGTGTGTGTGTGTGTGTGTGTGTGTATGTGTGTGTGTAATGTTACCGATAGACTCCTAAACGGAGAGGCTTACGTGCTTGATATTTGGCATAGACATGGCCATTGAGCCTGGGACGAACATGGCCGAACTCAAAATATTTGACGATCCATATTTTTTGTTCATATTTACCTCAGCGCATTTCAGCGCACGGAATCAACGGAATCAGAGCAGGTGGGCGCTGATTCCCTCAGAGCGATCATGTGATGACGCTATGACGCTATGAACGCTATGAACGATATGACGCTATGAACGCTATGAAAGAAAAAATCGCTATGACGCTCTGAACGCTATGACGCTATGACCGCTATGACGCTATGAAAAAAAAAATCGCTATGACGCTATGAAACGCTATGAACGCTATGACGCTATGACGCTGTGACGGTATGAACGCTATGACGCTATGAAAAAAAAAATCGCTCGCTTTGCCAAGGGGCTCGTTTCCCTCCCCCCCCGTTCCCCTACCCTCCCCTTCCCCCTCCCCCTCCCCCTTCCCTCACCCGCCCGGCAATGCCGGGTACTTCTGCTAGTTACTTATAAAAGCATGCTCATCTATTATGTGTGTATGTTGCAAAATGTCATAAATCTATTTTACTTTCAGGTCACTATTTCTATGCTTGTACAAGTTATAAAGCAGTTCGTTAATAAAAAAGAAAATGCTGAACCATCGGGACTTACAATCGATCAAAATCTTAAACTTCATTTTCTCAAAAAATTTAAGAATAGCAAATACAACTTTTTCAAGCAGTTGTTTAATTATTATTTTTTTTTTTTTTACAAAAGCAGGATAATTAAATGGCTATTCTGCAAATAATATATATTTTTAGATCATTAGATGTGTTAGATGACATGAACAGGAACAAGTGAAATAAAATAATCCAACAATCATGACAACGACAATAACGACTATAAAATCCAAGTCACAGCTGGAAAAATCCATGACAACATAGTCGGTTGAATAAATATGACTTCGGATTTTCAAGCTTCTGTGCACATTTAGTACATCTACTGCTAGCATTTGATGGACTTTGCTAATCTCTCCCAAAACCATTCCTTGGTGGCTTCTTTGGTGTAATTGTCGGTATTCACTTTATAGGAAAGAAGAGGCTAGTTGAAGCAACAGTAGTTTAATAAGAATCAATCAAACACAATTGTGGAGCGTGACCGAAATGCAGAGCCTTATCACGTAAAGCAGTGCAAGTCCGAGCCACACTGAAAATACTCTGAAACACAATCCTTTATATAGCCAGAAAAATAGAAAGTCTCCGCTAAAGAGGTGCACTTTAGAAAAGGGCAATGATGGGCTTTGACAGCCCCCGTCGAGATCCTTTCCTGTGGAAGTGCTGAGGTTGAGGCTAAAATGTGAGAGTAAGCTATTGTGACATTCCCAGGCCCTTATCTTATACAAGCCAGGCCTGCTCCAAGGGCAGGGAATGTGTTTCACAAGGGAGTTTACAGTTTTTTTTGTTTTTTTTGTATACTGAATCGAGGCTCGTGAAAGAGCTAACATTTACTTCACAAACAAATCAACCAGACAAATAAAATACCCAAAAAGAGGGAGCGGAAGACAAGATGGGGAGAGAAGGGGAAGCACACAAACACAACATCCGAGAGCAGGGAGATGTGTGGAAGGGAGAGGACATGGGGGGAGGAGGCATGGGAAGGGGGGGGGGGGGGGAGGGAGGGAGAAGTATAAAACACAAGGACACCAAGGACTTCCTGGACAGAAGTTGGTATTTCAAAAAAGTGGAATTGGGGTGAAATTAGCGGGAGTAGAAAAGATAAAGGTTTTGGATGGGGGAAGATAAGAGATGGTGGTGAACAGCTGTTTTAAAGACTTGGAGGGTGGAGTGGGATTGAAGAGAGTGAGGGAGTTTGTTCCAGAGGCGGGAGAAAAGATGAATGAAGGAGTGAAGGTGAGCAGAGAGTCTTGATTTTGGCAGTTTAACCATAAGAGAGTTGCAGGCAGATCTTGTGCGACCTGTAGGAATATTTGCGGGACAGAGCCCAGAGAGAGCTGGGGGGGCAAGGCCAGAGAGGAGTCGGTAGAAGACGGAAAGACCACCAACCTGCCTGCGGTGAGTGAGTGAGAGGCCCTTGGAGTTAGCTTTATCGCGGGAGATTCCAATGATTCTGAATGCTTTGGTTTCAGCAGCGTGAAGGCGAGCTAGGTGTGAGGCAGGAGCACCAGCCCAGAGAGGAGAGCAGTATTCCATTGAGCTGCGGATGAAAGCCTTGTATGTGGTGAGGAGCTCAGGTGTGCCAAGGAAGGACTTCCAACGACGGAGGATGCCCAGTCGGCGACTGGCTTTGGAGGCCAGATTTGAAATGTGGTTTTCCCAGGAAAGATCATGGCAGATAGTGAGACCCAAAAGCTTGAGTGACAGAACTTCTTGGAGAGGATTATTCAGAAAGTGGATGGGAGGGTTGTCCAGTCGGTCTTTTCGGAGATACATCGTAAGAGTGTGAGATTTGTCAGGATTGAAAGACATGTTCCACTTGTTTGCCCAGTCTGTGATTTTGTCCAGGTCTGCAGAGAGTGAGGAGGCTGCAGACTGCCGATCTGAGGGATGAAGAATGGAGCGACAGAGAGTAGAGTCGTCAGCAAAGAGCAAAGGATTTTCAAGAGAGTCAGAGAGATCATTGATGAAGACCAGAAAAAGCACAGGGCCCAGAACACTGCCTTGGGAAACTCCAGCCTGCACAGGAAGAGGAGATGAGAGAAACCCATTCAGGGCCACACGTTGACTATGATTAGAGAGGAGGTCTGCCAGCCATGCGTGGAGATTTCCATGGATACCATAAGAGGAGAGTTTGGTGAGCAGAGCGGGGTGCCAGACCGTATCGAAGGCACGTGATATGTCAAGGGAGACAGCTCTAATTTCCTGTTTGGCATTGAGGACCTCCATCCATTGTTGAGAAACCAGAAGCAGCATGTCCAGAGTAGAGTGACCAGGTCTGAAACCAAATTGATGATCAGAGATCAAGCCATTGGAGAAGAGGAAAGATTTCTTATCTGAAGCAATGATGGATTCCATGACTTTGCTGATAATTGGGAGAAGGCTGATTGGACTGTAGTTGCTGGGATCTGTTTTTGCACCTTTTTTGTGCAAAGCGGTGATGTTGGCAGATTTCCAAGCAGATGGCAGATGACCTTGAGCAAAAGAGAGGGTGAAGAGAACAGAGAGAGGGAGTGAAAGAGCGGAAGAACAGGATTTTAGGACCCGTGGGCTGATGCCGTCAGGTCCAGTTGTAGAATCACAGTCGAGGGTTGACAGAAACGTTTCCACCTTGTCAGGAGGAAAGGACACAGAGTCCAGGAGCAGCTGGGTACGACTGGGTATGGTGGGTACAGAGAGGGATGGGTTTGGAACACAAGATTTAGAGGCAAACACAGAGTTGAGGCATTCAGCTTTTTCACGTGCGGAGTCAGCCGTGTGGCCGTTTGAGGTGAGGGAGGGGATGGAGGGGGAACAAACACCAGAAACATATTTGACCAGACGCCACCAGGATTTGGAAGAGGGAGACAGATAAGAGAGTTCTGTCCTGAGAACCGAGAGATATTGTTTCCTGGCCCTCCTGAGGGTGGACACACACTTGTTTCGGGCTTTGTGAAAGGAAATGAGATTTCCTTCCGTTGGATTTGCTTTCCAGGAGACAAAAGCAAGTTGTTTCAGGGAAATAGCCTCACCACAAGATTCCATGTACCATGGACGGGAGGAAGGGTATGACAACTGAAGACGAGATGGGATAAATCTGTGCATGAGAGAGAGCAATTTACTTTGGAAGAATTCCCAGGATGAGTTGACGTCAGAGGCGGTAGAGATGGGAGACCAGTCCAGATGATTGATGGCTGCTTGGAGACCGTGCCAGTTGGCCTGATTGAAATGCCAGACTCGTCGACGCTGAGGAGGCTCTCTGAGAATGGTCAGAGAGATGTCCACTTTAACAAGCACATGATCAGATGAACCGATTGGAGCAGAAGAAGAGCAGCAGACATTTTCAGGGAAGTTAGTCATAACCAAGTCCAGAAGAGAAGGTGCTCCGTTGACTGAGATCCGGGTCGGGAAATTGACAGATTGTGTCAGTCCCAGTGAGTCGCAGAAGTCCTTTGCTGAAGAGCCATGGCTGGTGAGAGAGGTACCCACACCCAGCCAACTGGCATGGTGACAATTAAAATCACTATATTGCAGAGATGAGGACTGTATATTTTTTTGATTGTGTGCTGTACTATTATTATTATTGGTTATTCTGCGCCCCCCTACCTCCGGAGCTGTGTAAAGGTGAAAGGGCATCCCATAATTAGTCCACGAGCATACACATCAGCCAAGTAATAGAATACCCCTGTTGGTAGTTATCTCTTATTCTGTGTTTTAGGGTAAGGCTGTGTCTCCCATTAATTGAAGTACTCCATTGCACCAGTGAAAGAGAATAGATCCCCTTTCCTTCCCATCCCCAAAACCTCCATTTCCATATTACATCCCCTCTCGTCATTGCTGAGCCCTCGATTCTCAATCACCTCCCCTCCAATAACCACCATTGACCATGTGCTTGAGTCGGAGAAGAAAGGCGTGTCTCCACCTCGTCAGAGGGGAGGAGGGGCGTGCCCGCCCGTCGTCATCCAGGGCGGAGCCCGAAGGTCGCGCGACCAACCAGGGCTGAGGTGAGCACCCCGATGGGCGTGTCCAAAACGCCGGCGGCGTAATCGCTGGAGGCGCTATAAAAGGCGCAAACGGAAGTGACTAGTGAGTTGGTCTGAGTCGGTTGCCAGAGGGAGTTGGTCGTCAAGAGAGAGTCGTGAAGAGTCAGTCAGTGGAGGTGGTGGTCAAGTGGTTGCGTTGGTTGCGGTGAGGAGTCGGTGGTAAAGAGTGAGGGACCAAGAAAGAGTTGAGGGTTTGGACCAACGAGTCAGACAAGTCCTGGGAACGCAGCGGACGGAGGCCGCAGCAGCAAGAACACCCAACAGCCAAAGGGGGCCTGAACGGCGGTTTGGAGCAGGGCCGAAAAGGAACGGCGGCTGCTAAACGCGCCGGTTGAGCTGCAGGACCCCTTGGACCTTTCCTCTCCCTCCAGCCATCCACCTCCTGCCTTTCCACCCTTCTTGTATACGTGAGTTTGTTTTGTTTGTTCTGTCCCTGGGTATTTAATTAAGTCTGTAGGTAAGCTAGTATTTTCCCTGTGTCACCTGCGTCTAATGTGTTGTAAATAAACCTTGATTGCTCCTTTTTGCTTGTGTAAATAATAAATCAAATTACTCTTCTGTCCGTCTATTCGTTTTATTCCTTTTCCTCTTGCATTTCGTCGTTTCAGTCTTTTCCCAGATTGGGCAGCTGTGGTGCGATACGGCCAAAGTTCTGGGTGAATCGGGTGAGTCAGGGATCCTGTTAGGTCGCGGTTAAATACACCACCGCTCGGTCATCATAACATCTAAACCGCGATCTGTAACAATTGGTGTCTGGGAGTGAGATTCGGGGCCCGAACCAAATTTTTAAAACATCTAGGAAAACATTTGGTCAAAATTTGGAGCGGCCGAAATTTGTTTTGTTTTACAAAACCCGAATTTAGAAATCGCGCCATGGCTGGTCAAGGCGACGGGATGCCGGTGGGAGAGACAGACGGGGTAGAATCGACCCAGGACCTCGGGGAAATGTATGTGGAGGAAAGGGAGGAGGAGAGCAATGAGGTGGTTGAGGGTGTATCAGACGCACAAAATGGCGGTCTCGCGCACGAGGTTTCAGGCGCGCAAAGAGGCGCCTCGCACGAGCGCGCGGTAGTCGAGCCTGCTGTATCAGCGGGCTTTTACATGCAGCAGTTCATGGCACGGTTTAGCGAATACATGGCACAGTCGAAGTGCGACAACGAAAAAAGAGCCAGGGAAATGGAGGGAATGGAAAACAGAATGGGGGAGCGACTAGGAAATCAAATCGGGGAGTTAGACAAGAAATTTGGGAAGTTAGACAATAATTTTGAGGGGTTAGACAATGGGATAAAAGAGGTAAAGAATGGGTTAACGGGGGTGGAAAACAGAATGGCTGCCCAGGAGAATCAGTTAGAGGGGGTGAAAAATGGGTTAATGGGGTTAGAAAATAGGATGGAGGACAAATTGCGGGAAATAGGGGAACAATCTGCCAGGGAAATCAAACAAATGGGAGAGCAGATAGAGGAGGTGAAAATCGGGGTAGAAACCAAACTGGATGCTCAGAGGGATGAATTGGGACAGATGAGGGTGGCATCTACAAAAGAGATGGAGGAAATACGACGAGGGGTAAGTGAGGAGGTTTTGGGGCTACGCGAGGAGGTAAAGCGAGGTGAGAAGCGTATGGAGAAAGAGGTGAGAAATAATACGGCAAAGTTACAAGGGGGAATAGAAGATCTGACGGAGGAGGTGGAACAGCTGACAGAGGGACAAACGAAGTTAGTGGAGCAGGTTCAAAGGAACACTGCAGTACTCGGAGGGTTAAAGGCGACACAAAAAGAAATTAAAAATGACTTGATAGCGACACAGAGGCAATGTCAGATGGTACGTGAGGAACTGACAATGAGGGTGGACGAGGTGACAGAGATAATGGAGACAAAGGACCGGGAGGTGAGGATGCACATAGAGACGGTCACGGTAGCCTTAGAGGACGAACTTGAGGAGATGCACCGAGAAATAAAAGAGGTTAAACAAAAATTAGAGGAAGTGGAAGAAGAGGTGAGTGAAATTAAGAAGAGACGGACAGAAACTAAGAGAGAAATCCAGGAGGAGGTAATGGAATTGGTACAAGGTCGGTGCTCAACTCATGATGTGATGCTCACTAACCAAATAAAGAGTTTGCAGGTGGCAAAGGAGGTGCGGAGACGAGGTACGGAGGTGAGTGGCAATGTATATGATGTGAGGAAAGCTTCTGTCGGCTTGGGGATTGGTTTGGATCCGGGTGTTCGTGAGAGGCCGTTGGTGAAGTGTGCGACAGGTCAGGTGTGCGAAAAAAGAGGTGTGCGAGAATGTCCGACCATGGGGTGTGTGAGGAAAAAGTGCACGCCGAGGAGCGAGTGTGCCGTCAGGAGTGAGTCGGTCATAGCGCGTGTGCGAGGGGGTACATGGAAGCGCGGTGTGGTGAGTGTTACGGAGGAAGTAACGAAAAAGTGTGCGTCGGCGAGTGGGTGTGTTATAAAGTGTGGGAGTGAAACCGAGTGCGAGCGAGAATGCTTGTCGGGGTGTACGGAGTGTGACACGAATAGTGAGTTGGTGATGGCGCAGGTGCGAGAGGGCACATCGGAGCGCGAGTGTGAAACCGAGTGCAAGCGAGAATGCACGTCGGGGTATACGGAGTGTGACACGAATAGTGAGTTGGTGATGGCGCAGGTGCGAGAGGGCACATCGGAGCGCGAGTGTGAAACCGAGTGCGAGCGAGAATGCACGTCGGGGTGTACGGAGTGTGACACGGAGAGTAAGGTGGTGGTGGAATGTGTGCGAGGAAGCACACCTGAGTTGGTCATGGCGCGAGTGTGGGAGAGCCCATGTGAGCGCGTTAGTGGGTGGATGCAAGAGTGCACGCCCATGGTGAGTGTTACGGAGGACGTAACGGAGGAGAGGTGTGGACCAAAGTGTGCGCAAGAGTGTGCGCGAGAGGTGTGGTGTGTAACAGGGAGAGCGTTGGTGGAATGTACGGACGGCGTTGGAACGCCAGGTTTTGTGAGGGTGAAAGGGGTAGCGTATGATTGTAAGCACGCAAGTAAAGCATCGACGGTAACCGGGTTAGTGGTTAGAGCGACGGATAGCCGATGCGAGCACTCAGTGCGAGGAGCCCTTTGTTGGATGCAGGGCCCGGCGCGGATCGAAGCTGCGTTGCTTCTCTTCGAAGCGTCGTTGCCGATTCGGGCTTGGCCCCGCCCCGCACGGTCGAGTCCGGGCCTTGTCGGGCCAGGCGACCGGTCCGGTTCAAGGGCGAGTGGGAGGAAGCGGAACGGTGCCCCCTCGTGGGGACGGGGTTCCGACCAGGGGAGATTGAGCCATCGGGCCCGGGACCGCAAGGTGCCGCGCCGAGACGGTGCGTGGAATCTTGGCCCAACCAAACCACCTCCCTTGAACCGAAAGCCGGACGGATTCAACCTGCAGGCAACCAAACCACCCAAATTCATTGCTCGGCTTTACGAACCGAGTTTAATGATGTCACGACGCACCGAGGCTAGGATATAGTGGACTGTGATGATGATGGTGATAGTGATAGTGATCGTGATTTGATACGAAATTTATAATAGTGGGTAGAATTGGCAGTAAATGGAAAATTTTTGAATTGGTTGGAATTTGGACGAGCAAAATTTATAGTGAGAGACCCCCGATGTGGTGGGATGGCAAATCCACCATCCCTCACAAGTGGGGAAAATGCGCAATAGATTATGGGGTGTATGGCAGTGGAAACTAGCCCGGGTGGGTTAGGTTATATTGTTAGGGATCTAGCGAAGATGACATTAGGTGACGGTAAGGTTAGATAGTGACTGATACCTGTAGTGGGGACGCAGGTAGTTTAGTATGGATGATAATGACGAGGGAGCGCAATAGTTTAAAGGGACGACTGGGAAGCGCAAGTTTCAGAGGGGAGTAGTTAGATGAGATGATGCCGTGTGTTTGAGGATTGAACAGGTGTGATTGCACAGGTGTGCAACTGAACAGGTGTGTGGAGCAGTGTATGAGTGAGTGATGGTGATGTGTGTTGTGTTGACCAACTGGTCCAGGAAGAGGAGGAGGGTGCAGGTGGCACCAGGTGATTGCACAGGTGTGCAACAACAGGTGTATGTGGCTGTATGGAATAAATGGTATGGAGTATTGGAATGGATGGTCGTGGAGTGAGTATGGTGGAAATTGTGGAGTGGAGTGGATGGTGCGAAGGTGTGAATGGGGGAAGAGTGGACCCCCATCACGGATACCCGGGGCGGGTAGTGTAAGTGTTAGGTAGAGGGTACAGGTAAATTGTGGTTGGATATTGGCATCTGTGGTGCGAGGTGAAAGAATGGTATTTGGATGGGTGCATTAGTGTTGTGGAAATGGCTGGGCATGTAGCCTGTTAGTGTGTGTAGTTGGTTTGGGCACTCCACCACTGTGAGGATGTCGGCCAGGTGAGGCCGCAGGTGGGCTCTGGGAGCCGGTAGTTGTGGATGGGGCCTGAGGATCCGGAGGACGGACCCGGGTAGCCCAGTGCCAGAGGGCACCAGGGGGTGACAGAGCCAGGAGAGGGCCTGCCCCAGTTAGTTAGGTTAGGGTGAGGAGCTAGGTAAGCTCGGGTGGCAACTGCAGTGGTGGAGGTGTGCAGGTGGGTAGACCTGCTGGGAGAGCTACACGTCGCAGCCCAGAAATTGTGCGAGGCACCGGCAGATGAATCGGGGGAGTGAGACCCCAAATTGAGAAGCACCACAGTTTGTTCAATGGGAATTGGTTTTTAGAACCCATAGTGTAAGTTGGCCAATGGATTGGCAGGGAGAGACCCCGGGTAGTGTAAAGTGTGTTAATGTCATTTAGAAAGTAGTTAGGATGAAGTCTCCTCGCACCATCTGCATCCACTCACCTGAGGTGACAGGTACTCCGCACCATGCCATGTTTAATTATTTTTTACTGTGCAAATGTTTGGATTGTGAGACGCATCATGACGTGGGTGTGACATTGTGCTTTGATGTTCCATCTCTGCCTCCTTATGAGGATTGATGATGAATTTGGTGATGGCAAATTTTGAAGTAGAGGGATTGTGGAGACGAATTTGGTATAGGGGAAATATGGGGAAGACGTGACAGTAGTGACGAATTTGTAAATGTGTAGATTTTTGTACATATGGGGTAAGGGCAAGGGTAGGGTAGGTGACAGGGGGGTGACGTACGGTAGGGACGAGCTTTCTCACTTCGCCCTCCGTACGCATTTCGCCTTGCATTGCCTTATTGATGTGTACCCTTGTGACCTTACCCCTCGCTCAATTGTCTTTCCCCTTTTGTCTCCCACATGACCTGTGCGCCACTGGGTGCCGAGGGGAGCATGCGTGGGTCGGCCATTGTGCGCCCGAAATTCCCAGAACCAGCTGTCTGCATCGATGCACCACATTATGGACCACATGTCTGTGGCCGAGCACCACTTATGGACCCCATGGGTTGGGGCATGGCCCCTCTGCTGGAACCGGCCATGAGGGCCTGAAATCTTGCTGGCGGACCTTGGCCACAGGGCACCGATGCCCCACAGGTGAACCACACGTAGTCGGCACCTGTGGGCCATAAATAAAATAAAAACGGATACGTTAGGTGCATTCTTTTATTGCAAATAGGCCGCCAGCAAGGGAAGATGACAACACCAGGAAAATAATAATAACCAGCAGAGGGAGCCGAAGAGCAAGAGATCACCTGCAGGGTTAGGGGTTGTTGATTTTATTTTTATGGAACACTGATGAACTATGGTGACTGCACCGATTGGTGCTTGGGTGTGTATTGGTGCGTTTTTGGGTGCTTTAATGGTGTGTCGATGCAGAGCAGACTGTCTCCCCCCCAGAAAGAACAATTACAGGTCCTGGGTTAGTTTTGTAAATAAAAGCAGAGTCATTGTAAATAATGCTCCCCACCGTCAGTGTATAGTTTGAAGACCATTCCGCGATTCGGTTAACTGTGGGCGTAAGTCTGTTAGGCAGGGTGCAATGGAGCAGCGGGACACATTTATTTATGTTTTAAAACTGTCGCACTCAGGGTCAGGTTAAAAGTAGAGGGAACTACACCTACGTGTCACACTAAAAGTAAAAGTTGTCGGCCCGGGACGTGCCTAAGAGGAGGAGGGTGCAGTGTTGCGGAGATGAGGACTGTATATTTTTTTGATTGTGTGCTGTACTATTATTATTATTGGTTATTCTGCGCCCCCCTACCTCCGGAGCTGTGTAAAGGTGAAAGGGCATCCCATAATTAGTCCACGAGCATACACATCAGCCAAGTAATAGAATACCCCTGTTGGTAGTTATCTCTTATTCTGTGTTTTAGGGTAAGGCTGTGTCTCCCATTAATTGAAGTACTCCATTGCACCAGTGAAAGAGAATAGATCCCCTTTCCTTCCCATCCCCAAAACCTCCATTTCCATATTACATCCCCTCTCGTCATTGCTGAGCCCTCGATTCCCAATCACCTCCCCTCCAATAACCGCCATTGACCATGTGCTTGAGTCGGAGAAGAAAGGCGTGTCTCCACCTCGGCAGAGGGGAGGAGGGGCGTGCCGGCCCGTCGTCATCCAGGGCGGAGCCCGAGGGTTGCGCGACCAACCAGGGCCGAGGTGAGCACCCCGATGGGAGTGTCCAAAACGCCGGCGGCGTAATCGCTGGAGGCGCTATAAAAGGCGCAAACGGAAGTGACTAGTGAGTTGGTCTGAGTCGGTTGCCAGAGGGAGTTGGTCGTAAAGAGAAAGTCGTGAAGAGTCAGTCAGTAGAGGTGGTGGTCAAGTGGTTGCGTTGGTTGCGGTGAGGAGTTGGTGGTAAAGAGTGAGGGACCAAGAAAGAGTTGAGG
The DNA here is from genome assembly GCF_964187855.1 of Myxine glutinosa. Taxonomy (NCBI): domain Eukaryota; kingdom Metazoa; phylum Chordata; class Myxini; order Myxiniformes; family Myxinidae; genus Myxine; species Myxine glutinosa. Next base: position 419,995 of record NW_027616365.1, on the reverse strand, counting down.
GTTTGGACCAACGAGTCAGACAAGTCCTGGGAACGCAGCGGACGGAGGCCGCAGCAGCAAGAACACCCAACAGCCAAAGGGGGCCTGAACGGCGGTTTGGAGCAGGGCCGAAAAGGAACGGCGGCTGCTAAACGCGCCGGTTGAGCTGCAGGACCCCCTTGGACCTTTCCTCTCCCTCCAGCCATCCACCTCCTGCCTTTCCACCCTTCTTGTATACGTGAGTTTGTTTTGTTTGTTCTGTCCCTGGGTATTTAATTAAGTCTGTAGGTAAGCTAGTATTTTCCCTGTGTCACCTGCGTCTTATGTGTTGTAAATAAACCTTGATTGCTCCTTTTAGCTTGTGTAAATAATAAATCAAATTACTCTTCTGTCCGTCTATTCGTTTTATTCCTTTTCCTCTTGCATTTCGTCGTTTCAGTCCATTCCCAGATTGGGCAGCTGTGGTGCGATACGGCCAAAGTTCTGGGTGAATCGGGTGAATCAGGGATCCTGTTAGGTCGCGGTTACATACACCACCGCTCGGTCATCATAACATCTAAACCGCGATCTGTAACAACTACATATGAGGAAGAGAGAGTTGGGATGGGTAGATAGAAGTTGGTCCATATTATCAGACAGCGAGATGTAGATGGAGTCATCACTGTTTGGTGGACGGTACAACACTCATTTGAACAAAAGGTGGGAGCGAAGGGGAAGCCGTAGCCAAAGGTATTCCTGGGGGTGAGGTGGAGAGAGGGCAGTGCAGGGCGAGTGAGGAAGAGAGTTTTTTTATAAAGATAGCAACCCCCCCCCCCCCTCCAGGACGAGGCTCAGGTCTATCACACCGGAGGAGGGAGTAACCTGGGAGAGATACCAAGGAATCAGAGACATCAAGAAGGAGGAAAGTTTGTGTTAAGCAGATCACATCTGGTTTGTCAGAAGCAACCTGTATGGAGAGATCAGTCAAGTTTGAGCGGAGGCCCCGGATGTTTGAGGTCCATACTGTTAAAGAAGAGGAAGGGGGAGCATCGGATACAGAACAGGGGGGGGGGGGGGGAGCGGTAGGGTAAGATGTGAAAGAGGAGGAAGAGGTAGGGAGAGCTGTTGAAGGTGTGTCAGAGATTTCAGAATAGCTTGGAGAAAGGGAAGAATGGGGTGGACAAAAGGTTTGATGGTGATTGGTTGAGGCGCAGTGAGGTGTTATTTGAGGAGGGGGAAGAGTGAGGCAGAAGGTTGAGGGAGATGAAGGTGAAAGTTGGAAGGGGGAAGAAGCGGGGAGGACGCTTTGAGGAGGTGGGGTGAGAGGGGAGTCTAGGAGGGTAGGAGTGCGGGAGAGTCTCAGAGGGGAAGGGTGTGGGGGGAGTTTAGGAGGGAAGGGGCAAGGGGGGAGATCTGAAAGGGATGGGTGATGGGGAAGATTTGGAGGGGAGGGGCAAGGTGGAAGATTTGAAAGAGATGGGTGATGGGGATGATTTGGAGGGTAGAGGCAAGGGGGTAGATTTAGAGGGGAGGGGTGATGAGGAAGTTTTGGAGGGGGGGGTGATGGGGAAGTTTTGGAGGGAAGGGGTGATGGGGGAGATTTGGAGGGGAGGGGCAAGGGGGAAGATTTGAAAGGGATGGGTGATGGGGAAGATTTGGAGGGGAGGGGCAAGGGGGTGGATTTGGAGGGGAGGGGTGATGGGGAAGTTTTGAAGGGGAGGGGTGATGGGGAAGTTGTTGAGGGAAGGGGTGATGGGGAAGTTTTGGAGGGAAGGGGTGATGGGGAGGTTTTGGAGGGAAGGGGTGATGGGGAAGTTTTGAAGGGGAGGGGTGATGGGGAAGTTTTTGAGCGAAGGGGTGATGGGGAAGTTTTGGATGGAAGGGGTGATGGGGAAGATTTGGAGGGGAGGGGCAAGGGGGTGGATTTGGAGGGGAGGGGTGATGGGGAAGTTTTGAAGGGGAGGGGTGATGGGGAAGTTTTTGAGGGAAGGGGTGATGGGGAGGTTTTGGAGGGAAGGGGTGATGGGAAAGATTTGGTGGGGAGGGGTGAGATTGGATTTTGAAAAATGTACGATTGAATTGAAATTCGAATAGGATTTACATATCAGCAAACTTAATTCAACCACCAACTATTTTTGAGATCAGCATCGGCCAAAATGTCAACATAGATGAAAGGTCAACCTATTTTTTTTGAATTTCTAAAATCCTCAATTTTCATCCAATTGACTTGAAATTTGAAGAGGATTTACACATCAGCTAACTGAATTCAACCAACTATTTTGAGATTAGCGTAGGCCAAAAGGTCAACACAGCCCAAAGGTCAATCAATTTTTTTCTAATTGCTAAAATCTTCAATTTTCATCTGATAGACTTGAAATTTGAAAATAGATTGTCTTATCAGCTTACTGAATTCAACCATCAATTATAATGGAGGGCAACATCGGCCAAAAGGTCAAAGGCCAAAGGTCGACCACTTTTTTCGAATTTCTAAAATCCTCAATTTTCATCCGATTGACTTGAAATTTGAATAAGATTGTCATATCAGCTTACTGAATTCAACCACCAATTATAATTGAGGTCAACATAGGCCAAAAGGTCAACATAGGCCAAAATTCTAAAATTGCCAATTTTCATCCGATTAACTTAAACTTTGAAGACGATTTGCATATCAGGTCACTGAATTCTACCACAAATTATTTTTAGGTCAAAATAATGCTCTGAGTGCCATTCTACATTGTTCTGTTTTGCCAAGTGTGGCTCCATAAGTGATTTTTCATTTATTGCATTGAAATAAATTCAGCCCCCATTGCCCTTCTACCTCTCCGGCATCCCTGCTTTTACCCCACGCACCCAGTGCAAAGAGGGGCAAAACATTTGGTTTTCTGTCAGTATGTCTGTAACCCCTTGGTGAGGAAAACCCCCTCAGGGTGGTTGTTTTTTGCTACAATGAATTGCTTAAACCTCCATCGTGCGAACCATAGGTCTTCTATCAAGTTTGGTTGCAATTAGTAATGAGCGAAAAAACGGTTAAAAAACAATCAAAAAAAATCATAGACAGACACCAAATTGCGTATTTTTGTCTGATGATGCAAAATGGTGTAAATATTGGAGGGATGGTGAGATTAATTACATTAAATTTATACGGTGTATCCCGACACGGATTTTTATGCCTCCACCAAAGCCGTCAGAGGCATTGTTTTTTCAGGTTGTTTGTCCGTGATAGGTTTCCATTACCACGATAACTTAAGAACGACTAAAGGGATTAAAGTTTAACAAGTTTGTATGATGATGAAAAGATTAACTTATTTGATTTTGATGCCAATGGTCAGAAATTATGCCAGGTTAAAAAAAAAAAAGTGATACTTGAGAACAGCTGAAAGGATTTAAATAAAACTTGGTACAATAATGCATAATGATGTGACAATGTAGGCAGAGACATATCAGTCAACATCGTGACGTCGAGGAATGCCGTTCTAGTTACTCCCGCCAGGGAATAATGCATTCGCTCGTGTCCGTGTGTGCGTGTGTGTGTTCGTGTGTTCGTGTGTTTGTGAACACGATATCTGGAAAAGTTCTGAACGGATTTGGATGAAAGTTGGTGGGATGATTGCACTTGGGATAAGGAAGAATTGATTAGTTTTTGGTGAAGCTCAGGATATTATTCCGGATCCAGGAATTTTTTTTACCATTGGAAGATAGGGCTCATTTTTTTTTTTTTTACATTATCTTCTATATATTCTATATTTAACATTGTGATATGAAAATAGTTTTCATATTTGTTGTAAATGTCGTTTAAACTCGTGGTTATGCGTTAGAGCGGTGTATTTTGTTAGCAACGTCGCCTTCAAGGTTCTTTTTTTTCTAATAAAAACATATTCTGTCATTTTAAAACCACCAAAGTGTGTATTAGGTTTCACCGTTTCATAAAATGTATCGTTTGATACGTATAATGCTTTAAAACTGCTTTTTTTTTGTTTGTTTTTTTTTTTACCTCAGAAGAGATATTAACATTTACCTCAGCGAATGTCAATCGCTGTGTCAGTATTTGATGAACTTACTAGTACCGACTGCAAAGCCGCAATGAGCCGGCGAAGCCAAAGCCGCAATGAGCCGGCAAAGCCAAAGCCGCTTGCCACTATTTTACCCATCACTATGGCATCAGTAGGTCAGGTAGTTGGTAGTAGGTAGGTAGGTAGTTGGTAGTAGGTAGTTGGTAGTAGGTAGGTGTAGTAGGTACCGTACCTGGTAAGACTTGGTAAAAGAGAAGAGCAGACAGTCCTCCCCAATGGCAATACCTGCATACAATAAATGTCACAAGAAGCTTAAGGAAGTAACTATACGATGTGCTAGCTACGGGCCTATTTTAAGAAATTTTAACTGGGCTTAACATACGTTTTCACAGTACCGTATGTGTGTCGTCTTCTAACTTCAGTCGCTGTCAGGCGCCAGGGCTGGTTCTCTGACTCTCCGGGCACGGCAGCTTCCTCCACCAGAAGACGTTAGCTTGCAGTGATTAATTCGGTGAATTCCGTCTCAACTTCGGATATTTCCGGCCTTGAAAAACTATCCGTATTTCTAAACTAAATATGTAAACCGCTTATACCATATTTCTGGCCATGAAAAACTATCCCATATGGCCGCGATATTTCTAAAAAATAATTCTTCGTCAATGTTAGAATATTTGACGCCGTTTTCACCCTCCGAAACGCGTAATAATATTTTTTCAAATGCTCGAATCTCATTGGTTCTGGTGTTTGATGACGATTTTCGTTGAAGATAATGAGGTTGGTCTTAACGTATTTTAATTACTAATTAGAGGTTTCATTAGATTGTGAATCAAAGAACGACGGGTGAAACAAACTCCTATTTAACTTTTTCGCAATTGTTTTATGCAAACTTCCGCATCCGGTCGATGGCGGTCGCCATTGAGTGATTTCATTTTAGAAATATTTTTGCAAATGCTCGACTCTCATTGGGTCCGGTGTTTGGTGACGCGTTTTGTTGAAGATTACCAGGCCTGTGCGGGCCGATGTTGGTCTTAAATTATTTTATTAATACATTGGAGGTGCATAAGATTGTGAATCAAACGATGACGGGTGAAAGAAACTCCTAATGAACGTTTTAAATTTGTTATGCATACTATCGCATCCGCAACATGGCTGCGTCCACTGCGTTCGGAATTCTCGAGCCAAGGCATAATCAGGTTTTCAACATAATACGTACTCGTTTATTGACAACACCGGCTTCGCCGGCTATAAACACTTTGGTTGACTTATAAGTGTGACCAGCATATGCACGGGATTCTTCCCAGAATAATGAGTGGTCGCATTAGCTTGTACGACTTAAAATGAACCAGTTTTGTTTTCACGTTTGGGCCAGTTTTACATATTGTATCCCTAAGGAATGAAACGAATGTTTTCCTGGCTTACAATATTCTAAATATATATATCCGTGCAGTGTCTGTCTTGTGTTGTCTTGTCTTGTCTTATGTTGTCACTGAACTACTCCCTCAAACTTTTGTGAAACCGTACTATTCCAACTTAACCCACGGCGGGAGTATGTGCTCTACTGAGTGGCGTTCTCGTTTTTATTTGAAGCTATTGGCAAGTGTGGAGCAATTTTGATCGATTTACAGGAATCATAAGTACACACACCTGCCAGGTTGGTTGAATGTACACTGCTTTGTATGAACAACTGTTACACGACGCACAAAGCTAGTGGAATAAATTTGCTGTTGAGAGGGCTGATTATTGCTAAACCAGATCCCTCAGAACCAGAGTCAATACAATGTAATGGTGGGATCCATCCCATCCCTGCAAAAGCTTTTAAAATAATTTTAATATTTACAGGATAGCAAGTTTAATTAACTTGACAATTTCTAGACATACACTACATGGCCAAAAGTATGTGGACACCCGAACATCACACCCGTATGTGCTCGTCAAACATCTCCTTCCAAAATCATGGGCATTAATATTAAGTTAGTCCCCCCTTGGCTGCTATAACAGCCTTCACTCTTCTGGGAAGGCTTTCCAATAGATGTTGGAACACTGCTGCGGGGATTTGCTTCCATTCAGTCACAAGAGCATTAGTGAGGTTGGGCACTGATGTTGGGCGATCAGGCCTGGCTCGCAGTCGGCGTTCCAATTCATCCCAAAGGTGTTTGATGGGGTGGAGGTCAAGGCTCTGTGCAGGCCAGTCAAGTTATTCCACACCGATCTCGACAAACCATTTCTGTATGGACTTCACTTTGTGCACAGGGGCACGCTGAAACAGAAAAGGGCCTTCCCCAAACAAAGTTGGAGCACACAATCATCTAAAATGTCATTGTATGCTGTCGCGTTAAGATTTTGCTTCACTGGAACTAAGGGGCCGAGTCTGAACCACGAAAAAGAGCCCCAGACCATTATTCCTCTTTTCACTATGCATTCGGGCAAGTAGCATTCTCCTGGCATCCACCAAACGCAGATGGTGAAGCACAATTCATCACTCCAGAGAACGCGTTTCCACTGCTCCAGAGTCCAATGGCGGCGAGCTTTACACCACTCCAGCTGACGCTTGGCATTGCACAAGGTGATCTTAGGCTTGTGTGCGGCTGCTCAGCCATGGAAACCCATTTCATGAAACTCCTGATGAACAGTTGTGCTGACGCTGCTTCCAGAGGCAGTTTGGAACTCGGTCGTGAGTGTTGCAACTGTGGACAGACTATTTTTACGTGCTAGGCACTTCAGCACTCGACGGTCCCGTTCTGTGAGCTTGTGTGGCCCACCACTTCGCGGCTGAGCTGTTCTTGCTCCGAGACGTTTCCACTTCACAATAACAGCACTTACAGTTGACCGGGGCAGCTCCAGCAGGACATAAATTTGACGAACTAACTTGGTTCCAATGGCATCCTATGACGGTGTCACGTTGAATGTCACCGATATTTTCAGTACATCTCATTCTCCTGCCAATGTTTGTCTATGGAGATTGCATGGCTGTGTGCTTGATTATGTATACCTGTCAGCAATGGGTGTGGCTGAAATAGCCAAATCCACTAATTATAAGGGGTGTTCGCATACTTTTGGCCATGCAGTGTAAGTCGAAGTTGATGGCAGAAGAAAACTAGTCTAGTAGGAAGAGGGGGGTATCATGCACCCCCCGGAAATATACTTCTAATCAGTTACAAGATTGGAAAAAGTGTAGAAAATGATGAACTGTGTTAAAAAGTTGTCAAAATGTCCCACATTATTTTTATGCAAATTAGTGTCGCCATTATCGAAAAATCTAGTTTTAGTATATCTCAGGCAATATTGCAGATAACTGAACAAATAAGGTGTCTAGACCCATGTTTTGAGGGTCAAAGATCATAAAACTATTCTTAAAGTGATCACATGTGTCTGTGTCATGCTAGTATGCAAATTAGTGCTGCCATTACAAAATAATCACATTTTTACCAATTAAGAGACTCCAGTATTGCAGATAACTGAATAATTAAGGTGTCTAGACCCATGCTTTGAGGGTCAAATATCATAATAAAACTATTCCTGAAGTGGCCACATTTATCTCTGGTATGCTATTATGCAAATTACTCCTGCCATTACTGCCATTTCCTATTTTCGTAAATGTATTCAATACCTCCGTTAATAGTTCTGCATCTTCGTCGATGCCAACTGATGTTGCTGGATATTCAACCTCCAAACCAACAAAGTAAGAAGTTAACTCAGCTACACACACACACACACACACACACACACACACACACACACACACACACACACACACACACACACACACACACACACACACACACACACACACACACACACACACACACACACACACACACACACACACACACACATGTGGATGTCAGTTTCTGCATGGAATCAGAAACAAGCAGCATCACAGCTGAGCTAGCTAGCACCATGTTAGATATAGCTAGCCTCTTAAAATCTATGGAGGTTTCTTGCTTAATTGTTGTTATCATTGCTGGTATCACTAAAACATTTGTTAGTGCCAAACATTAGCTACACACACATGTGGACGTCAGTTTCTGCATGGAACCAGAAACAGGCAGCATCAGAGCTGAGCTAGCTAGCACCATGTTAGCTAAAGCTAGCCTCTTAAAATCTACGTAGGGTTCCAGCTTAATTGTTGTTATCACTGCTTGTATCCCAAAAACATTTGTTAGCATCAAACATTAGGCTATTGTAGAACATGATGGTTGCATTCAGAACATCTGTTATCAGATTGAGAAGTCCATATTTCATAACAGGGCACCTTTAACATTAATGGTGATTTCTCATTCATTTCTCTAACAGTGGTGGTAGAAGTAGACATTAAGTCGGCATGCCCAAAAGAAAACGGAGTGTCGATCGTGCAGCCCACAAATGCTCTCCACCTGCATGCATCCTTCATGTGCCAACCATGTCTGATCATGGTCATTTTACACCCCTCACTAAAATCAAAGGAACTGCTACAGAAAAACTACAACAGCTTCAGAAGATCCGAAATTGACGTCTCCACCAATCACATGAGTCCCCATATCGTATGCAATCAGTGTGTGACCAGATCCCTACAACTCTCCCCGATGACCTGGAAAGTGTTGGGTATCACCGCAACTGTTATCAGCGCTTTACTGGCAACCTTCAGCTTCTGGGAGATGGTACAGAACCAGAACCATCAACCTCACAGCGGCATCACTCCCCTCGTAAATCAGGGGGTTCTGCAGGACCCATCTTCCCGCCAGAGTGCATTTTCTGTGACAAAGTGGAGATCAAAGATGGTCATCGCAAAACGGAGAGACCTGTATACTTCACATCTTATAAGAACAAAGAAAATGCATGGGAGCAAATTGAATCACGGGCTGAGAAAATGGGTCTAGTTCGACTTCATAGACAGGTGAAAAGCAAAGACCTCTTTGCTTGTGAGGCCAAACACCATCCGTCATGTTTTAAACCTTTCCGCACAGCATTCAGTTACTATGAGCGCGGGACTTGCAGAGCCGAAGGAGCAAAATATATCAAGCAGGCTTGCATGTCAGCCGCCCATGAAAATGTATTCGTCTCGGTACTGAAACACATTCAAACTCAGGTCGTCCAACAAAATGAGGTCCTACAGCTATCTTCCTTGCGCTTGCTCTATATCGAAGAACTTAAATCGAATGGGTACGAAAACTCAAATTATCGCTCCGAGAAACAACTGAAACGCCTACAGAATGACCCAATCAAGGAGCATATCCACTTCATGAAGGTTGATCATGACAAAGCTGATGCCATTTCTTTCTGGCTTGTGTACAGTTCAAATATCACCATTTACAATGCTCTTGCACGAGTTTACACTCTCGGAAGCACAGACAAGTACCAAAACGTTGCTCTCCTACTGCGTCAGAATATTACACAGGCTTTCAAAGAGTCCAAAGACCAACCCTGGCCGCCAACAGCTGACGACATGGAGCTCACTCCTGAAAATCTCCGACTCCCAGACCTTGTCCAGTTCCTCAGCACGGTTATGGCTGGCAAGGAAGACATGGAGACTGAAAAGATGAAGCGTCTGGTATTCTCCATTGGGCAAGACCTGTGCCGTGCAGTGTCAGAGGGAAAATGGAAGTTACCAAAACACATTCTACTCTGTGTGACTGTCAGGTACTCGTTCCGAAGCAGGCAGCTCACCATGATATTACACAGGCTTGGCCACTCTGAGAGCTACGATTTTGGCTTAGAGTTGGAAACTGCCCTGGTCAAGGTCCTGGACGAAGTCTTAACCTATCGGACACCCCAAATTGTGACAGGAGAGGGCAACCTCGTATTCCACTGTGAGTGGGACAACTTGAACAAAACCAATACCAATGTGCACGGCAGCAACATTGTCAACAGTGCTGGGGGAATCATGGTGCAGGAAGTCAAGCCTGGGTTCGAGAGCAACAAGGTCCGAATGCTGCCTATCATTGACAAGTCGCAACAGCGTAGCCTGAAAGTCGACACACCAGAAGCTCTCCCACCCTTGCACTTCACTCGCATTGGCCCAAAGTTTCCTGATGGCTCATCATTCACACCGCCTGCAGAGAATGATGTAGTCTATGCCACTAAGAGGCAAGAGTACTACATCTGGCTCTTCAGTAGGTATATCGGAAGCAGCGGCAAGCAGCCCGTGCCTGGACTAGGGGGCTTCACCTCTGCAACTGGTGCTCCTCCACCCAGAAAATCAACAGTGGACTACTTCACGCCCATCCAGCAACCGATCACTGACAACACAGTTGTTCGTGAGCTCCTGAAGCGTTCTGAGATAGCCACTGCTGAGGTGGGTCATAGGTGGGTCCTGAATACATTTGATCTGGGTGTCCGTTTGAAAGCTCTACCCATCATCTGGCATTGGTCAGATGAATTTGCCAGTCATGTGGTCCTTCAAAGGGAAGGGGAAGGTGGGGCCCTTGAAAAAGCTGGAGAAGAACCCCAGGTTTCACAAGGCGTTTAGTCAACTCGGTGACGACTGGACTCTCAAGCCTGAGGTGCTGAGGCAGTTGGAGCAATTCACCTGTGTGATGTATGGACAGAGTCGTGAGTCTTCAGTGGACGTCGTCTGTGCCAAGTTGCTACGCAAAATGGTTGGGGAAGACAAAAAACTCACTTCCAAGTCTAAGGTCGACCTGGCTCGACTTCCTCCATGCCACTCTGCTCTGAAGCCGCACGTCCAACGTGTGAACCACCGTGTCGCCTTGTACAAGCGAGCTGATGAAGCTATTCTGGAAAAGCCAAAACCCTAAGATGAGGGGCAAGGATGGATGAGGACTGATGAAGGAGTGTTGAAACCAGTATGGTCCTGCCCTACCAACCTCGCTAGTTGATCTCCTGGACACTGGAGAGCATGAACAGGAAGAGGAGGACGAGGAAGGGGAGGACGAGGAAGGGGAGGACGAGTTGGACTCTGACGATTTCATTGAAAACAATGATGAGTGATTCATAGTGGAGAAGCATTTACCTGACTGTTTATCTGGAATGGGAAAGAGAAGAGTTCGATTATGATGTTTGACCCTTGTACCACAAAATAAATAAACACAGGTTAAAAACACAACATCTGTCTAGACACGTTATTTGTTCAGTTATCTGCAATATTGGAGTCTCTTAATTGGTAAAAATGTGATTATTTTGTAATGGTGGCACTAATTTGCATACTAGCATGACACAGACACATGTGATCACTTTAATAATAGTTTTATTATGATCTTTGACCTTCAAAACATGGATCTAGACACCTTATTTGTTCAGTTATCTGCAATATTGCCTGAGATATAGTGAAACTAGATTTTTCGATAATGGCGGCACCAATTTGCATAAAAATGATACGTGGGACATTTTGACAACTTTTTAACATAGTTCATCATTTTCTACACAGTTTTTCCAATCTAGAAACACTGATTAGAAGTATATTTATGGGGGTGCATGATACCCCCCTCTTCCTACTAGACTAAACAGGCAGTGAAAGAACTGGCATCGAATTAGAAGCACTTAACAATTCCTCAACAGAATCAAGTGGATAGCAGTGAAGTGGATAGCAGTGTAGCTGCAGACACTTGCTGAGCAGTATCTGCGGCACGTGAAAAGGTGGACATGATGACATTGGATTCGTAAACAAGAAAAGGCGTTTGATGCGAAAGTAGAGGATGGACTGTGCTGGAAAAAGATTGGGATAACGTGAAGTTAATAACACGATGTTAATGTGAACCTTCAAGGAACAAAATGCAGTCGATTCGTGCTAAAAGTTATTGCTTAGCCTGCGCCACATCTGGATTAGCCTCTGGTATAGATCTGATATAAAATGCAGTTGATTCGTGCTGAAAGTTCTTGCTTAGCCTACGCCACAACTGGATTAGCCTCTGGTGAAGATTTGGTATAAAATGCAGTTGAATAGTGTTGAAAGTTCTTGCTTAGGCTGCACCACAACTGGATTAGCCTTTGGTGTAGATCTGGTAGAAAATGCAGCCAAATACTGTTGAAAGTTCTTGCTGTCGGAGCCACACATGCATTTTTTCAGGCCAACCCTGAGACAAGTTCACGATAAGGACTATTATGACAGCTCCCTGCTAAGGCAATACATTCTGGGATAACGTTAGAAAGAAAGAAAGGGTGGAGGGAGGGTTGGGGGGGGGGGCGGGGGTGAAGAAGGAAAAGTCCTGTCGCATTTCAATTACGTTGAATAAGAAGTTGAGGATTGTGGAAGGGCGAGAAGCACAGAAAGCAGGAAAACACGAGCAGCAAGGCAGGATGGTTGAAAGATAGCTGCGTGCAAGCTCACACAATACTTCAAGCTGTGGATGAAGAGGCTCAAATAAAAAGGGGGGGGGGGGGAAACTGGATCCAAGTACAATGGAACTACAAATAAAAGGAGGTTGGGGCAGCAAGGGTGGAAAGCACAAGAATGACCGCATTGTTGTCACAACCAGTGACAAAATCCGGTAAAGGGCAGATTATGCAACACATTTAATGTCCTATTAAAACTTAACACCGCTCATCCATGTCAGCCTCCGCCAGTTATATCAGAACGAGCTGATTAGTCACATGGTCACGGATTGTTGAACCCAATATGGAGCCATTCAAAAATTATGTAATGCCATTTTTTGTGATGCACTTGCAGTGCATGCTGACGAGCTTAATCAACTACTTTAAGTGAGACCTTAAAAATCGAAACAAAGGAAAAAAAACAAGTTAGGGTTAATCGACTACATTTTTCATTCCCTTTCCAATGGTACAACGCTTATCGCCCACTACTTTCCATCCAATTAGCCACCCAAAGTTTGGTTCATGGAAAAAAAACAAAAAAACTCAAGGCCAAACTTAATGGAGAAATCCTTGACCCCACCTCCCCCCACCCTTTCCATGTCTTTTTAATATTTTTCAAATAAAAAAACAAAAAAAACCTGAGTTTTGAAGGATTGAGGTATCTCTAGCAGCCATTACGAGGATTTTTGTCACACTCTTATCACCTGCCCATACGTGCAGCTCAAAGTTCTGATCACTAGATTCGAAAACCTTCAAATCAGTTTATCTTTTTCTTGGTTGAAAAATAAATAAATCTAAAAACAACGCAAATTGATAGATCTTGCAGAGCTTCTCATTTTAACCTAAATATGTATATACCCCACTCAACGAGAGTGTGCCCCAGGGGGGATCGATACACTAAGGATTTTAGTTTACTACATTTTTATCCGACAGCTTCGATTTTTCCAGGGGGAAGGGGTGATGGGGGAGGGAACCCTTATCGTAACATGACACAAACAAAGCCAATGTAAATCTGACACAAACTCGAGAAGTATATAATCAGCAGAGGCCTACAGGCCTGATCTTAGGTCCACCAGAAAACCAGGACGACAGCTACATTATCTCGACTCCACACCCATCATGGCACCCAGACAAGTGATCAACCCCCGACAACAACCATGCGGAGCTCTTGTAGACCTGCGACAACCTGAAAAGTAAGGTGAGGGTTTAATGGGGGTAGCAAATTCATGACGAAGGGTGAGATGACCTGAGGTGAACAGCCACCTTGAAAGACAAAGTTAGTTCTGCTTTTATACCTGCTGTGGACCAGAAAGAAGGTGATGAAAGATAGAGGCCACAAACCAGTCTGCGATGTCGACGCAACAGACCGATATTCAGCTTCATCACGGGAGATTCCAATGATGTCGAACCTTGGACTCTATGGCATCAATACATGAAATATGAATACAATACTGTGACTCAAGTGCACTAACCCAAAGGGGATTGCAGCACTTGCAGAGCTGCACCAGGACGGAACTGCAGATAAAAGAATTTTTAGGTTAGTTCAGATTTGCCAAGGAAAGACTTGGCACGACGCAGGAAGCCCAGATGGTGGCTGGCTTCGGACGCTAACTCTGATATGTGGTTTTCCCAGAATTGATTTGTACAGGGAACTGGAAAACCATTTAAATCCTAGACAGGCTTATTGTTGTGGATGGGGGTTTAGCTTTAGGTTTATTTGTGGAATTTAGCTTCCTGTTTTCAAGAAAAACGTTTTATTCATTCTATCGGCAAATTAACACACCTGACCAAGTATTCTAAAACGAGCATGTTCCGGTATCAAGTGAAAGAAAGTATAAAACGAGAGAGAATATTTGGATTAACTGTCTACTCAATCCTGTTCATATGAGGTAGAGTTTCATTTTAAAATGAAAGTGTGTGTGGGGGTGATGGAGGATAACATCCTGTTTGACAAATTTTCTGAAAAAACATTTTGGAGACGAAACCGTTTCAACACAGAAATTCAGGAAATAACCATTGCTATTTAATTTAATGGCAAAAAACGGATCACAATGAAATGGTTTTTATTTCAGATATGATGGCAGGAAAATTGTTATGGACAAGGAATTTCCATTCTTTCAGACCAGCTTTCGAGGGGGTAATGTACGTTCTATTGGAGGCTGAAAAAGAAGAAAACAAGGCAAAATACATTTACAATTTGTTTATGTAAAAAAAATAAGAGGAAGAGGAGTGGCTGGAATAAAATGTCTCCACAACCCATGCTACCTGCCGTTTGGAAATATGTACATCCATCTAGGCAGGCAAAGGAAAAATGCAAAAATAAAAATGTAAAAACATATATATACAGTCGTCCCTCGCTATATCGCGGTTCACTTTTCGCGGCTTTGGTACATCGCGGGTTTTTCTCGCTAGTATATGTAAAATTATATCGTGGATTTTTCGCTATATCGCGGGATTTTGCGGTATAAATGTATTTTTATATACTATTATTTAAAATATTTTTGTGGTAAAATAAGCATTTTCTAGCCTAAAAAATTAAAAAACGTAAAAAAACAAGAAAAATACAGTAATTAAAACATATTACAAGAAATAAAATACTGTACATAGTGTACAGCAGAAGAGTAGACAAAGAGACAAAGAGTCGTGCGTATGGAAAACGCAGATGCGGCAGCTTCCACTTGCGCTAGTTACCCACGTAATGGGTAAATGTAATGCTCTTTCTGGCTGTGCAGTACATTCATCATCGTCATCACCTTCATCGTCATCAGTACTGCACAACTAATTCATCATCATCTTCATCACGCAAGTTGTAGTATTGAAGAGCCGGGGCTCTTGCTTGATACGGACGAAATGACGGGCAAGACACAAACTCGTCCGAGAAGATATTTATTCTCAAAACCAACTCGGGAACACTGAAAAGCCCGTTTATCGGGCTGCATTATAAAGCACAACCAGAAACCGAAACCGAAAGCCACGCCTCTCAAGCGTGGCATGCTTCGGTGGTCACGTGATCAACAGGTGTAGCTGATTATACCCGCACGCGCGGCACGCTTTGGTGGTCACATGACCAGCCACTCTGGTGCCGCGGATCCCCGCCGGTGACGTCACCGGCTGGAGCAAGGAGATTCTGATGTTGGTCTTGCTTGGGGGACCCATGGGTCGCTAGAGTATCTTCAATGGTGAGTACCCATTAGAATTTTATATGTTGTTAAAATTACGTATGTTTAAGAGTGTAAAAAGTGTTTAAGAGTATAGGAAGTGTTTATAAGAGTATGGGAAAGGTTAATAAGAGTGTGGGAAAGGTTAATAAGAGTGTGGGAAAGGTTAATAAGAGTGTGGGGAGGGTCAAAAAGCTTTAAAATATATATAAATAATAAAATAAAAATATGGTCGCTACTTCGCGGATTTTCGTCTATCGCGGGGGGTTCTGGAACGTAACCCCCGCGATAAACGAGGGATCACTGTATGTATGTATATATATATATATATATATATATATATATATATATATATATACATATATATATATATATATATATATATATATATTGTTGCGGAACCCAACGTTGGCCTCTGTTCCCCTTATCGAAGGGGGATTAGTCCCCTTGTTTATGACTGACCGACGTGGTCCCTGATGCTGTTCAGCGACCTCCTGAAAGGCCGGTGGCCCAGCCCTGTTCGTACCGTGGACAGATGTTAATTGCCGAGCGGTTTTAGCAACCGCGGCACAAACTATTAACAATGACTAGACCCGATTCCTGAACGTTGGCCAAATCGTGCCACAGGTATTCAATGGGGAAAAGACAAAGACGACGGATGTGAAGAAGAAGACAAAAGGTAGGAAATACGAATATGATTTATTACTACTATTTACAACCAAAATAAACCAAGGAAGAAGGAAGGATAATAAAATAAAGACAGAAAGAATGGAAGGAGACACAGTGCAATTATTAACTTCTCTATAAACAGTCTTACTTATACCCCAGGACAAGACACACAGAACAAACTCACGTACACAGAAGGATGGAATGGCAGGACTGAAGGACTGGAAGGAGAGAGGAAGGTTCAGCTGGGGCAGATGGTTCGGGCTTGATCCCGCACGGAACGCCGGGCTGGACCTCGACGGCCACCGATGCCACCGATCCTGGTTCCCGTGGGGTAATGGGTCGAAGCTGCCTGGTGGAGCCAACGCTGCCTGGTGGAGTCAAAGCTGCCTGGTGGAGTCAAAGCTGCCTGGTGGAGTCAAAGCTGCCTGGTGGAGTCAAAGCTGCCTGGTGGAGTCAAAGCTGCATGGTACTGCTTCTGCCGCGTCTCTCTCTCTCCCTGTCTGAGCTCACCCCCAAAGGCTTCCGCACGCGCTTTTATTGCCCCTGGGGCGATCAAGCCGCCGGCCTCCAGGACACGCCCATTGGCGAGCTCGCCTCGGCCCTGATTGGCCGCGAGGGCCCACCGGTCCCACCCCCGGAGGAGGCGTTGGCAAGGCCACGCCTTGTTCCCGGCGCTGGGCTGACTCCTCCCACCTGCCACTCCGAGATGACCTCGTGGCTAATGGAGTCTTGCAGCGAAAAACCACCACCCCACAGCAGTGGCAGAATGCAGCAAACCACCCAGTGCAGTTGGCAATTGACGAAAGGGGGATGTGCAGGGAATCTACCTTATTCCACTTCGGTGCAATGGAGTGTTAATTAATGGAAGACACAGCCTTAATCTAATACACATAATAAGGAGATAACTACCGAACAAGGAGGAAATCTATGATTGGCTACGTGTGGTGTATGGAATAACTATGGAACGACCTTTGGCCTTTATACACAACAAATGGAGGAAGGAGGGTGATACTTTACAACAACAAAAAAAACAAAAACACAATTCTCCTATCCACAACACTGCACCCTCCTCCTCTTAGGCACGTCCCGGGCCTATTAACTTTTACCTTTAGTGTGGCACGTAGGTGTAGTTCCCTCTACATTTAACCTGACCCTGAGTGTGACAGTTTTAAAACATAAATAAATATGTCCCGCTGCTCCATTGCACCCTGCCTAATAGACTCACGCCCACAGCTAACCGAATTGCGGAATGGTTTTCAAACTAAACACTTACGGTGGGGGTGCATTATTTACAATGACGCTACTTGTATTTACAAAATGCAACCCAGGACCTGTGATTGTTCTTTGGGGGGCTGGGGGGGGGCGGAGACAGCCTGTGCTGCATCGACGCACCAGAAAGCACCAAAAACGCACCAAAACACCAAAACACCATCAAGCACCAATCAGTGCACAGTCATCACAGTTCATAATAAAAATAAACCAACAAACCCTGGTGCTGGTCGTCCTCTTTGGCTCCCTCTGCTGGCCATTGGTATTCTTCCAGTTGTTGTCTTTCTTCTTTGCTGGCAGCCTATTTGCAATAATAAAAAGGCACACAATGCGTCCATTTTTTATTTATTTATGGCCCACAGGGCCGACTATTGTGGTTCACCTGTGTGGCATCGGTGCCCTGTGACCGAGGTCCGCCAGCAAGATCTCGGGCCATCATGGCCGGTTCCAGCAGAGGGGCTATGCCCCAACCCATGGGGTCCATCAGTGGTGCTCAGCCACAGACATGTGGTCCATAAGTGGTGCATCGATGCAGACAGCTGGTTGCGGGAGTTTCGGGCACACAATGGCGGAATCCCGCACGCTCCCCTCGACGCCCAGTGGCGCACAGTCCTCGGGTGGGAGACAAGGGGGGGGGAGGAGACAGGTGAGCGAGGGGTAAGGTCACGAGGGTACACATCAACAAGGCAATGCAAGACGAGGTGCGTACGAAGAGCGAAGTGAGAAATCTCGTCCCTACCGTATGTCACCCCCCCCTTTACCTACTCTACCCTTGCCCTTGCCCCATATGTACAACAATTTACACATTACAAATCCGTCGCTACCTCCACGTCTTCCCCATATTTCCCCGACACCAAATTCGTCTTCACTCCCACTAATCCAAAATTTGCCATCACCAATTAATCATCAATCCTCAAAAGGAGGGCGAGATGGAACAACAGCACAATGTCACACCTACGTCATGATGCATCTCACATTCCAACATTTGCACAATAAAAAATAATCAAAACATCCATGGCATGGTGTGGAGTTCTGCCACCTCAGGTGAGTGGATGTAGATGGTGCGAGGAGATTCTTAATCCTAACTATCCTCTAAATGACCTTAGCACACTTTAAACTACCTGGGGTCTTTCCCTGCCAAACCATTGGCCAACTTACTCTATGCGGTTTTAAGAACCAAAATCCCATTGACCAAACTGTGGTGCTTTATCAATTTGGGGTCTCACTCCCCCGATTTCAACTCCCTGTGCCCTTGCACAATTTCAGGACTGGGTCGTGTGGCTCTCCCAGCAGGTCTACCCACCTGCACACCTCCACCACTGTAGTTGCCTCCGAGCTTACCTGCTCCTTGACCTAACCTATCTACCTGGGGAAGGCCCTCTGGCGCTCTCCCCACTCGGTGCCCTCTGTGGCACTGTGCTAACCGGGTCCATCCTCCTGATCCTCGGGCCCCATCCACAACAACTCTACCGGCTCCCAGAGCCCACCTGCGGCCTCACCTGGCCTTCATCCTCACAGTGGTGGAGTGCCCATTCAACTACACATACTAACAGGCCACACGCCCAGCCATTTCCACGTCACTAATGCACCCATCCAAACTCCATTCTTCCACACGCACCACAGATGCCAATATCCAACCACAATTTACCTGTACCCTCTACCGAACTCTTAAACTACCCTCCCCGGGTATTCATGATGGGGGTCCACTCTTCCCCCATTCTCACCTTCGCACCATCCACTCCACTCCACAGTTTCCACCATACTCACTCCACCCCATCCATTCCCTACTCCATATATTCCACACTCCATGTATTCCCTACAACCATTCTCCATTCACCTGTAGTTGCACACCTGTGCAATCACTCCTACTGGTGCTTCCTGCACCCTCCTTCCTCCCTGGACCATTTGGTCAACACAACACACAATTACCACTACTCAGTCATACACTGCTCCATACACCTCCATGCTCAACACAACTCACAATCACCTCCCGAGCATTGCCTAGCAATTCCTCATTTCACCAAGCCCGAGAGGCACCCATCGGCTGCACCACGGACGCACCCATCGGCTGCACCACGGACGCACCCACAGGCTGCACCACGGACACAGGCACCGGCGGCACCATGGACATGCGCACCGGCGGCACCACGGACACGCGCACCGGCGGCACCACGGACACGCGCACCGGCGGCACCATGGACACACCCACCGGTTGCACCACGGACACACGCACCGGCGGCACCATGGACACACCCATCGGCTGCACCACGGACACCCGCACCGGCGGCACCACGGACACACCCACCGGCTGCACCACGGACACGCGCACCGGCGGCACCATGGACACACCCATCGGCTGTACCACGGACACGTGAACCGGCGGCACCACGGACACACCCACCAGCTGCACCACGGACACATGCACCGGCGGCACCATGGACACACCCATCGGCTGCACCACGGACACGTGCACCGGCGGCACCACGGACACACCCATCGGCTGCACCACGGACACACGCACCGGCGGCACCATGGACACACCCATCGGCTGCACCACGGACCCGCGCACCGGCGGCACCACGGACACACCCACTGGCTGCACCACGGACACACACATTGGACTGCACCAACACAAGTGTGAAAAGTGGTTTTTCAACACTAACACAAGTGCGAAAAGTGGTTTTTCAACACTAACACAAGTGCGAAAAGTGGTTTTTCCACACTAATACAAGTGCAAAAGTGGTTTCCTGCACCAACACAAGTGCGAAAAGTGGTTTTTCAACACTAACACAAGTGCGAAAAGTGGTTTTTCAACACTATCACAAGTGCAAAAAGTGTTTTTTCTACACTAATACAAGCGCAAAAGTGGTTTCCTGCACCAACACAAATGCGAAAAGTGGTTTTTCAACACTAACACAAGTGCGAAAATGGTTTTTCAACACTAACACAAGTGCGAAAAGTGGTTTTTCCACACAAATACAAGTGCAAAAGTGGTTTCCTGCACCAACACAAGTGCGAAAAGTGGTTTTTCAACACTAACACAAGTGCGAAAAGTGGTTTTTCAACACTATCACAAGTGCAAAAAGTGTTTTTTCCACACTACTACAAGTGCAAAAGTGGTTTCCTGCACCAACACAAGTGCGAAAAGTGGTTTTTCAACACTAACACAAGTGCAAAAAGTGGTTTTTAAACACTAACACAAGTGCGAAAAGTGGTTTTTCCACACTAATACAAGTGCAAAAGTGGTTTCCTGCACCAACACAAGTGCAAAAAGTGGTTTTTCAACACTAACACAAGTGCGAAAAGTGGTTTATCAACACTAACACAAGTGTGAAAAGTGGTTTTTCCACACTAATACAAGTGCAAAAGTGGTTTCCTGGACCAACATAAGTGCGAAAAGTGGTTTTTCAACACTAACACAAGTGCGAAAAGTGGTTTTTCAACACTATAACAAGTGCAAAAAGTGTTTTTTCCACACTAATACAAGTGCAAAAGTGGTTTCCTGCACCAACACAAGTGCGAAAAGTGGTTTTTCAACACTAACACAAGTGCGAAAAGTGGTTTTTCAACAATAACACAAGTGCGAAAAGTGTTTTTTCCACACTAATACAAGTGCAAAAGTGGTTTCCTGCACAAACATAAGTGCGAAAAGTGGTTTTTCAACACTAACACAAGTGTGAAAAGTGGTTTTTCAACACTAACACAAGTGCGAAAAGTATTTTTTCCACACAAATACAACTGCAAAAGTGGTTTCCTGCACCAACACAAGGGCGAAAAGTGGTTTTTCAACACTAACACAAGTGCGAAAAGTGGTTTTTCAACACTAACACAAGTGCGAAAAGTGTTTTTTCCAAACTAATACAAGTGCAAAAGTGGTTTCCTGCAACAACACAAGTGCGAAAAGTGGTTTTTGAACACCAACACAAGTGCGAAAAGTGGATTTCAACACTAACACAAGTGCGAAAAGTGTTTTTTCCACACTAATACAAGTGCAAAATTGGTTTCCTGCACCTACACAAGTGCGAAATGTGGTTTTTCATCACTAACACAAGTGCGAAAAGTGGTTTTTCAACACTAACACAAGTGCGAAAAGTGGTTTTTCCACACTAATACAAGTGCAAAAGTGGTTTCCTGCACCAACACAAGTGCGAAAAGTGGTTTTTCAACACTAACACAAGTGGGAAAAGTGGTTTTTCAACACTATCACAAGTGCAAAAAGTGTTTTTTCCACACTAATACAAGTGCAAAAGTGGTTTGCTGCACCAACACAAGTGCAAAAAGTGGTTTTTCAACACTAACACAAGTGCGAAAAGTGGTTTTTCAACACTAACACAAGTGCGAAAAGTGGTTTTTCAACACTATCACAAGTGCAAAAAGTGTTTTTTCCACACTAATACGAGTGCAAAAGTGGTTTCCTGCACCAACACAAGTGCGAAAAGTGGTTTTTCAACACTAACACAAGTGCGAAAAGTGGTTTTTCAACACTATCACAAGTGCAAAAAGTGTTTTTCCCACACTAATACAAGTGCAAAAGTGGTTTCCTGCACCAACACAAGTGCGAAAAGTGGTTTTTCAACACTAACACAAGTGTGAAAAGTGGTTTTTCAACACTAACACAAGTGCGAAAAGTGGTTTTTCCACACTAATACAAGTGCAAAAGTGGTTTCCTGCACCAACACAAGTGCGAAAAGTGGTTTCCAACACTAACACAAGTGCGAAAAGTGGTTTATCAACACTACCACAAGTGTGAAAAGTGGTTTTTCAACACTAACACAAGTGTGAAAAGTGGTTTTTCCACACTAATACAAGTGCAAAAGTGGTTTCCTGGACCAACATAAGTGCGAAAAGTGGTTTTTCAACACTAACACAAGTGCGAAAAGTGGTTTTTCAACACTATAACAAGTGCAAAAAGTGTTTTTTCCACACTAATACAAGTGCAAAAGTGGTTTCCTGCACCAACACAAGTGCGAAAAGTGGTTTTTCAACACTAACACAAGTGCGAAAAGTGGTTTTTAAACACTAACACAAGTGCGAAAAGTGGTTTTTCCACGCTAATACAAGTGCAAAAGTGGTTTCCTGCACCAACACAAGTGCAAAAAGTGGTTTTTCAACACTAACACAAGTGCGAAAAGTGGTTTATCAACACTAACACAAGTGTGAAAAGTGGTTTTTCCACACTAATACAAGTGCAAAAGTGGTTTCCTGGACCAACATAAGTGCGAAAAGTGGTTTTTCAACACTAACACAAGTGCGAAAAGTGGTTTTTCAACACTATAACAAGTGCAAAAAGTGTTTTTTCCACACTAATACAAGTGCAAAAGTGGTTTCCTGCACCAACACAAGTGCGAAAAGTGGTTTTTCAACACTAACACAAGTGCGAAAAGTGGTTTTTCAACAATAACACAAGTGCGAAAAGTGTTTTTTCCACACTAATACAAGTGCAAAAGTGGTTTCCTGCACAAACATAAGTGCGAAAAGTGGTTTTTCAACACTAACACAAGTGCGAAAAGTGGTTTTTCAACACTAACACAAGTGCGAAAAGTATTTTTTCCACACAAATACAACTGCAAAAGTGGTTTCCTGCACCAACACAAGGGCGAAAAGTGGTTTTTCAACACTAACACAAGTGCGAAAAGTGGTTTTTCAACACTAACACAAGTGCGAAAAGTGTTTTTTCCAAACTAATACAAGTGCAAAAGTGGTTTCCTGCAACAACACAAGTGCGAAAAGTGGTTTTTCAACACTAACACAAGTGCGAAAAGTGGTTTTTAAACACTAACACAAGTGCGAAAAGTGGTTTTTCCACACTAATACAAGTGCAAAAGTGGTTTCCTGGACCAACATAAGTGCGAAAAGTGGTTTTTCAACACTAACACAAGTGCGAAAAGTGGTTTTTCAACACTATAACAAGTGCAAAAAGTGTTTTTTCCACACTAATACAAGTGCAAAAGTGGTTTCCTGCACCAACACAAGTGCGAAAAGTGGTTTTTCAACACTAACACAAGTGCGAAAAGTGGTTTTTCAACAATAACACAAGTGCGAAAAGTGTTTTTTCCACACTAATACAAGTGCAAAAGTGGTTTCCTGCACAAACATAAGTGCGAAAAGTGGTTTTTCAACACTAACACAAGTGCGAAAAGTGGTTTTTCAACACTAACACAAGTGCGAAAAGTATTTTTTCCACACAAATACAACTGCAAAAGTGGTTTCCTGCACCAACACAAGGGCGAAAAGTGGTTTTTCAACACTAACACAAGTGCGAAAAGTGGTTTTTCAACACTAACACAAGTGCGAAAAGTGTTTTTTCCAAACTAATACAAGTGCAAAAGTGGTTTCCTGCAACAACACAAGTGCGAAAAGTGGTTTTTGAACACCAACACAAGTGCGAAAAGTGGATTTCAACACTAACACAAGTGCGAAAAGTGTTTTTTCCACACTAATACAAGTGCAAAATTGGTTTCCTGCACCTACACAAGTGCGAAATGTGGTTTTTCATCACTAACACAAGTGCGAAAAGTGGTTTTTCAACACTAACACAAGTGCGAAAAGTGGTTTTTCCACACTAATACAAGTGCAAAAGTGGTTTCCTGCACCAACACAAGTGCGAAAAGTGGTTTTTCAACACTAACACAAGTGGGAAAAGTGGTTTTTCAACACTATCACAAGTGCAAAAAGTGTTTTTTCCACACTAATACAAGTGCAAAAGTGGTTTGCTGCACCAACACAAGTGCAAAAAGTGGTTTTTCAACACTAACACAAGTGCAAAAAGTGGTTTTTCAACACTAACACAAGTGCGAAAAGTGGTTTTTCAACACTATCACAAGTGCAAAAAGTGTTTTTTCCACACTAATACGAGTGCAAAAGTGGTTTCCTGCACAAACACAAGTGCGAAAAGTGGTTTTTCAACACTAACACAAGTGCGAAAAGTGGTTTTTCAACACTATCACAAGTGCAAAAAGTGTTTTTCCCACACTAATACAAGTGCAAAAGTGGTTTCCTGCACCAACACAAGTGCGAAAAGTGGTTTTTCAACACTAACACAAGTGTGAAAAGTGGTTTTTCAACACTAACACAAGTGCGAAAAGTGGTTTTTCCACACTAATACAAGTGCAAAAGTGGTTTCCTGCACCAACACAAGTGCGAAAAGTGGTTTCCAACACTAACACAAGTGCGAAAAGTGGTTTATCAACACTACCACAAGTGCGAAAAGTGGTTTTTCAACACTAACACAAGTGTGAAAAGTGGTTTTTCCACACTAATACAAGTGCAAAAGTGGTTTCCTGGACCAACATAAGTGCGAAAAGTGGTTTTTCAACACTAACACAAGTGCGAAAAGTGGTTTTTCAACACTATAACAAGTGCAAAAAGTGTTTTTTCCACACTAATACAAGTGCAAAAGTGGTTTCCTGCACCAACACAAGTGCGAAAAGTGGTTTTTCAACACTAACACAAGTGCGAAAAGTGGTTTTTAAACACTAACACAAGTGCGAAAAGTGGTTTTTAAACACTAACACAAGTGCGAAAAGTGGTTTTTCCACACTAATACAAGTGCAAAAGTGGTTTTTCAACACTAACACAAGTGCAAAAAGTGGTTTATCAACACTAACACAAGTGTGAAAAGTGGTTTTTCCACACTAATACAAGTGCAAAAGTGGTTTCCTGGACCAACATAAGTGCGAAAAGTGGTTTTTCAACACTAACACAAGTGCGAAAAGTGGTTTTTCAACACTATAACAAGTGCAAAAAGTGTTTTTTCCACACTAATACAAGTGCAAAAGTGGTTTCCTGCACCAACACAAGTGCGAAAAGTGGTTTTTCAACACTAACACAAGTGCGAAAAGTGGTTTTTCAACAATAACACAAGTGCGAAAAGTGTTTTTTCCACACTAATACAAGTGCAAAAGTGGTTTCCTGCACAAACATAAGTGCGAAAAGTGGTTTTTCAACACTAACACAAGTGCGAAAAGTGGTTTTTCAACACTAACACAAGTGCGAAAAGTATTTTTTCCACACAAATACAACTGCAAAAGTGGTTTCCTGCACCAACACAAGGGCGAAAAGTGGTTTTTCAACACTAACACAAGTGCGAAAAGTGGTTTTTCAACACTAACACAAGTGCGAAAAGTGTTTTTTCCAAACTAATACAAGTGCAAAAGTGGTTTCCTGCAACAACACAAGTGCGAAAAGTGGTTTTTGAACACCAACACAAGTGCGAAAAGTGGATTTCAACACTAACACAAGTGCGAAAAGTGTTTTTTCCACACTAATACAAGTGCAAAATTGGTTTCCTGCACCTACACAAGTGCGAAATGTGGTTTTTCATCACTAACACAAGTGCGAAAAGTGGTTTTTCAACACTAACACAAGTGCGAAAAGTGGTTTTTCCACACTAATACAAGTGCAAAAGTGGTTTCCTGCACCAACACAAGTGCGAAAAGTGGTTTTTCAACACTAACACAAGTGGGAAAAGTGGTTTTTCAACACTATCACAAGTGCAAAAAGTGTTTTTTCCACACTAATACAAGTGCAAAAGTGGTTTGCTGCACCAACACAAGTGCAAAAAGTGGTTTTTCAACACTAACACAAGTGCGAAAAGTGGTTTTTCAACACTAACACAAGTGCGAAAAGTGGTTTTTCAACACTATCACAAGTGCAAAAAGTGTTTTTTCCACACTAATACGAGTGCAAAAGTGGTTTCCTGCACCAACACAAGTGCGAAAAGTGGTTTTTCAACACTAACACAAGTGCGAAAAGTGGTTTTTCAACACTATCACAAGTGCAAAAAGTGTTTTTCCCACACTAATACAAGTGCAAAAGTGGTTTCCTGCACCAACACAAGTGCGAAAAGTGGTTTTTCAACACTAACACAAGTGTGAAAAGTGGTTTTTCAACACTAACACAAGTGCGAAAAGTGGTTTTTCCACACTAATACAAGTGCAAAAGTGGTTTCCTGCACCAACACAAGTGCGAAAAGTGGTTTCCAACACTAACACAAGTGCGAAAAGTGGTTTATCAACACTACCACAAGTGCGAAAAGTGGTTTTTCAACACTAACACAAGTGTGAAAAGTGGTTTTTCCACACTAATACAAGTGCAAAAGTGGTTTCCTGGACCAACATAAGTGCGAAAAGTGGTTTTTCAACACTAACACAAGTGCGAAAAGTGGTTTTTCAACACTATAACAAGTGCAAAAAGTGTTTTTTCCACACTAATACAAGTGCAAAAGTGGTTTCCTGCACCAACACAAGTGCGAAAAGTGGTTTTTCAACACTAACACAAGTGCGAAAAGTGGTTTTTCAACAATAACACAAGTGCGAAAAGTGTTTTTTCCACACTAATACAAGTGCAAAAGTGGTTTCCTGCACAAACACATGTGCGAAAGTGGTTTTTCAACACAAACACAAGTGCGAAAAGTATTTTTCCACACTAATACAAGTGCAAAAGTGGTTTCCTGCACCAACACAAGGGCGAAAAGTGGTTTTTCAACACTAACACAAGTGCGAAATGTGGTTTTTCAACACTAACACAAGTGCGAAAAGTGGTTTTTCAACACTAACACAAGTACGAAAAGTGGTTTTCCACACTAATACAAGTGCAAAAGTGGTTTCCTGCACCAACACAAGTGCGAAAAGTGGTTTTTCAACACTAACACAAGTGCGAAAAGTGGTTTGTCAACACTAACACAAGTGCGAAAAGTGGTTTTTCAACACTAACACAAGTTCGAAAAGTGTTTTTTTCCACACTAATACAAGTGCAAAAGTGGTTTCCTACACCAACACAAGTGCGAAAAGTGGTTTTTCAACACTAACACAAGTGCGAAAAGTGGTTTTTCAACACTAACACAAGTGCGAAAAGTGGTTTTTCAACACTAACACAAGTGCGAAAAGTGTTTTTTCCACACTAATACAAGGGCAAAAGTGGTTTCCTGCACCAACAAAAGTGCGAAAAGTGGTTTTTCAACACTAACACAAGTGCGAAAAGTGGTTTTTCAACACTAACACAAGTGCGAAAAGTGGTTTTTCAACACTAACACAAGTGCGAAAAGTGTTTTTTCCACACTAATACAAGTGCAAAAGTGGTTTCCTGCACCAACAAAAGTGCGAAAAGTGGTTTTTCAACACTAACACAAGTGCGAAAAGTGGTTTTTCAACACGAAAAGTTTTGTCCACACTAATACAAGTGCAAAAGTGGTTTCCTGCACCAACAAAAGTGCGAAAAGTGGTTTTTCAACACTAACACAAGTGCGAAAAGTGGTTTTTCAACACTAACACAAGTGCGAAAAGTGTTTTTTCCACACTAATACAAGTGCAAAAGTGGTTTCCTGCACGAACACAAGTGCGAAAAGTGGTTTTTCAACACTAACACAAGTGCGAAAAGTGGTTTTTCAACACTAACACAAGTGCGAAAAGTGGTTTTTCAACACTATCACATGTGCAAAAAGTGTTTTTTCTCCACTAATACAAGTGCAAAAGTGGTTACCTGCACCAACACAAGTGCGAAAAGTGGTTTTTCAACACTAACACAAGTGCGAAAAGTGGTTTTTCAACACTAACACAAGTGCGAAAAGTGGTTTTTCAACACTAATACAAGTGCGTAAAGTGTTTTTTCCACACTAATACAAGTGCAAAAGTGGTTTCCTGCACCAACACAAGTGCGAAAAGTGGTTTTTCAACACTAACACAAGTGCGAAAAGTGGTTTTTCAACACTAACACAAGTGCGAAAAGTGGTTTTTCAACACTAACACAAGTGCGAAAAGTGTTTTTCCACACTAATACAAGTGCAAAAGTGGTTTCCTGCACCAACACAAGTGCGAAAAGTGGTTTTTCAACACTAACACAAGTGCGAAAAGTGGTTTTTCAACACTAACACAAGTGCGAAAAGTGCTTTTTCAACACTAACACAAGTGCGAAAAGTGTTTTGTCCACACTAATACAAGTGCAAAAGTGGTTTCCTGCACCACCACAGGTGCGAAAAGTGGTTTTTCAACACTAACACAAGTGCGAAAAGTGGTTTTTCAACACTAACACAAGTGCGACAAGTGGTTTTTCAACACTATCACAAGTGCAAAAAGTGTTTTTTCCACACTATTACAAGTGCAAAAGTGGTTTCCTGCACCAACACAAGTGCGAAAAGTGGTTTTTCAACACTAACACAAGTGCGAAAAGTGGTTTTTCAACACTAACACAAGTGCGAAAAGTGGTTTTTCAACACTATCACATGTGCAAAAAGTGTTTTTTCTCCACTAATACAAGTGCAAAAGTGGTTACCTGCACCAACACAAGTGCGAAAAGTGTTTTTCCACACTAATACAAGTGCAAAAGTGGTTTCCTGCACCAACACAAGTGCGAAAAGTGGTTTTTCAACACTAACACAAGTGCGAAAAGTGGTTTTTCAACACTAACACAAGTGCGAAAAGTGCTTTTTCAACACTAACACAAGTGCGAAAAGTGTTTTGTCCACACTAATACAAGTGCAAAAGTGGTTTCCTGCACCACCACAGGTGCGAAAAGTGGTTTTTCAACACTAACACAAGTGCGAAAAGTGGTTTTTCAACACTAACACAAGTGCGAAAAGTGGTTTTTCAACACTATCACAAGTGCAAAAAGTGTTTTTTCCACACTATTACAAGTGCAAAAGTGGTTTCCTGCACCAACACAAGTGCGAAAAGTGGTTTTTCAACACTAACACAAGTGCGAAATGTGGTTTTTCAACACTAACACAAGTGGGAAAAGTGGTTTTTCAACACTAACACAAGTGCGAAAAGTGTTTTTTCAACACTAATACAAGTGCAATAGTGGTTTCCTGCACCAACACAAGTGCGAAAAGTGGTTTTTCAACACTAACACAAGTGCGAAAAGTGGTTTTTCAACACTAACGCAAGTGCGAAAAATGGTTTTTCAACACTAACACAAGTGCAAAAAGTGGTTTTTCAACACTAACACAAGTGCGAAAAGTGGTTTTTCAACACTATCACAAGTGCAAAAAGTGTTTTTTCCACACTAATACAAGTGCAAAAGTGGTTTCCTGCACCAACACAAGTGCGAAAAGTGGTTTTTCAACACTAACACAAGTGCGAAAAGTGGTTTTTCAACACTAACACAAGTGCGAAAAGTGTTTTTTCCACACTAATACAAGTGCAAAAGTGGTTTCCTGCACCAACACAAGTGCGAAAAGTGGTTTTTCAACACTAACACAAGTGCAAAAAGTGGTTTTTCAACACTAACACAAGTGCGAAAAGTGGTTTTTCAACACTATCACAAGTGCAAAAAGTGTTTTTTCCACACTAATACAAGTGCAAATGTGGTTTCCTGCACCAACACAAGTGCGAAAAGTGGTGTTTCAACACTAACACAAGTGCGAAAAGTGATTTTTCAACACTAAGACAAGTGCGAAAAGTGTTTTTTCCACACTAATACAAGTGCAAAAGTGGTTTCCTGCACCAACACAAGTGCGAAAAGTGGTTTTTCAACACTAACACAAGTGCGAAAAGTGGTTTTTCAACACTAACACAAGTGCGAAAAGTGGTTTTTCAACACTAACACAAGCGCGAAAAGTGTTTTTTCCACACTAATACAAGTGCAAAAGTGGTTTCCTGCACCAACACAAGTGCGAAAAGTGGTTTTTCAACACCAACACAAGTGCGAAAAGTGGTTTTTCAACACTAACACAAGTGCGAAAAGTGTTTTTTCCACACTAATACAAGTGCAAAAGTGGTTTCCTGCACCAACACAAGTGCGAAAAGTGGTTTTTCAACACTAACACAAGTGCAAAAAGTGGTTTTTCAACACTAACACAAGTGCGAAAAGTGTTTTTTCCACACTAATACAAGTGCAAAAGTGGTTTCCTGCACCAACACAAGTGCGAAATGTGGTTTTTCAACACTAACACAAGTGCGAAAAGTGGTTTTTCAACACTAACACAAGTGCGAAAAGTGGTTTTTCAACACTAACACAAGTGCGAAAAGTGTTTTGTCCACACTAATACAAGTGCAAAAGTGGTTTCCTGCACCAACACAAGTGCAAAAAGTGGTTTTTCAACACTAACACAAGTGCGAAAAGTGGTTTTTCAACACTAACACAAGTGCGAAAAGTGGTTTTTCAACACTATCACAAGTGCAAAAAGTGTTTTTTCCACACTATTACAAGTGCAAAAGTGGTTTCCTGCACCAAGACAAGTGCAAAAAGTGGTTTTTCAACACTAACACAAGTGCGAAAAGTGGTTTTTCAACACTAACACAAGTGCGAAAAGTGCTTTTTCAACACTAACACAAGTGCGAAAAGTGTTTTGTCCACACTAATACAAGTGCAAAAGTGGTTTCCTGCACCACCACAGGTGCGAAAAGTGGTTTTTCAACACTAACACAAGTGCGAAAAGTGGTTTTTCAACACTAACACAAGTGCGACAAGTGGTTTTTCAACACTATCACAAGTGCAAAAAGTGTTTTTTCCACACTATTACAAGTGCAAAAGTGGTTTCCTGCACCAACACAAGTGCGAAAAGTGGTTTTTCAACACTAACACAAGTGCGAAAAGTGGTTTTTCAACACTAACACAAGTGCGAAAAGTGGTTTTTCAACACTATCACATGTGCAAAAAGTGTTTTTTCTCCACTAATACAAGTGCAAAAGTGGTTACCTGCACCAACACAAGTGCGAAAAGTGTTTTTCCACACTAATACAAGTGCAAAAGTGGTTTCCTGCACCAACACAAGTGCGAAAAGTGGTTTTTCAACACTAACACAAGTGCGAAAAGTGGTTTTTCAACACTAACACAAGTGCGAAAAGTGCTTTTTCAACACTAACACAAGTGCGAAAAGTGTTTTGTCCACACTAATACAAGTGCAAAAGTGGTTTCCTGCACCAACACAAGTGCGAAAAGTGGTTTTTCAACACTAACACAAGTGTGAAAAGTGGTTTTTCAACACTAACACAAGTGCGAAAAGTGGTTTTTCCACACTAATACAAGTGCAAAAGTGGTTTCCTGCACCAACACAAGTGCGAAAAGTGGTTTCCAACACTAACACAAGTGCGAAAAGTGGTTTATCAACACTACCACAAGTGCGAAAAGTGGTTTTTCAACACTAACACAAGTGTGAAAAGTGGTTTTTCCACACTAATACAAGTGCAAAAGTGGTTTCCTGGACCAACATAAGTGCGAAAAGTGGTTTTTCAACACTAACACAAGTGCGAAAAGTGGTTTTTCAACACTATAACAAGTGCAAAAAGTGTTTTTTCCACACTAATACAAGTGCAAAAGTGGTTTCCTGCACCAACACAAGTGCGAAAAGTGGTTTTTCAACACTAACACAAGTGCGAAAAGTGGTTTTTCAACAATAACACAAGTGCGAAAAGTGTTTTTTCCACACTAATACAAGTGCAAAAGTGGTTTCCTGCACAAACACATGTGCGAAAGTGGTTTTTCAACACAAACACAAGTGCGAAAAGTATTTTTCCACACTAATACAAGTGCAAAAGTGGTTTCCTGCACCAACACAAGGGCGAAAAGTGGTTTTTCAACACTAACACAAGTGCGAAATGTGGTTTTTCAACACTAACACAAGTGCGAAAAGTGGTTTTTCAACACTAACACAAGTACGAAAAGTGGTTTTCCACACTAATACAAGTGCAAAAGTGGTTTCCTGCACCAACACAAGTGCGAAAAGTGGTTTTTCAACACTAACACAAGTGCGAAAAGTGGTTTGTCAACACTAACACAAGTGCGAAAAGTGGTTTTTCAACACTAACACAAGTTCGAAAAGTGTTTTTTTCCACACTAATACAAGTGCAAAAGTGGTTTCCTACACCAACACAAGTGCGAAAAGTGGTTTTTCAACACTAACACAAGTGCGAAAAGTGGTTTTTCAACACTAACACAAGTGCGAAAAGTGGTTTTTCAACACTAACACAAGTGCGAAAAGTGTTTTTTCCACACTAATACAAGGGCAAAAGTGGTTTCCTGCACCAACAAAAGTGCGAAAAGTGGTTTTTCAACACTAACACAAGTGCGAAAAGTGGTTTTTCAACACTAACACAAGTGCGAAAAGTGGTTTTTCAACACTAACACAAGTGCGAAAAGTGTTTTTTCCACACTAATACAAGTGCAAAAGTGGTTTCCTGCACCAACAAAAGTGCGAAAAGTGGTTTTTCAACACTAACACAAGTGCGAAAAGTGGTTTTTCAACACGAAAAGTTTTGTCCACACTAATACAAGTGCAAAAGTGGTTTCCTGCACCAACAAAAGTGCGAAAAGTGGTTTTTCAACACTAACACAAGTGCGAAAAGTGGTTTTTCAACACTAACACAAGTGCGAAAAGTGTTTTTTCCACACTAATACAAGTGCAAAAGTGGTTTCCTGCACGAACACAAGTGCGAAAAGTGGTTTTTCAACACTAACACAAGTGCGAAAAGTGGTTTTTCAACACTAACACAAGTGCGAAAAGTGGTTTTTCAACACTATCACATGTGCAAAAAGTGTTTTTTCTCCACTAATACAAGTGCAAAAGTGGTTACCTGCACCAACACAAGTGCGAAAAGTGGTTTTTCAACACTAACACAAGTGCGAAAAGTGGTTTTTCAACACTAACACAAGTGCGAAAAGTGGTTTTTCAACACTAATACAAGTGCGTAAAGTGTTTTTTCCACACTAATACAAGTGCAAAAGTGGTTTCCTGCACCAACACAAGTGCGAAAAGTGGTTTTTCAACACTAACACAAGTGCGAAAAGTGGTTTTTCAACACTAACACAAGTGCGAAAAGTGGTTTTTCAACACTAACACAAGTGCGAAAAGTGTTTTTCCACACTAATACAAGTGCAAAAGTGGTTTCCTGCACCAACACAAGTGCGAAAAGTGGTTTTTCAACACTAACACAAGTGCGAAAAGTGGTTTTTCAACACTAACACAAGTGCGAAAAGTGCTTTTTCAACACTAACACAAGTGCGAAAAGTGTTTTGTCCACACTAATACAAGTGCAAAAGTGGTTTCCTGCACCACCACAGGTGCGAAAAGTGGTTTTTCAACACTAACACAAGTGCGAAAAGTGGTTTTTCAACACTAACACAAGTGCGACAAGTGGTTTTTCAACACTATCACAAGTGCAAAAAGTGTTTTTTCCACACTATTACAAGTGCAAAAGTGGTTTCCTGCACCAACACAAGTGCGAAAAGTGGTTTTTCAACACTAACACAAGTGCGAAAAGTGGTTTTTCAACACTAACACAAGTGCGAAAAGTGGTTTTTCAACACTATCACATGTGCAAAAAGTGTTTTTTCTCCACTAATACAAGTGCAAAAGTGGTTACCTGCACCAACACAAGTGCGAAAAGTGTTTTTCCACACTAATACAAGTGCAAAAGTGGTTTCCTGCACCAACACAAGTGCGAAAAGTGGTTTTTCAACACTAACACAAGTGCGAAAAGTGGTTTTTCAACACTAACACAAGTGCGAAAAGTGCTTTTTCAACACTAACACAAGTGCGAAAAGTGTTTTGTCCACACTAATACAAGTGCAAAAGTGGTTTCCTGCACCACCACAGGTGCGAAAAGTGGTTTTTCAACACTAACACAAGTGCGAAAAGTGGTTTTTCAACACTAACACAAGTGCGAAAAGTGGTTTTTCAACACTATCACAAGTGCAAAAAGTGTTTTTTCCACACTATTACAAGTGCAAAAGTGGTTTCCTGCACCAACACAAGTGCGAAAAGTGGTTTTTCAACACTAACACAAGTGCGAAATGTGGTTTTTCAACACTAACACAAGTGGGAAAAGTGGTTTTTCAACACTAACACAAGTGCGAAAAGTGTTTTTTCAACACTAATACAAGTGCAATAGTGGTTTCCTGCACCAACACAAGTGCGAAAAGTGGTTTTTCAACACTAACACAAGTGCGAAAAGTGGTTTTTCAACACTAACGCAAGTGCGAAAAATGGTTTTTCAACACTAACACAAGTGCAAAAAGTGGTTTTTCAACACTAACACAAGTGCGAAAAGTGGTTTTTCAACACTATCACAAGTGCAAAAAGTGTTTTTTCCACACTAATACAAGTGCAAAAGTGGTTTCCTGCACCAACACAAGTGCGAAAAGTGGTTTTTCAACACTAACACAAGTGCGAAAAGTGGTTTTTCAACACTAACACAAGTGCGAAAAGTGTTTTTTCCACACTAATACAAGTGCAAAAGTGGTTTCCTGCACCAACACAAGTGCGAAAAGTGGTTTTTCAACACTAACACAAGTGCAAAAAGTGGTTTTTCAACACTAACACAAGTGCGAAAAGTGGTTTTTCAACACTATCACAAGTGCAAAAAGTGTTTTTTCCACACTAATACAAGTGCAAATGTGGTTTCCTGCACCAACACAAGTGCGAAAAGTGGTGTTTCAACACTAACACAAGTGCGAAAAGTGATTTTTCAACACTAAGACAAGTGCGAAAAGTGTTTTTTCCACACTAATACAAGTGCAAAAGTGGTTTCCTGCACCAACACAAGTGCGAAAAGTGGTTTTTCAACACTAACACAAGTGCGAAAAGTGGTTTTTCAACACTAACACAAGTGCGAAAAGTGGTTTTTCAACACTAACACAAGCGCGAAAAGTGTTTTTTCCACACTAATACAAGTGCAAAAGTGGTTTCCTGCACCAACACAAGTGCGAAAAGTGGTTTTTCAACACCAACACAAGTGCGAAAAGTGGTTTTTCAACACTAACACAAGTGCGAAAAGTGTTTTTTCCACACTAATACAAGTGCAAAAGTGGTTTCCTGCACCAACACAAGTGCGAAAAGTGGTTTTTCAACACTAACACAAGTGCAAAAAGTGGTTTTTCAACACTAACACAAGTGCGAAAAGTGTTTTTTCCACACTAATACAAGTGCAAAAGTGGTTTCCTGCACCAACACAAGTGCGAAATGTGGTTTTTCAACACTAACACAAGTGCGAAAAGTGGTTTTTCAACACTAACACAAGTGCGAAAAGTGGTTTTTCAACACTAACACAAGTGCGAAAAGTGTTTTGTCCACACTAATACAAGTGCAAAAGTGGTTTCCTGCACCAACACAAGTGCAAAAAGTGGTTTTTCAACACTAACACAAGTGCGAAAAGTGGTTTTTCAACACTAACACAAGTGCGAAAAGTGGTTTTTCAACACTATCACAAGTGCAAAAAGTGTTTTTTCCACACTATTACAAGTGCAAAAGTGGTTTCCTGCACCAAGACAAGTGCAAAAAGTGGTTTTTCAACACTAACACAAGTGCGAAAAGTGGTTTTTCAACACTAACACAAGTGCGAAAAGTGCTTTTTCAACACTAACACAAGTGCGAAAAGTGTTTTGTCCACACTAATACAAGTGCAAAAGTGGTTTCCTGCACCACCACAGGTGCGAAAAGTGGTTTTTCAACACTAACACAAGTGCGAAAAGTGGTTTTTCAACACTAACACAAGTGCGACAAGTGGTTTTTCAACACTATCACAAGTGCAAAAAGTGTTTTTTCCACACTATTACAAGTGCAAAAGTGGTTTCCTGCACCAACACAAGTGCGAAAAGTGGTTTTTCAACACTAACACAAGTGCGAAAAGTGGTTTTTCAACACTAACACAAGTGCGAAAAGTGGTTTTTCAACACTATCACATGTGCAAAAAGTGTTTTTTCTCCACTAATACAAGTGCAAAAGTGGTTACCTGCACCAACACAAGTGCGAAAAGTGTTTTTCCACACTAATACAAGTGCAAAAGTGGTTTCCTGCACCAACACAAGTGCGAAAAGTGGTTTTTCAACACTAACACAAGTGCGAAAAGTGGTTTTTCAACACTAACACAAGTGCGAAAAGTGCTTTTTCAACACTAACACAAGTGCGAAAAGTGTTTTGTCCACACTAATACAAGTGCAAAAGTGGTTTCCTGCACCACCACAGGTGCGAAAAGTGGTTTTTCAACACTAACACAAGTGCGAAAAGTGGTTTTTCAACACTAACACAAGTGCGAAAAGTGGTTTTTCAACACTATCACAAGTGCAAAAAGTGTTTTTTCCACACTATTACAAGTGCAAAAGTGGTTTCCTGCACCAACACAAGTGCGAAAAGTGGTTTTTCAACACTAACACAAGTGCGAAATGTGGTTTTTCAACACTAACACAAGTGGGAAAAGTGGTTTTTCAACACTAACACAAGTGCGAAAAGTGTTTTTTCCACACTAATACAAGTGCAATAGTGGTTTCCTGCACCAACACAAGTGCGAAAAGTGGTTTTTCAACACTAACACAAGTGCGAAAAGTGGTTTTTCAACACTAACGCAAGTGCGAAAAATGGTTTTTCAACACTAACACAAGTGCAAAAAGTGGTTTTTCAACACTAACACAAGTGCGAAAAGTGGTTTTTCAACACTATCACAAGTGCAAAAAGTGTTTTTTCCACACTAATACAAGTGCAAAAGTGGTTTCCTGCACCAACACAAGTGCGAAAAGTGGTTTTTCAACACTAACACAAGTGCGAAAAGTGGTTTTTCAACACTAACACAAGTGCGAAAAGTGTTTTTTCCACACTAATACAAGTGCAAAAGTGGTTTCCTGCACCAACACAAGTGCGAAAAGTGGTTTTTCAACACTAACACAAGTGCAAAAAGTGGTTTTTCAACACTAACACAAGTGCGAAAAGTGGTTTTTCAACACTATCACAAGTGCAAAAAGTGTTTTTTCCACACTAATACAAGTGCAAATGTGGTTTCCTGCACCAACACAAGTGCGAAAAGTGGTGTTTCAACACTAACACAAGTGCGAAAAGTGATTTTTCAACACTAACACAAGTGCGAAAAGTGTTTTTTCCACACTAATACAAGTGCAAAAGTGGTTTCCTGCACCAACACAAGTGCGAAAAGTGGTTTTTCAACACTAACACAAGTGCGAAAAGTGGTTTTTCAACACTAACACAAGTGCGAAAAGTGGTTTTTCAACACTAACACAAGCGCGAAAAGTGTTTTTTCCACACTAATACAAGTGCAAAAGTGGTTTCCTGCACCAACACAAGTGCGAAAAGTGGTTTTTCAACACTAACACAAGTGCGAAAAGTGGTTTTTCAACACTAACACAAGTGCGAAAAGTGTTTTTTCCACACTAATACAAGTGCAAAAGTGGTTTCCTGCACCAACACAAGTGCGAAAAGTGGTTTTTCAACACTAACACAAGTGCAAAAAGTGGTTTTTCAACACTAACACAAGTGCGAAAAGTGTTTTTTCCACACTAATACAAGTGCAAAAGTGGTTTCCTGCACCAACACAAGTGCGAAATGTGGTTTTTCAACACTAACACAAGTGCGAAAAGTGGTTTTTCAACACTAACACAAGTGCGAAAAGTGGTTTTTCAACACTAACACAAGTGCGAAAAGTGTTTTGTCCACACTAATACAAGTGCAAAAGTGGTTTCCTGCACCAACACAAGTGCAAAAAGTGGTTTTTCAACACTAACACAAGTGCGAAAAGTGGTTTTTCAACACTAACACAAGTGCGAAAAGTGGTTTTTCAACACTATCACAAGTGCAAAAAGTGTTTTTTCCACACTATTACAAGTGCAAAAGTGGTTTCCTGCACCAAGACAAG
The DNA here is from genome assembly GCF_964187855.1 of Myxine glutinosa. Taxonomy (NCBI): domain Eukaryota; kingdom Metazoa; phylum Chordata; class Myxini; order Myxiniformes; family Myxinidae; genus Myxine; species Myxine glutinosa. The sequence continues at coordinate 382,111 of NW_027616365.1, read as the reverse complement.
TGCAAAAAGTGGTTTTTCAACACTAACACAAGTGCGAAAAGTGGTTTTTCAACACTAACACAAGTGCGAAAAGTGGTTTTTCAACACTAACACAAGTGTGAAAAGTGTTTTTTCCACACTAATACAAGTGCAAAAGTGGTTTCCTACACCAACACAAGTGCGAAAAGTGGTTTTTCAACACTAACACAAGTGCGAAAAGTGGTTTTTCAACACTAACACAAGTGCGAAAAGTGTTTTTTCCACACTAATACAAGTGCAAAAGTGGTTTCCTGCACCAACACAAGTGCGAAAAGTGGTTTTTCAACACTAACACAAGTGCGAAAAGTGGTTTTTCAACACTAACGCAAGTGCGAAAAGTGTTTTTTCCACACTAATACAAGTGCAAAAGTGGTTTCATGCACCAACACAAGTGCGAAAAGTGGTTTTTCAACACTAACACAATTGCGAAAAGTGGTTTTTCAACACTAACACAAGTTCGAAAAGTCGTTTTTCAACACTATCACAAGTGCAAAAAGTGTTTTTTCCACACTAATACAAGTGCAAAAGTGGTTTCCTGCACCAACACAAGTGCGAAAAGTGGTTTTTCAACACTAACAAAAGTGCGAAAAGTGGTTTTTCAACACTAACACAAGTGCGAAAAGTGGTTTTTCAACACTAACACAAGTTCGAAAAGTGTTTTTTCCACACTAATATAAGTGCAAAAGTGGTTTCCTACACCAACACAAGTGCGAAAAGTGGGTTTTCAACACTAACACAAGTGCGAAAAGTGGTTTTTCAACACTAACACAAGTGCGAAAAGTGGTTTTTCAACACTAACACAAGTGCGAAAAGTGTTTTTTCCACACTAATACAAGTGCAAAAGTGGTTTCCTGCACCAACACAAGTGCGAAAAGTGGTTTTTCAACACTAACACAAGTGCGAAAAGTGGTTTTTCAACACTAACACAAGTGCGAAAAGTGGTTTTTCAACACTAACACAAGTGCGAAAAGTGTTTTTTCCACACTAATACAAGTGCAAAAGTGGTTTCCTGCACCAACAAAAGTGCGAAAAGTGGTTTTTCAACACTAACACAAGTGCGAAAAGTGGTTTTTCAACACTAACACAAGTGCGAAAAGTGTTTTTTCCACACTAATACAAGTGCAAAAGTGGTTTCCTGCACCAACACAAGTGCGAAAAGTGGTTTTTCAACACTTACACAAGTGCGAAAAGTGGTTTTTCAACACTAACACAAGTGCGAAAAGTGTATTTTCCACACTAATACAAGTGCAAAAGTGGTTTCCTGCACCAACACAAGTGCGAAAAGTGGTTTTTCAACACTAACACAAGTGCGAAAAGTGGTTTTTCAACACTAACACAAGTGCGAAAAGTGGTTTTTCAACACTAACACAAGTGCGAAAAGTGTTTTGTCCACACTAATACAAGTGCAAAAGTGGTTTCCTGCACCACCACAGGTGCGAAAAGTGTTTTTTCAACACTAACACAAGTGCGAAAAGTGATTTTTCAACACTAACACAAGTGCGAAAAGTGTTTTTTCCACACTAATACAAGTGCAAAAGTGGTTTCCTGCACCAACACAAGTGCGAAAAGTGGTTTTTCAACACTAACACAAGTGCGAAAAGTGGTTTTTCAACACTAACACAAGTGCGAAAAGTGGTTTTTCAACACTAACACAAGCGCGAAAAGTGTTTTTTCCACACTAATACAAGTGCAAAAGTGGTTTCCTGCACCAACACAAGTGCGAAAAGTGGTTTTTCAACACTAACACAAGTGCGAAAAGTGGTTTTTCAACACTAACACAAGTGCGAAAAGTGTTTTTTCCACACTAATACAAGTGCAAAAGTGGTTTTCTGCACCAACACAAGTGCGAAAAGTGTTTTTTCAACACTAACACAAGTGCGAAAAGTGGTTTTTCAACACTAACACAAGTGCGAAAAGTGTTTTTTCCACACTAATACAAGTGCAAAAGTGGTTTCCTGCACCAACACAAGTGCGAAATGTGGTTTTTCAACACTAACACAAGTGCGAAAAGTGGTTTTTCAACACTAACACAAGTGCGAAAAGTGGTTTTTCAACACTAACACAAGTGCGAAAAGTGTTTTGTCCACACTAATACAAGTGCAAAAGTGGTTTCCTGCACCAACACAAGTGCAAAAAGTGGTTTTTCAACACTAACACAAGTGCGAAAAGTGGTTTTTCAACACTAACACAAGTGCGAAAAGTGGTTTTTCAACACTATCACAAGTGCAAAAAGTGTTTTTTCCACACTATTACAAGTGCAAAAGTGGTTTCCTGCACCAAGACAAGTGCAAAAAGTGGTTTTTCAACACTAACACAAGTGCGAAAAGTGGTTTTTCAACACTAACACAAGTGCGAAAAGTGGTTTTTCAACACTAACACAAGTGTGAAAAGTGTTTTTTCCACACTAATACAAGTGCAAAAGTGGTTTCCTACACCAACACAAGTGCGAAAAGTGGTTTTTCAACACTAACACAAGTGCGAAAAGTGGTTTTTCAACACTAACACAAGTGCGAAAAGTGTTTTTTCCACACTAATACAAGTGCAAAAGTGGTTTCCTGCACCAACACAAGTGCGAAAAGTGGTTTTTCAACACTAACACAAGTGCGAAAAGTGGTTTTTCAACACTAACGCAAGTGCGAAAAGTGTTTTTTCCACACTAATAAAAGTGCAAAAGTGGTTTCCTGCACCAACACAAGTGCAAAAAGTGGTTTTTCAACACTAACACAATTGCGAAAAGTGGTTTTTCAACACTAACACAAGTGCGAAAAGTCGTTTTTCAACACTATCACAAGTGCAAAAAGTGTTTTTTCCACACTAATACAAGTGCAAAAGTGGTTTCCTGCACCAACACAAGTGCGAAAAGTGGTTTTTCAACACTAACAAAAGTGCGAAAAGTGGTTTTTCAACACTAACACAAGTGCGAAAAGTGGTTTTTCAACACTAACACAAGTTCGAAAAGTGTTTTTTCCACACTAATATAAGTGCAAAAGTGGTTTCCTACACCAACACAAGTGCGAAAAGTGGGTTTTCAACACTAACACAAGTGCGAAAAGTGGTTTTTCAACACTAACACAAGTGCGAAAAGTGGTTTCTCAACACTAACACAAGTGCGAAAAGTGTTTTTTCCACACTAATACAAGTGCAAAAGTGGTTTCCTGCACAAACACAAGTGCGAAAAGTGGTTTTTCAACACTAACACAAGTACGAAAAGTGGTTTTCCACACTAATACAAGTGCAAAAGTGGTTTCCTGCACCAACACAAGTGCGAAAAGTGGTTTTTCAACACTAACACAAGTGCGAAAAGTGGTTTGTCAACACTAACACAAGTGCGAAAAGTGGTTTTTCAACACTAACACAAGTTCGAAAAGTGTTTTTTTCCACACTAATACAAGTGCAAAAGTGGTTTCCTACACCAACACAAGTGCGAAAAGTGGTTTTTCAACACTAACACAAGTGCGAAAAGTGGTTTTTCAACACTAACACAAGTGCGAAAAGTGGTTTTTCAACACTAACACAAGTGCGAAAAGTGTTTTTTCCACACTAATACAAGTGCAAAAGTGGTTTCCTGCACCAACACAAGTGCGAAAAGTGGTTTTTCAACACTAACACAAGTGCGAAAAGTGGTTTTTCAACACTAACACAAGTGCGAAAAGTGGTTTTCAACACTAACACAAGTGCGAAAAGTGTTTTTTCCACACTAATACAAGTGCAAAAGTGGTTTCCTGCACCAACAAAAGTGCGAAAAGTGGTTTTTCAACACTAACACAAGTGCGAAAAGTGGTTTTTCAACACTAACACAAGTGCGAAAAGTGTTTTTTCCACACTAATACAAGTGCAAAAGTGGTTTCCTGCACGAAAACAAGTGCGAAAAGTGGTTTTTCAACACTAACACAAGTGCGAAAAGTGGTTTTTCAACACTAACACAAGTGCGAAAAGTGTATTTTCCACACTAATACAAGTGCAAAAGTGGTTTCCTGCACCAACACAAGTGCGAAAAGTGGTTTTTCAACACTAACACAAGTGCGAAAAGTGGTTTTTCAACACTAACACAAGTGCGAAAAGTGGTTTTTCAACACTAACACAAGTGTGAAAAGTGTTTTGTCCACACTAATACAAGTGAAAAGTGGTTCCCTGCACCAACACAGGTGCGAAAAGTGGTTTTTCAACACTAACACAAGTGCGAAAAGTGGTTTTTCAACACTAACACAAGTGCGAAAAGTGGTTTTTCAACACTATCACAAGTGCAAAAAGTGATTTTTCCACACTATTACAAGTGCAAAAGTGGTTTCCTGCACCAACACAAGTGCGAAAAGTGGTTTTTCAACACTAACACAAGTGCGAAAAGTGGTTTTTCAACACTAACACAAGTGCGAAAAGTGGTTTTTCAACACTATCACATGTGCAAAAAGTGTTTTTTCTCCACTAATACAAGTGCAAAAGTGGTTACCTGCACCAACACAAGTGCGAAAAGTGGTTTTTCAACACTAACACAAGTGCGAAAAGTGGTTTTTCAACACTAACACAAGTGCGAAAAGTGGTTTTTCAACACTAATACAAGTGCGTAAAGTGTTTTTTCCACACTAATACAAGTGCAAAAGTGGTTTCCTGCACCAACACAAGTGCAAAAAGTGGTTTTTCAACACTAACACGAGTGCGAAAAGTGGTTTTTCAACACTAACACAAGTGCGAAAAGTGGTTTTTCAACACTAACACAAGTGCGAAAAGTGTTTTTCCACACTAATACAAGTGCAAAAGTGGTTTCCTGCACCAACACAAGTGCGAAAAGTGGTTTTTCAACACTAACACAAGTGCGAAAAGTGGTTTTTCAACACTAACACAAGTGCGAAAAGTGCTTTTTCGACACTAACACAAGTGCGAAAAGTGTTTTGTCCACACTAATACAAGTGCAAAAGTGGTTTCCTGCACCACCACAGGTGCGAAAAGTGGTTTTTCAACACTATCACAAGTGCAAAAAGTGTTTTTTCCACACTATTACAAGTGCAAAAGTGGTTTCCTGCACCAACACAAGTGCGAAAAGTGGTTTTTCAACACTAACACAAGTGCGAAAAGTGGTTTTTCAACACTAACACAAGTGCGAAAAGTGGTTTTTCAACACTATCACATGTGCAAAAAGTGTTTTTTCTCCACTAATACAAGTGCAAAAGTGGTTACCTGCACCAACACAAGTGCGAAAAGTGTTTTTCCACACTAATACAAGTGCAAAAGTGGTTTCCTGCACCAACACAAGTGCGAAAAGTGGTTTTTCAACTCTAACACAAGTGCGAAAAGTGGTTTTTCAACCCTACCCCAAGAGCGAAAAGTGGTTTTTCAACACTAACACAAGTGCGAAAAGTGTTTTTTCCACACTAATACAAGTGCAAAAGTGGTTTCCTGCACCAACACAAGTGCGAAAAGTGGTTTTCAACACTAACACAAATGCGAAAAGTGGTTTTTCAACACTAACACAAGTGCGAAAAGAGGTTTTTCAACACAATCACAAGTGCAAAAAGTGTTTTTTCCACACTTATACAAGTGCAAAAGTGGTTTCCTGCACCAATACAAGTGCGAAAAGTGGTTTTTCAACACTAACACAAGTGCGAAAAGTGGTTTTTCAACACTAACAAGTGCGAAAAGTGTTTTTTCCACACTAATACAAGTGCAAAAGTGGTTTCCTGCACCAACACAAGTGCGAAAAGTGGTTTTTCAACACTAACACAAGTGCGAAAAGTGGTTTTTCAACGCTAACACAAGTGCGAAAAGTGGTTTTTCAACACTAACACAAGTGCGAAAAGTGTTTTTTCCACACTAATACAAGTGCAAAAGTGGTTTCCTGCACCAACACAAGTGCGAAAAGTGGTTTTTCAACACTAACACAAGTGCGAAATGTGGTTTTTCAACACTAACACAAGTGTGAAAAGTGGTTTTTCAACACTAACACAAGTGCGAAAAGTGTTTTTTCCACACTAATACAACTGCAAAAGTGGTTTCCTGCACTAACACAATTGCGAAAAGTGGTTTTTCAACACAAACACAAGTGCGAAAAGTGGTTTTTCAACACAAACACAAGTGCGAAAAGTGGTTTTTCAACACTAACACAAGTGCGAAAAGTGGTTTTTCAACACTAACACAAGTGCGAAAAGTGTTTTTTCCACACTAATACAAGTGCAAAAGTGGTTTCCTGCACCAACACAAGTGCGAAAAGTGGTTTTTCAACACTAACACAAGTGCGAAAAGTGGTTTTTCAACACTAACACAAGAGCGAAAAGTGGTTTTTCAACACTAACACAAGTGCGAAAAGTGTTTTTTCCACACTAATACAACTGCAAAAGTGGTTTCCTGCACTAACACAATTGCGAAAAGTGGTTTTTCAACACTATCACAAGTGCAAAAAGTGGTTTTTCAACACTAACACAAGTGCGAAAAGTGGTTTTTCAACACTATCACAAGTGCAAAAAGTGTTTTTTCCACACTAATACAAGTGCAAATGTGGTTTCCTGCACCAACACAAGTGCGAAAAGTGGTTTTTCAACACTAACAGAAGTGCAAAAAGTGGTTTTTCAACACTATCACAAGTGCGAAAAGTGGTTTTTCAACACTAACACAAGTGCGAAAAGTGGTTTTTCAACACTATCACAAGTGCAAAAAGTGTTTTTTCCACATTAATACAAGTGCAAATGTGGTTTCCTGCACCAACACAAGTGCGAAAAGTGGTTTTTCAACACTAACACAAGTGCGAAAAGTGGTTTTTCAACACTAACCCAAGTGCGAAAAGTGGTTTTTCAACACTAACACAAGTGCGAAAAGTGATTTTTCCACACTAATACAACTGCAAAAGTGGTTTCCTGCACCAACACAAGTGCGAAAAGTGGTTTTTCAACACTAACACAAGTGCGAAAAGTGGTTTTTCAACACTAACACAAGTGCGAAAAGTGTTTTTTCCACACTAATACAAGTGCAAAAGTGGTTTCCTGCACCAACACAAATGCGAAAAGTGGTTTTTCAACACTAACACAAGTGCGAAATGTGGTTTTTCAACACTAACACAAGTGCGAAAAGTGTTTTTTCCACACTAATACAAGTGCAAAAGTGGTTTCCTGCACCAACACAAGTGCGAAAAGTGGTTTTTCAACACTAACACAAGTGCGAAAAGTGGTTTTTCAACACTAACACAAGTGCGAAAAGTGGTTTTTCAACACTAACACAAGTGCGAAAAGTGTTTTTTCCACACTTATACAAGTGCAAAAGTGGTTTCCTGCACCAACACAAGTGCGAAAAGTGGTTTTTCAACACTAACACAAGTGCGAAAAGTGGTTTTTCAACACTAACACAAGAGCGAAAAGTGGTTTTTCAACACTAACACAAGTGCGAAAAGTGTTTTTTCCACACTTATACAAGTGCAAAAGTGGTTTCCTGCACCAATACAAGTGCGAAAAGTGGTTTTTCAACACTAACACAAGTGCGAAAAGTGGTTTTTCAACACTAACAAGTGCGAAAAGTGTATTTTCCACACTAATACAAGTGCAAAAGTGGTTTCCTGCACCAACACAAGTGCGAAAAGTGGTTTTTCAACACTAACACAAGTGCGAAAAGTGGTTTTTCAACACTAACACAAGTGCGAAAAGTGTTTTTTCCACACTAATACAAGTGCAAAAGTGGTTTCCTGCACCAACACAAGTGCGAAAAGTGGTTTTTCAACACTAACACAAGTGCGAAATGTGGTTTTTCAACACTAACACAAGTGTGAAAAGTGGTTTTTCAACACTAACACAAGTGCGAAAAGTGGTTTTTCAACACTAACACAAGTGGGAAAAGTGTTTTTTCCACACTAATACAACTGCAAAAGTGGTTTCCTGCACTAACACAATTGCGAAAAGTGGTTTTTCAACACAAACACAAGTGCGAAAAGTGGTTTTTCAACACTAACACAAGTGCGAAAAGTGGTATTTCAACACTATCTCAAGTGCAAAAAGTGTTTTTTCCACACTAATACAACTGCAAAAGTGGTTTCCTGCACTAACACAAGTGCAAAAAGTGGTTTTTCAACACTATCACAAGTGCAAAAAGTGGTTTTTCAACACTAACACAAGTGCGAAAAGTGGTTTTTCAACACTATCACAAGTGCAAAAAGTGTTTTTTCCACACTAATACAAGTGCAAATGTGGTTTCCTGCACCAATACAAGTGCGAAAAGTGGTTTTTCAACACTAACAGAAGTGCGAAAAGTGGTTTTTCAACACTATCACAAGTGCGAAAAGTGGTTTTTCAACACTAACACAAGTGCGAAAAGAGGTTTTTCAACACAATCACAAGTGCAAAAAGTGTTTTTTCCACACTTATACAAGTGCAAAAGTGGTTTCCTGCACCAATACAAGTGCGAAAAGTGGTTTTTCAACACTAACACAAGTGCGAAAAGTGATTTTTCCACACTAATACAACTGCAAAAGTGGTTTCCTGCACCAACACAAGTGCGAAAAGTGGTTTTTCAACACTAACACAAGTGCGAAAAGTGTTTTTTCCACACTAATACAAGTGCAAAAGTGGTTTCCTGCACCAACACAAATGCGAAAAGTGGTTTTTCAACACTAACACAAGTGCGAAATGTGGTTTTTCAACACTAACACAAGTGCGAAAAGTGTTTTTTCCACACTAATACAAGTGCAAAAGTGGTTTCCTGCACCAACACAAGTGCGAAAAGTGGTTTTTCAACACTAACACAAGTGCGAAAAGTGGTTTTTCAACACTAACACAAGTGCGAAAAGTGGTTTTTCAACACTAACACAAGTGCGAAAAGTGTTTTTTCCACACTAATATAAGTGCAAAAGTGGTTTCCTGCACCAACACAAGTGCAAAAAGTGGTTTTTCAACACTAACACAAGTGCGAAAAGTGATTTTTCAACACTAACACAAGTGCGAAAAGTGTTTTTTCCACACTAATACAAGTGCAAAAGTGGTTTCCTGCACCAACACAAGTGCGAAAAGTGATTTTTCAACACTAACACAAGTGCAAAAAGTGGTTTTTCAACACTAACACAAGTGCGAAAAGTGGTTTTTCAACACTAACACAAGTGCGAAAAGTGTTTTTTCCACACTAATACAAGTGCAAAAGTGGTTTCCTGCACCAACACAAGTGCGAAAAGTGGTTTTTCAACTCTAACACAAGTGCGAAAAGTGGTTTTTCAACACTAACACAAGAGCGAAAAGTGGTTTTTCAACACTAACACAAGTGCGAAAAGTGTTTTTTCCACACTAATACAAGTGCAAAAGTGGTTTCCTGCACCAACACAAGTGCGAAAAGTGGTTTTTCAACACTAACACAAATGCGAAAAGTGGTTTTTCAACACTAACACAAGTGCGAAAAGAGGTTTTTCAACACAATCACAAGTGCAAAAAGTGTTTTTTCAACACTAACACAAGTGCGAAAAGTGGTTTCCTGCACCAATACAAGTGCAAAAGTGGTTTCCTGCACCAACACAAGTGCGAAAAGTGGTTTTTCAACACTAACAAGTGCGAAAAGTGTTTTTTCCACACTAATACAAGTGCAAAAGTGGTTTCCTGCACCAACACAAGTGCGAAAAGTGGTTTTTCAACACTAACACAAGTGCGAAAAGTGGTTTTTCAACGCTAACACAAGTGCGAAAAGTGGTTTTTCAACACTAACACAAGTGCGAAAAGTGTTTTTTCCACACTAATACAAGTGCAAAAGTGGTTTCCTGCACCAACACAAGTGCGAAAAGTGGTTTTTCAACACTAACACAAGTGCGAAATGTGGTTTTTCAACACTAACACAAGTGTGAAAAGTGGTTTTTCAACACTAACACAAGTGCAAAAAGTGGTTTTTCAACACTAACACAAGTGCGAAAAGTGTTTTTTCCACACTAATACAAGTGCAAAAGTGGTTTTCTGCACCAACACAAGTGCGAAAAGTGTTTTTTCAACACTAACACAAGTGCGAAAAGTGGTTTTTCAACACTAACACAAGTGCGAAAAGTGTTTTTTCCACACTAATACAAGTGCAAAAGTGGTTTCCTGCACCAACACAAGTGCGAAATGTGGTTTTTCAACACTAACACAAGTGCGAAAAGTGGTTTTTCAACACTAACACAAGTGCGAAAAGTGGTTTTTCAACACTAACACAAGTGCGAAAAGTGTTTTGTCCACACTAATACAAGTGCAAAAGTGGTTTCCTGCACCAACACAAGTGCAAAAAGTGGTTTTTCAACACTAACACAAGTGCGAAAAGTGGTTTTTCAACACTAACACAAGTGCGAAAAGTGGTTTTTCAACACTATCACAAGTGCAAAAAGTGTTTTTTCCACACTATTACAAGTGCAAAAGTGGTTTCCTGCACCAAGACAAGTGCAAAAAGTGGTTTTTCAACACTAACACAAGTGCGAAAAGTGGTTTTTCAACACTAACACAAGTGCGAAAAGTGGTTTTTCAACACTAACACAAGTGTGAAAAGTGTTTTTTCCACACTAATACAAGTGCAAAAGTGGTTTCCTACACCAACACAAGTGCGAAAAGTGGTTTTTCAACACTAACACAAGTGCGAAAAGTGGTTTTTCAACACTAACACAAGTGCGAAAAGTGTTTTTTCCACACTAATACAAGTGCAAAAGTGGTTTCCTGCACCAACACAAGTGCGAAAAGTGGTTTTTCAACACTAACACAAGTGCGAAAAGTGGTTTTTCAACACTAACGCAAGTGCGAAAAGTGTTTTTTCCACACTAATAAAAGTGCAAAAGTGGTTTCCTGCACCAACACAAGTGCAAAAAGTGGTTTTTCAACACTAACACAATTGCGAAAAGTGGTTTTTCAACACTAACACAAGTGCGAAAAGTCGTTTTTCAACACTATCACAAGTGCAAAAAGTGTTTTTTCCACACTAATACAAGTGCAAAAGTGGTTTCCTGCACCAACACAAGTGCGAAAAGTGGTTTTTCAACACTAACAAAAGTGCGAAAAGTGGTTTTTCAACACTAACACAAGTGCGAAAAGTGGTTTTTCAACACTAACACAAGTTCGAAAAGTGTTTTTTCCACACTAATATAAGTGCAAAAGTGGTTTCCTACACCAACACAAGTGCGAAAAGTGGGTTTTCAACACTAACACAAGTGCGAAAAGTGGTTTTTCAACACTAACACAAGTGCGAAAAGTGGTTTCTCAACACTAACACAAGTGCGAAAAGTGTTTTTTCCACACTAATACAAGTGCAAAAGTGGTTTCCTGCACAAACACAAGTGCGAAAAGTGGTTTTTCAACACTAACACAAGTACGAAAAGTGGTTTTCCACACTAATACAAGTGCAAAAGTGGTTTCCTGCACCAACACAAGTGCGAAAAGTGATTTTTCAACACTAACACAAGTGCGAAAAGTGGTTTGTCAACACTAACACAAGTGCGAAAAGTGGTTTTTCAACACTAACACAAGTTCGAAAAGTGTTTTTTTCCACACTAATACAAGTGCAAAAGTGGTTTCCTACACCAACACAAGTGCGAAAAGTGGTTTTTCAACACTAACACAAGTGCGAAAAGTGGTTTTTCAACACTAACACAAGTGCGAAAAGTGGTTTTTCAACACTAACACAAGTGCGAAAAGTGTTTTTTCCACACTAATACAAGTGCAAAAGTGGTTTCCTGCACCAACACAAGTGCGAAAAGTGGTTTTTCAACACTAACACAAGTGCGAAAAGTGGTTTTTCAACACTAACACAAGTGCGAAAAGTGGTTTTCAACACTAACACAAGTGCGAAAAGTGTTTTTTCCACACTAATACAAGTGCAAAAGTGGTTTCCTGCACCAACAAAAGTGCGAAAAGTGGTTTTTCAACACTAACACAAGTGGGAAAAGTGGTTTTTCAACACTAACACAAGTGCGAAAAGTGTTTTTTCCACACTAATACAAGTGCAAAAGTGGTTTCCTGCACGAAAACAAGTGCGAAAAGTGGTTTTTCAACACTAACACAAGTGCGAAAAGTGGTTTTTCAACACTAACACAAGTGCGAAAAGTGTATTTTCCACACTAATACAAGTGCAAAAGTGGTTTCCTGCACCAACACAAGTGCGAAAAGTGGTTTTTCAACACTAACACAAGTGCGAAAAGTGGTTTTTCAACACTAACACAAGTGCGAAAAGTGGTTTTTCAACACTAACACAAGTGTGAAAAGTGTTTTGTCCACACTAATACAAGTGAAAAGTGGTTCCCTGCACCAACACAGGTGCGAAAAGTGGTTTTTCAACACTAACACAAGTGCGAAAAGTGGTTTTTCAACACTAACACAAGTGCGAAAAGTGGTTTTTCAACACTATCACAAGTGCAAAAAGTGATTTTTCCACACTATTACAAGTGCAAAAGTGGTTTCCTGCACCAACACAAGTGCGAAAAGTGGTTTTTCAACACTAACACAAGTGCGAAAAGTGGTTTTTCAACACTAACACAAGTGCGAAAAGTGGTTTTTCAACACTATCACATGTGCAAAAAGTGTTTTTTCTCCACTAATACAAGTGCAAAAGTGGTTACCTGCACCAACACAAGTGCGAAAAGTGGTTTTTCAACACTAACACAAGTGCGAAAAGTGGTTTTTCAACACTAACACAAGTGCGAAAAGTGGTTTTTCAACACTAATACAAGTGCGTAAAGTGTTTTTTCCACACTAATACAAGTGCAAAAGTGGTTTCCTGCACCAACACAAGTGCAAAAAGTGGTTTTTCAACACTAACACGAGTGCGAAAAGTGGTTTTTCAACACTAACACAAGTGCGAAAAGTGGTTTTTCAACACTAACACAAGTGCGAAAAGTGTTTTTCCACACTAATACAAGTGCAAAAGTGGTTTCCTGCACCAACACAAGTGCGAAAAGTGGTTTTTCAACACTAACACAAGTGCGAAAAGTGGTTTTTCAACACTAACACAAGTGCGAAAAGTGCTTTTTCGACACTAACACAAGTGCGAAAAGTGTTTTGTCCACACTAATACAAGTGCAAAAGTGGTTTCCTGCACCACCACAGGTGCGAAAAGTGGTTTTTCAACACTATCACAAGTGCAAAAAGTGTTTTTTCCACACTATTACAAGTGCAAAAGTGGTTTCCTGCACCAACACAAGTGCGAAAAGTGGTTTTTCAACACTAACACAAGTGCGAAAAGTGGTTTTTCAACACTAACACAAGTGCGAAAAGTGGTTTTTCAACACTATCACATGTGCAAAAAGTGTTTTTTCTCCACTAATACAAGTGCAAAAGTGGTTACCTGCACCAACACAAGTGCGAAAAGTGTTTTTCCACACTAATACAAGTGCAAAAGTGGTTTCCTGCACCAACACAAGTGCGAAAAGTGGTTTTTCAACTCTAACACAAGTGCGAAAAGTGGTTTTTCAACACTAACACAAGAGCGAAAAGTGGTTTTTCAACACTAACACAAGTGCGAAAAGTGTTTTTTCCACACTAATACAAGTGCAAAAGTGGTTTCCTGCACCAACACAAGTGCGAAAAGTGGTTTTCAACACTAACACAAATGCGAAAAGTGGTTTTTCAACACTAACACAAGTGCGAAAAGAGGTTTTTCAACACAATCACAAGTGCAAAAAGTGTTTTTTCCACACTTATACAAGTGCAAAAGTGGTTTCCTGCACCAATACAAGTGCGAAAAGTGGTTTTTCAACACTAACACAAGTGCGAAAAGTGGTTTTTCAACACTAACAAGTGCGAAAAGTGTTTTTTCCACACTAATACAAGTGCAAAAGTGGTTTCCTGCACCAACACAAGTGCGAAAAGTGGTTTTTCAACACTAACACAAGTGCGAAAAGTGGTTTTTCAACGCTAACACAAGTGCGAAAAGTGGTTTTTCAACACTAACACAAGTGCGAAAAGTGTTTTTTCCACACTAATACAAGTGCAAAAGTGGTTTCCTGCACCAACACAAGTGGGAAAAGTGGTTTTTCAACACTAACACAAGTGCGAAATGTGGTTTTTCAACACTAACACAAGTGTGAAAAGTGGTTTTTCAACACTAACACAAGTGCGAAAAGTGGTTTTTCAACACTAACACAAGTGCGAAAAGTGTTTTTTCCACACTAATACAACTGCAAAAGTGGTTTCCTGCACTAACACAATTGCGAAAAGTGGTTTTTCAACACAAACACAAGTGCGAAAAGTGGTTTTTCAACACAAACACAAGTGCGAAAAGTGGTTTTTCAACACTAACACAAGTGCGAAAAGTGTTTTTTCCACACTAATACAAGTGCAAAAGTGGTTTCCTGCACCAACACAAGTGCGAAAAGTGGTTTTTCAACACTAACACAAGTGCGAAAAGTGGTTTTTCAACACTAACACAAGAGCGAAAAGTGGTTTTTCAACACTAACACAAGTGCGAAAAGTGTTTTTTCCACACTAATACAACTGCAAAAGTGGTTTCCTGCACTAACACAATTGCGAAAAGTGGTTTTTCAACACTATCACAAGTGCAAAAAGTGGTTTTTCAACACTAACACAAGTGCGAAAAGTGGTTTTTCAACACTATCACAAGTGCAAAAAGTGTTTTTTCCACACTAATACAAGTGCAAATGTGGTTTCCTGCACCAACACAAGTGCGAAAAGTGGTTTTTCAACACTATCACAAGTGCGAAAAGTGGTTTTTCAACACTAACACAAGTGCGAAAAGTGGTTTTTCAACACTATCACAAGTGCAAAAAGTGTTTTTTCCACATTAATACAAGTGCAAATGTGGTTTCCTGCACCAACACAGGTGCGAAAAGTGGTTTTTCAACACTAACACAAGTGCGAAAAGTGGTTTTTCAACACTAACCCAAGTGCGAAAAGTGGTTTTTCAACACTAACACAAGTGCGAAAAGTGATTTTTCCACACTAATACAACTGCAAAAGTGGTTTCCTGCACCAACACAAGTGCGAAAAGTGGTTTTTCAACATTAACACAAGTGCGAAAAGTGGTTTTTCAACACTAACACAAGTGCGAAAAGTGTTTTTTCCACACTAATACAAGTGCAAAAGTGGTTTCCTGCACCAACACAAATGCGAAAAGTGGTTTTTCAACACTAACACAAGTGCGAAATGTGGTTTTTCAACACTAACACAAGTGCGAAAAGTGTTTTTTCCACACTAATACAAGTGCAAAAGTGGTTTCCTGCACCAACACAAGTGCGAAAAGTGGTTTTTCAACACTAACACAAGTGCGAAAAGTGGTTTTTCAACACTAACACAAGTGCGAAAAGTGGTTTTTCAACACTAACACAAGTGCGAAAAGTGTTTTTTCCACACTTATACAAGTGCAAAAGTGGTTTCCTGCACCAACACAAGTGCGAAAAGTGGTTTTTCAACACTAACACAAGTGCGAAAAGTGGTTTTTCAACACTAACACAAGAGCGAAAAGTGGTTTTTCAACACTAACACAAGTGCGAAAAGTGTTTTTTCCACACTTATACAAGTGCAAAAGTGGTTTCCTGCACCAATACAAGTGCGAAAAGTGGTTTTTCAACACTAACACAAGTGCGAAAAGTGGTTTTTCAACACTAACAAGTGCGAAAAGTGTTTTTTCCACACTAATACAAGTGCAAAAGTGGTTTCCTGCACCAACACAAGTGCGAAAAGTGGTTTTTCAACACTAACACAAGTGCGAAAAGTGGTTTTTCAACACTAACACAAGTGCGAAAAGTGTTTTTTCCACACTAATACAAGTGCAAAAGTGGTTTCCTGCACCAACACAAGTGCGAAAAGTGGTTTTTCAACACTAACACAAGTGCGAAATGTGGTTTTTCAACACTAACACAAGTGTGAAAAGTGGTTTTTCAACACTAACACAAGTGCGAAAAGTGGTTTTTCAACACTAACACAAGTGGGAAAAGTGTTTTTTCCACACTAATACAACTGCAAAAGTGGTTTCCTGCACTAACACAATTGCGAAAAGTGGTTTTTCAACACAAACACAAGTGCGAAAAGTGGTTTTTCAACACTAACACAAGTGCGAAAAGTGGTATTTCAACACTATCACAAGTGCAAAAAGTGTTTTTTCCACACTAATACAACTGCAAAAGTGGTTTCCTGCACTAACACAAGTGCAAAAAGTGGTTTTTCAACACTATCACAAGTGCAAAAAGTGGTTTTTCAACACTAACACAAGTGCGAAAAGTGGTTTTTCAACACTATCACAAGTGCAAAAAGTGTTTTTTCCACACTAATACAAGTGCAAATGTGGTTTCCTGCACCAATACAAGTGCGAAAAGTGGTTTTTCAACACTAACAGAAGTGCGAAAAGTGGTTTTTCAACACTATCACAAGTGCGAAAAGTGGTTTTTCAACACTAACACAAGTGCGAAAAGAGGTTTTTCAACACAATCACAAGTGCAAAAAGTGTTTTTTCCACACTTATACAAGTGCAAAAGTGGTTTCCTGCACCAATACAAGTGCGAAAAGTGGTTTTTCAACACTAACACAAGTGCGAAAAGTGATTTTTCCACACTAATACAACTGCAAAAGTGGTTTCCTGCACCAACACAAGTGCGAAAAGTGGTTTTTCAACACTAACACAAGTGCGAAAAGTGTTTTTTCCACACTAATACAAGTGCAAAAGTGGTTTCCTGCACCAACACAAATGCGAAAAGTGGTTTTTCAACACTAACACAAGTGCGAAATGTGGTTTTTCAACACTAACACAAGTGCGAAAAGTGTTTTTTCCACACTAATACAAGTGCAAAAGTGGTTTCCTGCACCAACACAAGTGCGAAAAGTGGTTTTTCAACACTAACACAAGTGCGAAAAGTGGTTTTTCAACACTAACACAAGTGCGAAAAGTGGTTTTTCAACACTAACACAAGTGCGAAAAGTGTTTTTTCCACACTAATATAAGTGCAAAAGTGGTTTCCTGCACCAACACAAGTGCAAAAAGTGGTTTTTCAACACTAACACAAGTGCGAAAAGTGATTTTTCAACACTAACACAAGTGCGAAAAGTGTTTTTTCCACACTAATACAAGTGCAAAAGTGGTTTCCTGCACCAACACAAGTGCGAAAAGTGATTTTTCAACACTAACACAAGTGCAAAAAGTGGTTTTTCAACACTAACACAAGTGCGAAAAGTGGTTTTTCAACACTAACACAAGTGCGAAAAGTGTTTTTTCCACACTAATACAAGTGCAAAAGTGGTTTCCTGCACCAACACAAGTGCGAAAAGTGGTTTTTCAACTCTAACACAAGTGCGAAAAGTGGTTTTTCAACACTAACACAAGAGCGAAAAGTGGTTTTTCAACACTAACACAAGTGCGAAAAGTGTTTTTTCCACACTAATACAAGTGCAAAAGTGGTTTCCTGCACCAACACAAGTGCGAAAAGTGGTTTTTCAACACTAACACAAATGCGAAGAGTGGTTTTTCAACACTAACACAAGTGCGAAAAGAGGTTTTTCAACACAATCACAAGTGCAAAAAGTGTTTTTTCCACACTTATACAAGTGCAAAAGTGGTTTCCTGCACCAATACAAGTGCGAAAAGTGGTTTTTCAACACTAACACAAGTGCGAAAAGTGGTTTTTCAACACTAACAAGTGCGAAAAGTGTTTTTTCCACACTAATACAAGTGCAAAAGTGGTTTCCTGCACCAACACAAGTGCGAAAAGTGGTTTTTCAACACTAACACAAGTGCGAAAAGTGGTTTTTCAACGCTAACACAAGTGCGAAAAGTGGTTTTTCAACACTAACACAAGTGCGAAAAGTGTTTTTTCCACACTAATACAAGTGCAAAAGTGGTTTCCTGCACCAACACAAGTGCGAAAAGTGGTTTTTCAACACTAACACAAGTGCGAAATGTGGTTTTTCAACACTAACACAAGTGTGAAAAGTGGTTTTTCAACACTAACACAAGTGCAAAAAGTGGTTTTTCAACACTAACACAAGTGCGAAAAGTGTTTTTTCCACACTAATACAACTGCAAAAGTGGTTTCCTGCACTAACACAATTGCGAAAAGTGGTTTTTCAACACTAACACAAGTGCGAAAAGTGTTTTTTCCACACTAATACAAGTGCAAAAGTGGTTTCCTGCACCAACACAAGTGCGAAAAGTGGTTTTTCAACACTAACACAAGAGCGAAAAGTGGTTTTTCAACACTAACACAAGTGCGAAAAGTGTTTTTTCCACACTAATACAACTGCAAAAGTGGTTTCCTGCACTAACACAATTGCGAAAAGTGGTTTTTCAACACTAACACAAGTGTAAAAAGTGGTTTTTCAACACTAACACAAGTGCGAAAAGTGGTTTTTCAACACTAACACAAGTGCAAAAAGTGTTTTTTCCACACTAATACAAGTGCAAAAGTGGTTTCCTGCATCAACACCAGTGCGAAAAGTGGTTTTTCAACACTAACACAAGTGCGAAAAGTGTTTTTTCAACACTAACACAAGTGCGAAAAGTGGTTTTTCAACACTATCACAAGTGCAAAAAGTGTTTTTTCCACACTAATACAAGTGCAAAAGTGGTTTCCTGCACCAACACAAGTGCGAAAAGTGTTTTTTCAACACTAACACAAGTGCGAAAAGTGGTTTTTCAACACTAACACAAGTGCGAAAAGTGGTTTTTCAACACTAACACAAGTGCGAAAAGTGGTTTTTCAACACTAACACAAGTTCGAAAAGTGTTTTTTCCACACTAATACAAGTGCAAAAGTGGTTTCCTGCACCAACACAAGTGCGAAAA
Organism: Myxine glutinosa; assembly: GCF_964187855.1. NCBI lineage: Eukaryota > Metazoa > Chordata > Myxini > Myxiniformes > Myxinidae > Myxine > Myxine glutinosa. The sequence goes on along the minus strand of NW_027616365.1, from coordinate 363,406 downwards.
GTGTTTTTTCAACACTAACACAAGTGCGAAAAGTGGTTTTTCAACACTAACACAAGTGCGAAAAGTGGTTTTTCAACACTAACACAAGTGCGAAAAGTGGTTTTTCAACACTATCACAAGTGCAAAAAGTGGTTTTTCAACACTAACACAAGTGCGAAAAGTGGTTTTTCAACACTATCACAAGTGCAAAAAGTGTTTTTTCCACACTAATACAAGTGCAAATGTGGTTTCCTGCACCAACACAAGTGCGAAAAGTGGTTTTTCAACACTAACAGAAGTGCGAAAAGTGGTTTTTCAACACTATCACAAGTGCGAAAAGTGGTTTTTCAACACTAACACAAGTGCGAAAAGTGGTTTTTCAACACTATCACAAGTTCAAAAAGTGTTTTTTCCACACTAATACAAGTGCAAATGTGGTTTCCTGCACCAACACAAGTGCGAAAAGTGGTTTTTCAACACTAACACAAGTGCGAAAAGTGGTTTTTCAACACTAACCCAAGTGCGAAAAGTGGTTTTTCAACACTAACACAAGTGTGAAAAGTGATTTTTCCACACTAATACAACTGCAAAAGTGGTTTCCTGCACCAACACAAGTGCGAAAAGTGGTTTTTCAACACTAACACAAGTGCGAAAAGTGGTTTTTCAACACTAACACAAGTGCGAAAAGTGTTTTTTCCACACTAATACAAGTGCAAAAGTGGTTTCCTGCACCAACACAAATGCGAAAAGTGGTTTTTCAACACTAACACAAGTGCGAAATGTGGTTTTTCAACACTAACACAAGTGCGAAAAGTGTTTTTTCCACACTAATACAAGTGCAAAAGTGGTTTCCTGCACCAACACAAGTGCGAAAAGTGGTTTTTCAACACTAACACAAGTGCAAAAGTGGTTTCCTGCACCAACACAAATGCGAAATGTGGTTTTTCAACACTAACACAAGTGCAAAGAGTGGTTTTTCAACACTAACACAAGTGCGAAAAGTGTTTTTTCAACACTAACACAAGTGCGAAAAGTGTTTTTTCCACACTAATACAAGTGCAAAAGTGGTTTCCTGCACCAACACAAGTGCGAAAAGTGATTTTTCAACACTAACACAAGTGCAAAAAGTGGTTTTTCAACACTAACACAAGTGCGAAAAGTGGTTTTTCAACACTAACACAAGTGCGAAAAGTGTTTTTTCCACACTTATACAAGTGCAAAAGTGGTTTCCTGCACCAACACCAGTGCGAAAAGTGGTTTTTCAACACTAACACAAGTGCGAAATGTGGTTTTTCAACACTAACACAAGTGCGAAAAGTGTTTTTTCAACACTAACACAAGTGCGAAAAATGGTTTTTCAACACTATCACAAGTGCAAAAAGTGTTTTTTCCACACTAATACAAGTGCAAAAGTGGTTTCCTGCACCAACACAAGTGCGAAAAGTGTTTTTTCAACACTAACACAAGTGCGAAAAGTGGTTTTTCAACACTAACACAAGTGCGAAAAGTGGTTTTTCAACACTAACACAAGTGCGAAAAGTGGTTTTTCAACACTAACACAAGATCGAAAAGTGTTTTTTCCACACTAATACAAGTGCAAAAGTGGATGCCTGCACGAACACAAGTGCGAAAAGTGTTTTTTCAACACTAACACAAGTGCGAAAAGTGGTTTTTCAACACTAACACAAGTGCGAAAAGTGGTTTTTCAACACTAACACAAGTGCGAAAAGTGGTTTTTCAACACTATCACAAGTACAAAAAGTGGTTTTTCAACACTAACACAAGTGCGAAAAGTGGTTTTTCAACACTAACACAAGTGCGAAAAGTGTTTTTTCCACACTAATACAAGTGCAAAAGTGGTTTCCTGCACCAACACAAATGCGAAAAGTGGTTTTTCAACACTAACACAAGTGCGAAATGTGGTTTTTCAACACTAACACAAGTGCGAAAAGTGTTTTTTCCACACTAATACAAGTGCAAAAGTGGTTTCCTGCACCAACACAAGTGCGAAAAGTGGTTTTTCAACACTAACACAAGTGCGAAAAGTGGTTTTTCAACACTAACACAAGTGCGAAAAGTGGTTTTTCAACACTAACACAAGTGCGAAAAGTGTTTTTTCCACACTAATACAAGTGCAAAAGTGGTTTCCTGCACCAACACAAGTGCAAAAAGTGGTTTTTCAACACTAACACAAGTGCGAAAAGTGATTTTTCAACACTAACACAAGTGCGAAAAGTGTTTTTTCCACACTAATACAAGTGCAAATGTGGTTTCCTGCACCAACACAAGTGCGAAAAGTGATTTTTCAACACTGACACAAGTGCAAAAAGTGGTTTTTCAACACTAACACAAGTGCGAAAAGTGGTTTTTCAACACTAACACAAGTGCGAAAAGTGTTTTTTCCACACTAATACAAGTGCGAAAAGTGGTTTTTCAACACTAACACAAGTGCGAAAAGTGTTTTTTCCACACTAATACAAGTGCAAAAGTGGTTTCCTGCACCAATACAAGTGCGAAAAGTGGTTTTTCAACACTAACACAAGTGCGAAAAGTGGTTTTTCAACACTAACACAAGTGCGAAAAGTGTTTTTTCCACACTAATACAAGTGCAAAAGTGGTTTCCTGCACCAACACAAGTGCGAAAAGTGGTTTTTCAACACTAACACAAGTGCGAAAAGTGGTTTTTCAACACTAACACAAGTGCGAAAAGTGGTTTTTCAACACTAACACAAGTGCGAAAAGTGTTTTTTCCACACTAATACAAGTGCAAAAGTGGTTTCCTGCACCAACACAAGTGCGAAAAGTGGTTTTTCAACACTAACATAAGTGCGAAAAGTGGTTTTTCAACACTATCACAAGTGCAAAAAGTGTTTTTTCCACACTAATACAAGTGCAAAAGTGGTTTCCTGCACCAACACAAGTGCGAAAAGTGGTTTTTCAACACTAACACAAGTGCGAAAAGTGGTTTTTCAACACTATCACAAGTGCAAAAAGTGTTTTTTCCACACTAATACAAGTGCAAAAGTGGTTTCCTGCACCAACACAAGTGCTAAAAGTGGTTTTTCAACACTAATACAAGTGCGAAAAGTGGTTTTTCAAAACTAACACAAGTGCGAAAAGTGGTTTTTCAACACTAACACAAGTGCGAAAAGTGTTTTTTCCACACTAATACAAGTGCAAAAGTGGTTTCCTGCACCAACACAAGTGCGAAAAGTGGTTTTTCAACACTAACACAAGTGTGAAAAGTGGTTTTTCAACGCTAACACAAGTGCGAAAAGTGGTTTTTCAACACTAACACAAGTGCGAAAAGTGTTTTTTCCACACTAATACAAGTGCAAAAGTGGTTTCCTGCACCAACACAAGTGCGAAAAGTGGTTTTTCAACACTAACACAAGTGCGAAATGTGGTTTTTCAACACTAACACAAGTGCGAAAAGTGTTTTTTCAACACTAACACAAGTGCGAAAAGTGGTTTTTCAACACTATCACAAGTGCAAAAAGTGTTTTTTCCACACTAATACAAGTGCAAAAGTGGTTTCCTGCACCAACACAAGTGCGAAAAGTGTTTTTTCAACACTAACACAAGTGCGAAAAGTGGTTTTTCAACACTAACACAAGTGCGAAAAGTGGTTTTTCAACACTAACACAAGTGCGAAAAGTGGTTTTTCAACACTAACACAAGTTCGAAAAGTGTTTTTTCCACACTAATACAAGTGCAAAAGTGGTTGCCTGCACCAACACAAGTGCGAAAAGTGTTTTTTCAACACTAACACAAGTGCGAAAAGTGGTTTTTCAACACTAACACAAGTGCGAAAAGTGGTTTTTCAACACTAACACAAGTGCGAAAAGTGGTTTTTCAACACTATCACAAGTGCAAAAAGTGGTTTTTCAACACTAACACAAGTGCGAAAAGTGGTTTTTCAACACTAACACAAGTGCGAAAAGTGTTTTTTCCACACTAATACAAGTGCAAAAGTGGTTTCCTGCACCAACACAAGTGCAAAAGTGGTTTCCTGCACCAACACAAGTGCGAAAAGTGGTTTTTCAACACTAACACAAATGCGAAAAGTGGTTTTTCAACACTATCACAAGTGCAAAAAGTGTTTTTTCCACACTAATACAAGTGCAAAAGTGGTTTCCTGCACCAACACAAGTGCTGAAAGTGGTTTTTCAACACTAATACAAGTGCGAAAAGTGGTTTTTCAACACTAACACAAGTGCGAAAAGTGGTTTTTCAACACTAACACAAGTGCGAAAAGTGTTTTTTCCACACTAATACAAGTGCAAAAGTGGTTTCCTGCACCAACACAAGTGCGAAAAGTGGTTTTTCAACACTAACACAAGTGCGAAAAGTGGTTTTTCAACGCTAACACAAGTGCGAAAAGTGGTTTTTCAACACTAACACAAGTGCGAAAAGTGTTTTTTCCACACAAATACAAGTGCAAAAGTGGTTTCCTGCACCAACACAAGTGCGAAAAGTGGTTTTTCAACACTAACACAAGTGCGAAATGTGGTTTTTCAACACTAACACAAGTGCGAAAAGTGTTTTTTCAACACTAACACAAGTGCGAAAAGTGGTTTTTCAACACTATCACAAGTGCAAAAAGTGTTTTTTCCACACTAATACAAGTGCAAAAGTGGTTTCCTGCACCAACACAAGTGCGAAAAGTGTTTTTTCAACACTAACACAAGTGCGAAAAGTGGTTTTTCAACACTAACACAAGTGCGAAAAGTGGTTTTTCAACACTAACACAAGTGCGAAAAGTGGTTTTTCAACACTAACACAAGTTCGAAAAGTGTTTTTTCCACACTAATACAAGTGCAAAAGTGGTTGCCTGCACCAACACAAGTGCGAAAAGTGTTTTTTCAACACTAACACAAGTGCGAAAAGTGGTTTTTCAACACTAACACAAGTGCGAAAAGTGGTTTTTCAACACTAACACAAGTGCGAAAAGTGGTTTTTCAACACTATCACAAGTGCAAAAAGTGGTTTTTCAACACTAACACAAGTGCGAAAAGTGGTTTTTCAACACTAACACAAGTGCGAAAAGTGTTTTTTCCACACTAATACAAGTGCAAAAGTGGTTTCCTGCACCAACACAAGTGCGAAAAGTGGTTTTTCAACACTAACACAAGTGCGAAATGTGGTTTTTCAACACTAACACAAGTGCGAAAAGTGTTTTTTCAACACTAACACAAGTGCGAAAAGTGGTTTTTCAACACTATCACAAGTGCAAAAAGTGTTTTTTACACACTAATACAAGTGCAAAAGTGGTTTCCTGCACCAACACAAGTGCGAAAAGTGTTTTTTCAACACTAACACAAGTGCGAAAAGTGGTTTTTCAACACTAACACAAGTGCGAAAAATGGTTTTTCAACACTAACACAAGTTCGAAAAGTGTTTTTTCCACACTAATACAAGTGCAAAAGTGGATGCCTGCACCAACACAAGTGCGAAAAGTGTTTTTTCAACACGAACACAAGTGCGAAAAGTGGTTTTTCAACACTAACACAAGTGCGAAAAGTGGTTTTTCAACACTAACACAAGTGCGAAAAGTGGTTTTTCAACACTATCACAAGTGCAAAAAGTGGTTTTTCAACACTAACACAAGTGCGAAAAGTGGTTTTTCAACACTAACACAAGTGCGAAAAGTGTTTTTTCCACACTAATACAAGTGCAAAAGTGGTTTCCTGCACCAACACAAATGCGAAAAGTGGTTTTTCAACACTAACACAAGTGCGAAATGTGGTTTTTCAACACTAACACAAGTGCGAAAAGTGTTTTTTCCACACTAACACAAGTGCAAAAGTGGTTTCCTGCACCAACACAAGTGCGAAAAGTGGTTTTTCAACACTAACACAAGTGCGAAAAGTGGTTTTTCAACACTAACACAAGTGCGAAAAGTGGTTTTTCAACACTAACACAAGTGCGAAGTGTTTTTTCCACACTAATACAAGTGCAAAAGTGGTTTCCTGCACCAACACAAGTGCAAAAAGTGGTTTTTCAACACTAACACAAGTGCGAAAAGTGATTTTTCAACACTAACACAAGTGCGAAAAGTGTTTTTTCCACACTAATACAAGTGCAAATGTGGTTTCCTGCACCAACACAAGTGCGAAAAGTGATTTTTCAACACTGACACAAGTGCAAAAAGTGGTTTTTCAACACTAACACAAGTGCGAAAAGTGGTTTTTCAACACTAACACAAGTGCGAAAAGTGTTTTTTCCACACTAACGCAAGAGCGAAAAGTGGTTTTTCAACACTAACACAAGTGCGAAAAGTGTTTTTTCCACACTAATACAAGTGCAAAAGTGGTTTCCTGCACCAATACAAGTGCGAAAAGTGGTTTTTCAACACTAACACAAGTGCGAAAAGTGGTTTTTCAACACTAACACAAGTGCGAAAAGTGTTTTTTCCACACTAATACAAGTGCAAAAGTGGTTTCCTGCACCAACACAAGTGCAAAAAGTGGTTTTTCAACACTAACACAAGTGCGAAAAGTGGTTTTTCAACACTAACACAAGTGCGAAAAGTGTTTTTTCCACACTAATACAAGTGCCAAAGTGGTTTCCTGCACCAACACAAGTGCGAAAAGTGGTTTTTCAACACTAACACAAGTGCGAAAAGTGGTTTTTCAACACTAACACAAGTGCGAAAAGTGGTTTTTCAACACTAACACAAGTGCGAAAAGTGTTTTTTCCACACTAATACAAGTGCAAAAGTGGTTTCCTGCACCAACACAAGTGCGAAAAGTGTTTTTTCAACACTAACATAAGTGCGAAAAGTGGTTTTTCAACACTATCACAAGTGCAAAAAGTGTTTTTTCCACACTAATACAAGTGCAAAAGTGGTTTCCTGCACCAACACAAGTGCGAAAAGTGGTTTTTCAACACTAACACAAGTGCGAAAAGTGGTTTTTCAACACTATCACAAGTGCAAAAAGTGTTTTTTCCACACTAATACAAGTGCAAAAGTGGTTTCCTGCACCAACACAAGTGCTAAAAGTGGTTTTTCAACACTAATACAAGTGCGAAAAGTGGTTTTTCAACACTAACACAAGTGCGAAATGTGGTTTTTCAACACTAACACAAGTGCGAAAAGTGTTTTTTCAACACTAACACAAGTGCGAAAAGTGGTTTTTCAACACTATCACAAGTGCAAAAAGTGTTTTTTCCACACTAATACAAGTGCAAAAGTGGTTTCCTGCACCAACACAAGTGCGAAAAGTGTTTTTTCAACACTAACACAAGTGCGAAAAGTGGTTTTTCAACACTAACACAAGTGCGAAAAGTGGTTTTTCAACACTAACACAAGTGCGAAAAGTGGTTTTTGAACACTAACACAAGTTCGAAAAGTGTTTTTTCCACATTAATACAAGTGCAAAAGTGGTTGCCTGCACCAACACAAGTGCGAAAAGTGTTTTTTCAACACTAACACAAGTGCGAAAAGTGGTTTTTCAACACTAACACAAGTGTGAAAAGTGGTTTTTCAACACTAACACAAGTGCGAAAAGTGGTTTTTCAACACTATCACAAGTGCAAAAAGTGGTTTTTCAACACTAACACAAGTGCGAAAAGTGGTTTTTCAACACTAACACAAGTGCGAAAAGTGTTTTTTCCACACTAATACAAGTGCAAAAGTGGTTTCCTGCACCAACACAAATGTGAAAAGTGGTTTTTCAACACTAACACAAGTGCGAAATGTGGTTTTTCAACACTAACACAAGTGCGAAAAGTGTTTTTTCCACACTAATACAAGTGCAAAAGTGGTTTCCTGCACCAACACAAGTGCGAAAAGTGGTTTTTCAACACTAACACAAGTGCGAAAAGTGGTTTTTCAACACTAACACAAGTGCGAAAAGTGGTTTTTCAACACTAACACAAGTGCGAAAAGTGTTTTTTCCACACTAATACAAGTGCAAAAGTGGTTTCCTGCACCAACACAAGTGCAAAAAGTGGTTTTTCAACACTAACACAAGTGCGAAAAGTGTTTTTTCCACACTAATACAAGTGCAAAAGTGGTTTCCTGCACCAACACAAGTGCGAAAAGTGATTTTTCAACACTGACACAAGTGCAAAAAGTGGTTTTTCAACACTAACACAAGTGCGAAAAGTGGTTTTTCAACACTAACACAAGTGCGAAAAGTGTTTTTTCCACACTAATACAAGTGCAAAAGTGGTTTCCTGCACCAACACAAGTGCGAAAAGTGGTTTTTCAACACTAACACAAGTGCGAAAAGTGGTTTTTCAACAATAACACAAGTGCGAAAAGTGGTTTTTCAACACTAACACAAGTGCGAAAAGTGTTTTTTCCACACTAATACAACTGCAAAAGTGGTTTCCTGCACTAACACAATTGCGAAAAGTGGTTTTTCAACACTAACACAAGTGCGAAAAGTGGTTTTTCAACACTAACACAAGTGCGAAAAGTGGTTTTTCAACACTAACACAAGTGCGAAAAGTGGTTTTTCCACACTAATACAAGTGCAAAAGTGGTTTCCTGCACCAACACAAGTGCGAAAAGTGGTTTTTCAACACTAACACAAGTGCGAAAAGTGGTTTTTCAACACTAACACAAGAGCGAAAAGTGGTTTTTCAACACTAACACAAGTGCGAAAAGTGTTTTTTCCACACTAATACAACTGCAAAAGTGGTTTCCTGCACTAACACAATTGCAAAAAGTGGTTTTTCAACACTAACACAAGTGCGAAAAGTGGTTTTTCAACACTAACACAAGTGCGAAAAGTGGTTTTTCAACACTATCACAACTGCAAAAAGTGTTTTTTTCCCACTAATACAAAGGCAAAAGTGGTTTCCTGCACCAACACAAGTGCGAAAAGTGGTTTTTCAACACTAACACAAGTGCAAAAAGTGGTTTTTCAACACTAACACAAGTGCGAAAAGTGGTTTCCTGCACCAACACAAGTGTGAAAAGTGATTTTTCAACACTAACACAAGTGCGAAAAGTGGTTTTTCAACACTAACACAAGTGCGGAAAGTGGTTTTTCAACACTAACACAAGTGCGAAAAGTATTTTTTTCCACACTAATACAAGTGCAAAAGTGGTTACCTGCACCAACACAAGTGCGAAAAGTGGTTTTTCAACACTAACACAAGTGCGAAAAGTGGTTTTTCAACACTAACACAAGTGCGAAAAGTGGTTTTTCAATACTAACACAAGTGCAAAAAGTGGTTTTTCAACACTAACACAAGTGCGAAAAGTGTTTGTCCACACTAATACAAGTGCAAAAGTGGTTTCCTGCACCAACACAAGTGCGAAAAGTGGTTTTTCAACACTAACACAAGTGCGAAAAGTGTTTTTCCACACTAATACAAGTGCAAAAGTGGTTTCCTGCACCAACACAAGTGCGAAAAGTGGATTTTCAACACTAACACAAGTGCAAAAAGTGGTTTTTCAACACTAACACAAGTGCGAAAAGTGTTTTTTCCACACTAATACAAGTGCAAAAGTGGTTTCCTGCACCAACACAAGTGCGAAAAGTGGTTTTTCAACACTAACACAATTGCGAAAAGTGGTTTTTCAACACTAACACAAGTGCGAAAAGTATTTTTTCCACACTAATACAAGTGCAAAAGTGGTTTCCTGCACCAACACAAGTGCGAAAAGTGGTTTTTCAACACTAACACAAGTGCGAAAAGTGGTTTTTCAACACTAACACAAGTGCGAAAAGTGGTTTTTTAACACTATCACAAGTGCAATAGTGTTTTTTCCACACTAACACAAGTGCGAAAAGTGGTTTTTCAACACTAACACAAGTGTGAAAAGTGTTTTTTCCACACAAATACAAGTGCAAAAGTGGTTTCCTGCACCAACACAAGTACGAAAAGTGGTTTTTCAACACTAACACAAGTGCGAAAAGTGGTTTTTCAACACTAACACAAGTGCGAAAAGTGGTCTTTCAACACTAACACAAGTGCGAAAAGTGTTTTTTCCACACTAATACAAGTGCAAAAGTGGTTTCGTGCACCAACACAAGTGTGAAAAGTGGTTTTTCAACACTAACACAAGTGTGAATAGTGGTTTTTCAACACTAACACAACTGCGAAAAGTGTTTTTTCCACACTAATACAAGTGCAAAAGTGGTTTCCTGCACCAACACAAGTGCGAAAAGTGGTTTTTCAACACTAACACAAGTGCGAAAAGTGGTTTTTCAACACTAACACAAGTGCGAAAAGTGGTTTTTCAATACTAACACAAGTGCAAAAAGTGGTTTTTCAACACTAACACAAGTGCGAAAAGTGTTTGTCCACACTAATACAAGTGCAAAAGTGGTTTCCTGCACCAACACAAGTGCGAAAAGTGGTTTTTCAACACTAACACAAGTGCGAAAAGTATTTTTTTCCACACTAATACAAGTGCAAAAGTGGTTACCTGCACCAACACAAGTGCGAAAAGTGGTTTTTCAACACTAACACAAGTGCGAAAAGTGGTTTTTCAACACTAACACAAGTGCGAAAAGTGGTTTTTCAACACTAACACAAGTGCGAAAAGTGGTTTTTCAACACTAACACAAGTGCGAAAAGTGGTTTCCTGCACCAACACAAGTGTGAAAAGTGATTTTTCAACACTAACACAAGTGCGAAAAGTGGTTTTTCAACACTAACACAAGTGCGGAAAGTGGTTTTTCAACACTAACACAAGTGCGAAAAGTGGTTTTTCAACACTATCACAACTGCAAAAAGTGTTTTTTTCCCACTAATACAAAGGCAAAAGTGGTTTCCTGCACCAACACAAGTGCGAAAAGTGGTTTTTCAACACTAACACAAGTGCAAAAAGTGGTTTTTCAACACTAACACAAGTGCGAAAAGTGGTTTCCTGCACCAACACAAGTGTGAAAAGTGATTTTTCAACACTAACACAAGTGCGAAAAGTGGTTTTTCAACACTAACACAAGTGCGGAAAGTGGTTTTTCAACACTAACACAAGTGCGAAAAGTATTTTTTTCCACACTAATACAAGTGCAAAAGTGGTTACCTGCACCAACACAAGTGCGAAAAGTGGTTTTTCAACACTAACACAAGTGCGAAAAGTGGTTTTTCAACACTAACACAAGTGCGAAAAGTGGTTTTTCAATACTAACACAAGTGCAAAAAGTGGTTTTTCAACACTAACACAAGTGCGAAAAGTGTTTGTCCACACTAATACAAGTGCAAAAGTGGTTTCCTGCACCAACACAAGTGCGAAAAGTGGTTTTTCAACACTAACACAAGTGCGAAAAGTGTTTTTCCACACTAATACAAGTGCAAAAGTGGTTTCCTGCACCAACACAAGTGCGAAAAGTGGATTTTCAACACTAACACAAGTGCAAAAAGTGGTTTTTCAACACTAACACAAGTGCGAAAAGTGTTTTTTCCACACTAATACAAGTGCAAAAGTGGTTTCCTGCACCAACACAAGTGCGAAAAGTGGTTTTTCAACACTAACACAATTGCGAAAAGTGGTTTTTCAACACTAACACAAGTGCGAAAAGTATTTTTTCCACACTAATACAAGTGCAAAAGTGGTTTCCTGCACCAACACAAGTGCGAAAAGTGGTTTTTCAACACTAACACAAGTGCGAAAAGTGGTTTTTCAACACTAACACAAGTGCGAAAAGTGGTTTTTTAACACTATCACAAGTGCAATAGTGTTTTTTCCACACTAACACAAGTGCGAAAAGTGGTTTTTCAACACTAACACAAGTGTGAAAAGTGTTTTTTCCACACAAATACAAGTGCAAAAGTGGTTTCCTGCACCAACACAAGTACGAAAAGTGGTTTTTCAACACTAACACAAGTGCGAAAAGTGGTTTTTCAACACTAACACAAGTGCGAAAAGTGGTCTTTCAACACTAACACAAGTGCGAAAAGTGTTTTTTCCACACTAATACAAGTGCAAAAGTGGTTTCGTGCACCAACACAAGTGTGAAAAGTGGTTTTTCAACACTAACACAAGTGTGAATAGTGGTTTTTCAACACTAACACAACTGCGAAAAGTGTTTTTTCCACACTAATACAAGTGCAAAAGTGGTTTCCTGCACCAACACAAGTGCGAAAAGTGGTTTTTCAACACTAACACAAGTGCGAAAAGTGGTTTTTCAACACTAACACAAGTGCGAAAAGTGGTTTTTCAATACTAACACAAGTGCAAAAAGTGGTTTTTCAACACTAACACAAGTGCGAAAAGTGTTTGTCCACACTAATACAAGTGCAAAAGTGGTTTCCTGCACCAACACAAGTGCGAAAAGTGGTTTTTCAACACTAACACAAGTGCGAAAAGTATTTTTTTCCACACTAATACAAGTGCAAAAGTGGTTACCTGCACCAACACAAGTGCGAAAAGTGGTTTTTCAACACTAACACAAGTGCGAAAAGTGGTTTTTCAACACTAACACAAGTGCGAAAAGTGGTTTTTCAACACTAACACAAGTGCGAAAAGTGGTTTTTCAACACTAACACAAGTGCGAAAAGTGGTTTCCTGCACCAACACAAGTGTGAAAAGTGATTTTTCAACACTAACACAAGTGCGAAAAGTGGTTTTTCAACACTAACACAAGTGCGGAAAGTGGTTTTTCAACACTAACACAAGTGCGAAAAGTGGTTTTTCAACACTATCACAACTGCAAAAAGTGTTTTTTTCCCACTAATACAAAGGCAAAAGTGGTTTCCTGCACCAACACAAGTGCGAAAAGTGGTTTTTCAACACTAACACAAGTGCAAAAAGTGGTTTTTCAACACTAACACAAGTGCGAAAAGTGGTTTCCTGCACCAACACAAGTGTGAAAAGTGATTTTTCAACACTAACACAAGTGCGAAAAGTGGTTTTTCAACACTAACACAAGTGCGGAAAGTGGTTTTTCAACACTAACACAAGTGCGAAAAGTATTTTTTTCCACACTAATACAAGTGCAAAAGTGGTTACCTGCACCAACACAAGTGCGAAAAGTGGTTTTTCAACACTAACACAAGTGCGAAAAGTGGTTTTTCAACACTAACACAAGTGCGAAAAGTGGTTTTTCAATACTAACACAAGTGCAAAAAGTGGTTTTTCAACACTAACACAAGTGCGAAAAGTGTTTGTCCACACTAATACAAGTGCAAAAGTGGTTTCCTGCACCAACACAAGTGCGAAAAGTGGTTTTTCAACACTAACACAAGTGCGAAAAGTGTTTTTCCACACTAATACAAGTGCAAAAGTGGTTTCCTGCACCAACACAAGTGCGAAAAGTGGATTTTCAACACTAACACAAGTGCAAAAAGTGGTTTTTCAACACTAACACAAGTGCGAAAAGTGTTTTTTCCACACTAATACAAGTGCAAAAGTGGTTTCCTGCACCAACACAAGTGCGAAAAGTGGTTTTTCAACACTAACACAATTGCGAAAAGTGGTTTTTCAACACTAACACAAGTGCGAAAAGTATTTTTTCCACACTAATACAAGTGCAAAAGTGGTTTCCTGCACCAACACAAGTGCGAAAAGTGGTTTTTCAACACTAACACAAGTGCGAAAAGTGGTTTTTCAACACTAACACAAGTGCGAAAAGTGGTTTTTTAACACTATCACAAGTGCAATAGTGTTTTTGCCACACTAACACAAGTGCGAAAAGTGGTTTTTCAACACTAACACAAGTGTGAAAAGTGTTTTTTCCACACAAATACAAGTGCAAAAGTGGTTTCCTGCACCAACACAAGTACGAAAAGTGGTTTTTCAACACTAACACAAGTGCGAAAAGTGGTTTTTCAACACTAACACAAGTGCGAAAAGTGGTCTTTCAACACTAACACAAGTGCGAAAAGTGTTTTTTCCACACTAATACAAGTGCAAAAGTGGTTTCGTGCACCAACACAAGTGTGAAAAGTGGTTTTTCAACACTAACACAAGTGTGAATAGTGGTTTTTCAACACTAACACAACTGCGAAAAGTGTTTTTTCCACACTAATACAAGTGCAAAAGTGGTTTCCTGCACCAACACAAGTGCGAAAAGTGGTTTTTCAACACTAACACAAGTGCGAAAAGTGGTTTTTCAACACTAACACAAGTGCGAAAAGTGGTTTTTCAATACTAACACAAGTGCAAAAAGTGGTTTTTCAACACTAACACAAGTGCGAAAAGTGTTTGTCCACACTAATACAAGTGCAAAAGTGGTTTCCTGCACCAACACAAGTGCGAAAAGTGGTTTTTCAACACTAACACAAGTGCGAAAAGTATTTTTTTCCACACTAATACAAGTGCAAAAGTGGTTACCTGCACCAACACAAGTGCGAAAAGTGGTTTTTCAACACTAACACAAGTGCGAAAAGTGGTTTTTCAACACTAACACAAGTGCGAAAAGTGGTTTTTCAACACTAACACAAGTGCGAAAAGTGGTTTTTCAACACTAACACAAGTGCGAAAAGTGGTTTCCTGCACCAACACAAGTGTGAAAAGTGATTTTTCAACACTAACACAAGTGCGAAAAGTGGTTTTTCAACACTAACACAAGTGCGGAAAGTGGTTTTTCAACACGAACACAAGTGCGAAAAGTGGTTTTTCAACACTATCACAACTGCAAAAAGTGTTTTTTTCCCACTAATACAAAGGCAAAAGTGGTTTCCTGCACCAACACAAGTGCGAAAAGTGGTTTTTCAACACTAACACAAGTGCGAAAAGTGGTTTTTCCACACTAATACAAGTGCAAAAGTGGTTTCCTGCACCAACACAAGTGCGAAAAGTGGTTTTTCAACACTAACACAAGTGCGAAAAGTGGTTTTTCAACACTAACACAAGAGCGAAAAGTGGTTTTTCAACACTAACACAAGTGCGAAAAGTGTTTTTTCCACACTAATACAACTGCAAAAGTGGTTTCCTGCACTAACACAATTGCAAAAAGTGGTTTTTCAACACTAACACAAGTGCGAAAAGTGGTTTTTCAACACTAACACAAGTGCGAAAAGTGGTTTTTCAACACTATCACAACTGCAAAAAGTGTTTTTTTCCCACTAATACAAAGGCAAAAGTGGTTTCCTGCACCAACACAAGTGCGAAAAGTGGTTTTTCAACACTAACACAAGTGCAAAAAGTGGTTTTTCAACACTAACACAAGTGCGAAAAGTGGTTTCCTGCACCAACACAAGTGTGAAAAGTGATTTTTCAACACTAACACAAGTGCGAAAAGTGGTTTTTCAACACTAACACAAGTGCGAAAAGTGGTTTTTCAACACTATCACAACTGCAAAAAGTGTTTTTTTCCCACTAATACAAAGGCAAAAGTGGTTTCCTGCACCAACACAAGTGCGAAAAGTGGTTTTTCAACACTAACACAAGTGCAAAAAGTGGTTTTTCAACACTAACACAAGTGCGAAAAGTGGATGCCTGCACGAACACAAGTGCGAAAAGTGTTTTTTCAACACTAACACAAGTGCGAAAAGTGGTTTTTCAACACTAACACAAGTGCGGAAAGTGGTTTTTCAACACTAACACAAGTGCGAAAAGTGGTTTTTCAACACTAACACAAGTGCGAAAAGTGGTTTTTCAACACTAACACAAGAGCGAAAAGTGGTTTTTCAACACTAACACAAGTGCGAAAAGTGTTTTTTCCACACTAATACAACTGCAAAAGTGGTTTCCTGCACTAACACAATTGCAAAAAGTGGTTTTTCAACACTAACACAAGTGCGAAAAGTGGTTTTTCAACACTAACACAAGTGCGAAAAGTGGTTTTTCAACACTATCACAACTGCAAAAAGTGTTTTTTTCCCACTAATACAAAGGCAAAAGTGGTTTCCTGCACCAACACAAGTGCGAAAAGTGGTTTTTCAACACTAACACAAGTGCAAAAAGTGGTTTTTCAATACTAACACAAGTGCGAAAAGTGGTTTCCTGCACCAACACAAGTGTGAAAAGTGATTTTTCAACACTAACACAAGTGCGAAAAGTGGTTTTTCAACACTAACACAAGTGCGGAAAGTGGTTTTTCAACACTAACACAAGTGCGAAAAGTATTTTTTTCCACACTAATACAAGTGCAAAAGTGGTTACCTGCACCAACACAAGTGCGAAAAGTGGTTTTTCAACACTAACACAAGTGCGAAAAGTGGTTTTTCAACACTAACACAAGTGCGAAAAGTGGTTTTTCCACACTAATACAAGTGCGAAAAGTGTTTTTCCACACTAATACAAGTGCAAAAGTGGTTTCCTGCACCAACACAAGTGCGAAAAGTGGATTTTCAACACTAACACAAGTGCGAAAAGTGGTTTTTCAATACTAACACAAGTGCAAAAAGTGGTTTTTCAACACTAACACAAGTGCGAAAAGTGTTTGTCCACACTAATACAAGTGCAAAAGTGGTTTCCTGCACCAACACAAGTGCGAAAAGTGGTTTTTCAACACTAACACAAGTGCAAAAGTGGATGCCTGCACGAACACAAGTGCGAAAAGTGTTTTTTCAACACTAACACAAGTGCGAAAAGTGGTTTTTCAACACTAACACAAGTGCGGAAAGTGGTTTTTCAACACTAACACAAGTGCGAAAAGTGGTTTTTCAACACTATCACAACTGCAAAAAGTGTTTTTTTCCCACTAATACAAAGGCAAAAGTGGTTTCCTGCACCAACACAAGTGCGAAAAGTGGTTTTTCAACACTAACACAAGTGCGAAAAGTGGTTTTTCCACACTAATACAAGTGCAAAAGTGGTTTCCTGCACCAACACAAGTGCGAAAAGTGGTTTTTCAACACTAACACAAGTGCGAAAAGTGGTTTTTCAACACTAACACAAGAGCGAAAAGTGGTTTTTCAACACTAACACAAGTGCGAAAAGTGTTTTTTCCACACTAATACAACTGCAAAAGTGGTTTCCTGCACTAACACAATTGCAAAAAGTGGTTTTTCAACACTAACACAAGTGCGAAAAGTGGTTTTTCAACACTAACACAAGTGCGAAAAGTGGTTTTTCAACACTATCACAACTGCAAAAAGTGTTTTTTTCCCACTAATACAAAGGCAAAAGTGGTTTCCTGCACCAACACAAGTGCGAAAAGTGGTTTTTCAACACTAACACAAGTGCAAAAAGTGGTTTTTCAACACTAACACAAGTGCGAAAAGTGGTTTCCTGCACCAACACAAGTGTGAAAAGTGATTTTTCAACACTAACACAAGTGCGAAAAGTGGTTTTTCAACACTAACACAAGTGCGGAAAGTGGTTTTTCAACACTAACACAAGTGCGAAAAGTATTTTTTTCCACACTAATACAAGTGCAAAAGTGGTTACCTGCACCAATACAAGTGCGAAAAGTGGTTTTTCAACACTAACACAAGTGCGAAAAGTGGTTTTTCAACACTAACACAAGTGCGAAAAGTGGTTTTTCAATACTAACACAAGTGCAAAAAGTGGTTTTTCAACACTAACACAAGTGCGAAAAGTGTTTGTCCACACTAATACAAGTGCAAAAGTGGTTTCCTGCACCAACACAAGTGCGAAAAGTGGTTTTTCAACACTAACACAAGTGCGAAAAGTATTTTTTTCCACACTAATACAAGTGCAAAAGTGGTTACCTGCACCAACACAAGTGCGAAAAGTGGTTTTTCAACACTAACACAAGTGCGAAAAGTGGTTTCCTGCACCAACACAAGTGCGAAAAGTGGTTTTTCAACACTAACACAAGTGCAAAAAGTGGTTTTTCAACACTAACACAAGTGCGAAAAGTGGTTTCCTGCACCAACACAAGTGTGAAAAGTGATTTTTCAACACTAACACAAGTGCGAAAAGTGGTTTTTCAACACTAACACAAGTGCGGAAAGTGGTTTTTCAACACTAACACAAGTGCGAAAAGTATTTTTTTCCACACTAATACAAGTGCAAAAGTGGTTACCTGCACCAACACAAGTGCGAAAAGTGGTTTTTCAACACTAACACAAGTGCGAAAAGTGGTTTTTCAACACTAACACAAGTGCGAAAAGTGGTTTTTCAATACTAACACAAGTGCAAAAAGTGGTTTTTCAACACTAACACAAGTGCGAAAAGTGTTTGTCCACACTAATACAAGTGCAAAAGTGGTTTCCTGCACCAACACAAGTGCGAAAAGTGGTTTTTCAACACTAGCACAAGTGCGAAAAGTGTTTTTCCACACTAATACAAGTGCAAAAGTGGTTTCCTGCACCAACACAAGTGCGAAAAGTGGATTTTCAACACTAACACAAGTGCAAAAAGTGGTTTTTCAACACTAACACAAGTGCGAAAAGTGTTTTTTCCACACTAATACAAGTGCAAAAGTGGTTTCCTGCACCAACACAAGTGCGAAAAGTGGTTTTTCAACACTAACACAATTGCGAAAAGTGGTTTTTCAACACTAACACAAGTGCGAAAAGTATTTTTTCCACACTAATACAAGTGCAAAAGTGGTTTCCTGCACCAACACAAGTGCGAAAAGTGGTTTTTCAACACTAACACAAGTGCGAAAAGTGGTTTTTCAACACTAACACAAGTGCGAAAAGTGGTTTTTTAACACTATCACAAGTGCAATAGTGTTTTTTCCACACTAACACAAGTGCGAAAAGTGGTTTTTCAACACTAACACAAGTGTGAAAAGTGTTTTTTCCACACAAATACAAGTGCAAAAGTGGTTTCCTGCACCAACACAAGTACGAAAAGTGGTTTTTCAACACTAACACAAGTGCGAAAAGTGGTTTTTCAACACTAACACAAGTGCGAAAAGTGGTCTTTCAACACTAACACAAGTGCGAAAAGTGTTTTTTCCACACTAATACAAGTGCAAAAGTGGTTTCGTGCACCAACACAAGTGTGAAAAGTGGTTTTTCAACACTAACACAAGTGTGAATAGTGGTTTTTCAACACTAACACAACTGCGAAAAGTGTTTTTTCCACACTAATACAAGTGCAAAAGTGGTTTCCTGCACCAACACAAGTGCGAAAAGTGGTTTTTCAACACTAACACAAGTGCGAAAAGTGGTTTTTCAACACTAACACAAGTGCGAAAAGTGGTTTTTCAATACTAACACAAGTGCAAAAAGTGGTTTTTCAACACTAACACAAGTGCGAAAAGTGTTTGTCCACACTAATACAAGTGCAAAAGTGGTTTCCTGCACCAACACAAGTGCGAAAAGTGGTTTTTCAACACTAACACAAGTGCGAAAAGTATTTTTTTCCACACTAATACAAGTGCAAAAGTGGTTACCTGCACCAACACAAGTGCGAAAAGTGGTTTTTCAACACTAACACAAGTGCGAAAAGTGGTTTTTCAACACTAACACAAGTGCGAAAAGTGGTTTTTCAACACTAACACAAGTGCGAAAAGTGGTTTTTCAACACTAACACAAGTGCGAAAAGTGGTTTCCTGCACCAACACAAGTGTGAAAAGTGATTTTTCAACACTAACACAAGTGCGAAAAGTGGTTTTTCAACACTAACACAAGTGCGGAAAGTGGTTTTTCAACACGAACACAAGTGCGAAAAGTGGTTTTTCAACACTATCACAACTGCAAAAAGTGTTTTTTTCCCACTAATACAAAGGCAAAAGTGGTTTCCTGCACCAACACAAGTGCGAAAAGTGGTTTTTCAACACTAACACAAGTGCGAAAAGTGGTTTTTCCACACTAATACAAGTGCAAAAGTGGTTTCCTGCACCAACACAAGTGCGAAAAGTGGTTTTTCAACACTAACACAAGTGCGAAAAGTGGTTTTTCAACACTAACACAAGAGCGAAAAGTGGTTTTTCAACACTAACACAAGTGCGAAAAGTGTTTTTTCCACACTAATACAACTGCAAAAGTGGTTTCCTGCACTAACACAATTGCAAAAAGTGGTTTTTCAACACTAACACAAGTGCGAAAAGTGGTTTTTCAACACTAACACAAGTGCGAAAAGTGGTTTTTCAACACTATCACAACTGCAAAAAGTGTTTTTTTCCCACTAATACAAAGGCAAAAGTGGTTTCCTGCACCAACACAAGTGCGAAAAGTGGTTTTTCAACACTAACACAAGTGCAAAAAGTGGTTTTTCAACACTAACACAAGTGCGAAAAGTGGTTTCCTGCACCAACACAAGTGTGAAAAGTGATTTTTCAACACTAACACAAGTGCGAAAAGTGGTTTTTCAACACTAACACAAGTGCGAAAAGTGGTTTTTCAACACTATCACAACTGCAAAAAGTGTTTTTTTCCCACTAATACAAAGGCAAAAGTGGTTTCCTGCACCAACACAAGTGCGAAAAGTGGTTTTTCAACACTAACACAAGTGCAAAAAGTGGTTTTTCAACACTAACACAAGTGCGAAAAGTGGATGCCTGCACGAACACAAGTGCGAAAAGTGTTTTTTCAACACTAACACAAGTGCGAAAAGTGGTTTTTCAACACTAACACAAGTGCGGAAAGTGGTTTTTCAACACTAACACAAGTGCGAAAAGTGGTTTTTCAACACTAACACAAGTGCGAAAAGTGGTTTTTCAACACTAACACAAGAGCGAAAAGTGGTTTTTCAACACTAACACAAGTGCGAAAAGTGTTTTTTCCACACTAATACAACTGCAAAAGTGGTTTCCTGCACTAACACAATTGCAAAAAGTGGTTTTTCAACACTAACACAAGTGCGAAAAGTGGTTTTTCAACACTAACACAAGTGCGAAAAGTGGTTTTTCAACACTATCACAACTGCAAAAAGTGTTTTTTTCCCACTAATACAAAGGCAAAAGTGGTTTCCTGCACCAACACAAGTGCGAAAAGTGGTTTTTCAACACTAACACAAGTGCAAAAAGTGGTTTTTCAATACTAACACAAGTGCGAAAAGTGGTTTCCTGCACCAACACAAGTGTGAAAAGTGATTTTTCAACACTAACACAAGTGCGAAAAGTGGTTTTTCAACACTAACACAAGTGCGGAAAGTGGTTTTTCAACACTAACACAAGTGCGAAAAGTATTTTTTTCCACACTAATACAAGTGCAAAAGTGGTTACCTGCACCAACACAAGTGCGAAAAGTGGTTTTTCAACACTAACACAAGTGCGAAAAGTGGTTTTTCAACACTAACACAAGTGCGAAAAGTGGTTTTTCCACACTAATACAAGTGCGAAAAGTGTTTTTCCACACTAATACAAGTGCAAAAGTGGTTTCCTGCACCAACACAAGTGCGAAAAGTGGATTTTCAACACTAACACAAGTGCGAAAAGTGGTTTTTCAATACTAACACAAGTGCAAAAAGTGGTTTTTCAACACTAACACAAGTGCGAAAAGTGTTTGTCCACACTAATACAAGTGCAAAAGTGGTTTCCTGCACCAACACAAGTGCGAAAAGTGGTTTTTCAACACTAACACAAGTGCAAAAGTGGATGCCTGCACGAACACAAGTGCGAAAAGTGTTTTTTCAACACTAACACAAGTGCGAAAAGTGGTTTTTCAACACTAACACAAGTGCGGAAAGTGGTTTTTCAACACTAACACAAGTGCGAAAAGTGGTTTTTCAACACTATCACAACTGCAAAAAGTGTTTTTTTCCCACTAATACAAAGGCAAAAGTGGTTTCCTGCACCAACACAAGTGCGAAAAGTGGTTTTTCAACACTAACACAAGTGCGAAAAGTGGTTTTTCCACACTAATACAAGTGCAAAAGTGGTTTCCTGCACCAACACAAGTGCGAAAAGTGGTTTTTCAACACTAACACAAGTGCGAAAAGTGGTTTTTCAACACTAACACAAGAGCGAAAAGTGGTTTTTCAACACTAACACAAGTGCGAAAAGTGTTTTTTCCACACTAATACAACTGCAAAAGTGGTTTCCTGCACTAACACAATTGCAAAAAGTGGTTTTTCAACACTAACACAAGTGCGAAAAGTGGTTTTTCAACACTAACACAAGTGCGAAAAGTGGTTTTTCAACACTATCACAACTGCAAAAAGTGTTTTTTTCCCACTAATACAAAGGCAAAAGTGGTTTCCTGCACCAACACAAGTGCGAAAAGTGGTTTTTCAACACTAACACAAGTGCAAAAAGTGGTTTTTCAACACTAACACAAGTGCGAAAAGTGGTTTCCTGCACCAACACAAGTGTGAAAAGTGATTTTTCAACACTAACACAAGTGCGAAAAGTGGTTTTTCAACACTAACACAAGTGCGGAAAGTGGTTTTTCAACACTAACACAAGTGCGAAAAGTATTTTTTTCCACACTAATACAAGTGCAAAAGTGGTTACCTGCACCAATACAAGTGCGAAAAGTGGTTTTTCAACACTAACACAAGTGCGAAAAGTGGTTTTTCAACACTAACACAAGTGCGAAAAGTGGTTTTTCAATACTAACACAAGTGCAAAAAGTGGTTTTTCAACACTAACACAAGTGCGAAAAGTGTTTGTCCACACTAATACAAGTGCAAAAGTGGTTTCCTGCACCAACACAAGTGCGAAAAGTGGTTTTTCAACACTAACACAAGTGCGAAAAGTATTTTTTTCCACACTAATACAAGTGCAAAAGTGGTTACCTGCACCAACACAAGTGCGAAAAGTGGTTTTTCAACACTAACACAAGTGCGAAAAGTGGTTTTTCAACACTAACACAAGTGCGAAAAGTGGTTTTTCAACACTAACACAAGTGCGAAAAGTGGTTTTTCAACACTAACACAAGTGCGAAAAGTGGTTTCCTGCACCAACACAAGTGTGAAAAGTGATTTTTCAACACTAACACAAGTGCGAAAAGTGGTTTTTCAACACTAACACAAGTGCGGAAAGTGGTTTTTCAACACTAACACAAGTGCGAAAAGTGGTTTTTCAACACTATCACAACTGCAAAAAGTGTTTTTTTCCCACTAATACAAAGGCAAAAGTGGTTTCCTGCACCAACACAAGTGCGAAAAGTGGTTTTTCAACACTAACACAAGTGCGAAAAGTGGTTTTTCCACACTAATACAAGTGCAAAAGTGGTTTCCTGCACCAACACAAGTGCGAAAAGTGGTTTTTCAACACTAACACAAGTGCGAAAAGTGGTTTTTCAACACTAACACAAGAGCAAAAAGTGGTTTTTCAACACTAACACAAGTGCGAAAAGTGTTTTTTCCACACTAATACAACTGCAAAAGTGGTTTCCTGCACTAACACAATTGCAAAAAGTGGTTTTTCAACACTAACACAAGTGCGAAAAGTGGTTTTTCAACACTAACACAAGTGCGAAAAGTGGTTTTTCAACACTATCACAACTGCAAAAAGTGTTTTTTTCCCACTAATACAAAGGCAAAAGTGGTTTCCTGCACCAACACAAGTGCGAAAAGTGGTTTTTCAACACTAACACAAGTGCAAAAAGTGGTTTTTCAACACTAACACAAGTGCGAAAAGTGGTTTCCTGCACCAACACAAGTGTGAAAAGTGATTTTTCAACACTAACACAAGTGCGAAAAGTGGTTTTTCAACACTAACACAAGTGCGAAAAGTGGTTTTTCAACACTATCACAACTGCAAAAAGTGTTTTTTTCCCACTAATACAAAGGCAAAAGTGGTTTCCTGCACCAACACAAGTGCGAAAAGTGGTTTTTCAACACTAACACAAGTGCAAAAAGTGGTTTTTCAACACTAACACAAGTGCGAAAAGTGGTTTCCTGCACCAACACAAGTGTGAAAAGTGATTTTTCAACACTAACACAAGTGCGAAAAGTGGTTTTTCAACACTAACACAAGTGCGGAAAGTGGTTTTTCAACACTAACACAAGTGCGAAAAGTATTTTTTTCCACACTAATACAAGTGCAAAAGTGGTTACCTGCACCAACACAAGTGCGAAAAGTGGTTTTTCAACACTAACACAAGTGCGAAAAGTGTTTTTTCCACACTAATACAAGTGCAAAAGTGGTTTCCTGCACCAACACAAATGTGAAAAGTGGTTTTTCAACACTAACACAAGTGCGAAATGTGGTTTTTCAACACTAACACAAGTGCGAAAAGTGTTTTTTCCACACTAATACAAGTGCAAAAGTGGTTTCCTGCACCAACACAAGTGCGAAAAGTGGTTTTTCAACACTAACACAAGTGCGAAAAGTGGTTTTTCAACACTAACACAAGTGCGAAAAGTGGTTTTTCAACACTAACACAAGAGCGAAAAGTGGTTTTTCAACACTAACACAAGTGCGAAAAGTGTTTTTTCCACACTAATACAACTGCAAAAGTGGTTTCCTGCACTAACACAATTGCAAAAAGTGGTTTTTCAACACTAACACAAGTGCGAAAAGTGGTTTTTCAACACTAACACAAGTGCGAAAAGTGGTTTTTCAACACTATCACAACTGCAAAAAGTGTTTTTTTCCCACTAATACAAAGGCAAAAGTGGTTTCCTGCACCAACACAAGTGCGAAAAGTGGTTTTTCAACACTAACACAAGTGCAAAAAGTGGTTTTTTCAACACTAACACAAGTGCGAAAAGTGGTTTCCTGCACCAACACAAGTGTGAAAAGTGATTTTTCAACACTAACACAAGTGCGAAAAGTGGTTTTTCAACACTAACACAAGTGCGGAAAGTGGTTTTTCAACACTAACACAAGTGCGAAAAGTATTTTTTTCCACACTAATACAAGTGCAAAAGTGGTTACCTGCACCAACACAAGTGCGAAAAGTGGTTTTTCAACACTAACACAAGTGCGAAAAGTGGTTTTTCAACACTAACACAAGTGCGAAAAGTGGTTTTTCAATACTAACACAAGTGCAAAAAGTGGTTTTTCAACACTAACACAAGTGCGAAAAGTGTTTGTCCACACTAATACAAGTGCAAAAGTGGTTTCCTGCACCAACACAAGTGCGAAAAGTGGTTTTTCAACACTAACACAAGTGCGAAAAGTGTTTTTCCACACTAATACAAGTGCAAAAGTGGTTTCCTGCACCAACACAAGTGCGAAAAGTGGATTTTCAACACTAACACAAGTGCAAAAAGTGGTTTTTCAACACTAACACAAGTGCAAAAGTGGATGCCTGCACGAACACAAGTGCGAAAAGTGTTTTTTCAACACTAACACAAGTGCGAAAAGTGGTTTTTCAACACTAACACAAGTGCGAAAAGTGGTTTCCTGCACCAACACAAGTGTGAAAAGTGATTTTTCAACACTAACACAAGTGCGAAAAGTGGTTTTTCAACACTAACACAAGTGCGGAAAGTGGTTTTTCAACACTAACACAAGTGCGAAAAGTGGTTTTTCAACACTATCACAACTGCAAAAAGTGTTTTTTTCCCACTAATACAAAGGCAAAAGTGGTTTCCTGCACCAACACAAGTGCGAAAAGTGGTTTTTCAACACTAACACAAGTGCGAAAAGTGGTTTTTCCACACTAATACAAGTGCAAAAGTGGTTTCCTGCACCAACACAAGTGCGAAAAGTGGTTTTTCAACACTAACACAAGTGCGAAAAGTGGTTTTTCAACACTAACACAAGAGCGAAAAGTGGTTTTTCAACACTAACACAAGTGCGAAAAGTGTTTTTTCCACACTAATACAACTGCAAAAGTGGTTTCCTGCACTAACACAATTGCAAAAAGTGGTTTTTCAACACTAACACAAGTGCGAAAAGTGGTTTTTCAACACTAACACAAGTGCGAAAAGTGGTTTTTCAACACTATCACAACTGCAAAAAGTGTTTTTTTCCCACTAATACAAAGGAAAAAGTGGTTTCCTGCACCAACACAAGTGCGAAAAGTGGTTTTTCAACACTAACACAAGTGCAAAAAGTGGTTTTTCAACACTAACACAAGTGCGAAAAGTGGTTTCCTGCACCAACACAAGTGTGAAAAGTGATTTTTCAACACTAACACAAGTGCGAAAAGTGGTTTTTCAACACTAACACAAGTGCGAAAAGTGGTTTTTCAACACTATCACAACTGCAAAAAGTGTTTTTTTCCCACTAATACAACTGCAAAAGTGGTTTCCTGCACTAACACAATTGCAAAAAGTGGTTTTTCAACACTAACACAAGTGCGAAAAGTGGTTTTTCAACACTAACACAAGTGCGAAAAGTGGTTTTTCAACACTATCACAACTGCAAAAAGTGTTTTTTTCCCACTAATACAAAGGCAAAAGTGGTTTCCTGCACCAACACAAGTGCGAAAAGTGGTTTTTCAACACTAACACAAGTGCAAAAAGTGGTTTTTCAACACTAACACAAGTGCGAAAAGTGGTTTCCTGCACCAACACAAGTGTGAAAAGTGATTTTTCAACACTAACACAAGTGGGAAAAGTGGTTTTTCAACACTAACACAAGTGCGGAAAGTGGTTTTTCAACACTAACACAAGTGCGAAAAGTATTTTTTTCCACACTAATACAAGTGCAAAAGTGGTTACCTGCACCAACACAAGTGCGAAAAGTGGTTTTTCAACACTAACACAAGTGCGAAAAGTGGTTTTTCAACACTAACACAAGTGCGAAAAGTGGTTTTTCAATACTAACACAAGTGCAAAAAGTGGTTTTTCAACACTAACACAAGTGCGAAAAGTGTTTGTCCACACTAATACAAGTGCAAAAGTGGTTTCCTGCACCAACACAAGTGCGAAAAGTGGTTTTTCAACACTAACACAAGTGCGAAAAGTGTTTTTCCACACTAATACAAGTGCTAAAGTGGTTTCCTGCACCAACACAAGTGCGAAAAGTGGATTTTCAACACTAACACAAGTGCAAAAAGTGGTTTTTCAACACTAACACAAGTGCAAAAGTGGATGCCTGCACGAACACAAGTGCGAAAAGTGTTTTTTCAACACTAACACAAGTGCGAAAAGTGGTTTTTCAACACTAACACAAGTGCGAAAAGTGGTTTCCTGCACCAACACAAGTGTGAAAAGTGATTTTTCAACACTAACACAAGTGCGAAAAGTGGTTTTTCAACACTAACACAAGTGCGGAAAGTGGTTTTTCAACACTAACACAAGTGCGAAAAGTGGTTTTTCAACACTATCACAACTGCAAAAAGTGTTTTTTTCCCACTAATACAAAGGCAAAAGTGGTTTCCTGCACCAACACAAGTGCGAAAAGTGGTTTTTCAACACTAACACAAGTGCGAAAAGTGGTTTTTCCACACTAATACAAGTGCAAAAGTGGTTTCCTGCACCAACACAAGTGCGAAAAGTGGTTTTTCAACACTAACACAAGTGCGAAAAGTGGTTTTTCAACACTAACACAAGAGCGAAAAGTGGTTTTTCAACACTAACACAAGTGCGAAAAGTGTTTTTTCCACACTAATACAACTGCAAAAGTGGTTTCCTGCACTAACACAATTGCAAAAAGTGGTTTTTCAACACTAACACAAGTGCGAAAAGTGGTTTTTCAACACTAACACAAGTGCGAAAAGTGGTTTTTCAACACTATCACAACTGCAAAAAGTGTTTTTTTCCCACTAATACAAAGGCAAAAGTGGTTTCCTGCACCAACACAAGTGCGAAAAGTGGTTTTTCAACACTAACACAAGTGCAAAAAGTGGTTTTTCAACACTAACACAAGTGCGAAAAGTGGTTTCCTGCACCAACACAAGTGTGAAAAGTGATTTTTCAACACTAACACAAGTGCGAAAAGTGGTTTTTCAACACTAACACAAGTGCGAAAAGTGGTTTTTCAACACTATCACAACTGCAAAAAGTGTTTTTTTCCCACTAATACAAAGGCAAAAGTGGTTTCCTGCACCAACACAAGTGCGAAAAGTGGTTTTTCAACACTAACACAAGTGCAAAAAGTGGTTTTTCAACACTAACACAAGTGCGAAAAGTGGTTTCCTGCACCAACACAAGTGTGAAAAGTGATTTTTCAACACTAACACAAGTGCGAAAAGTGGTTTTTCAACACTAACACAAGTGCGGAAAGTGGTTTTTCAACACTAACACAAGTGCGAAAAGTATTTTTTTCCACACTAATACAAGTGCAAAAGTGGTTACCTGCACCAACACAAGTGCGAAAAGTGGTTTTTCAACACTAACACAAGTGCGAAAAGTGTTTTTTCCACACTAATACAAGTGCAAAAGTGGTTTCCTGCACCAACACAAATGTGAAAAGTGGTTTTTCAACACTAACACAAGTGCGAAATGTGGTTTTTCAACACTAACACAAGTGCGAAAAGTGTTTTTTCCACACTAATACAAGTGCAAAAGTGGTTTCCTGCACCAACACAAGTGCGAAAAGTGGTTTTTCAACACTAACACAAGTGCGAAAAGTGGTTTTTCAACACTAACACAAGTGCGAAAAGTGGTTTTTCAACACTAACACAAGTGCGAAAAGTGTTTTTTCCACACTAATACAAGTGCAAAAGTGGTTTCCTGCACCAACACAAGTGCAAAAAGTGGTTTTTCAACACTAACACAAGTGCGAAATGTGGTTTTTCAACACTAACACAAGTGCGAAAAGTGTTTTTTCCACACTAATACAAGTGCAAAAGTGGTTTCCTGCACCAACACAAGTGCGAAAAGTGGTTTTTCAACACTAACACAAGTGCGAAAAGTGTTTTTTCCACACTAATACAAGTGCAAAAGTGGTTTCCTGCACCAACACAAGTGCGAAAAGTGATTTTTCAACACTGACACAAGTGCAAAAAGTGGTTTTTCAACACTAACACAAGTGCGAAAAGTGGTTTTTCAACACTAACACAAGTGCGAAAAGTGTTTTTTCCACACTAATACAAGTGCAAAAGTGGTTTCCTGCACCAACACAAGTGCGAAAAGTGGTTTTTCAACACTAACACAAGTGCGAAAAGTGGTTTTTCAACAATAACACAAGTGCGAAAAGTGGTTTTTCAACACTAACACAAGTGCGAAAAGTGTTTTTTCCACACTAATACAACTGCAAAAGTGGTTTCCTGCACTAACACAATTGCGAAAAGTGGTTTTTCAACACTAACACAAGTGCGAAAAGTGGTTTTTCAACACTAACACAAGTGCGAAAAGTGGTTTTTCAACACTAACACAAGTGCGAAAAGTGGTTTTTCCACACTAATACAAGTGCAAAAGTGGTTTCCTGCACCAACACAAGTGCGAAAAGTGGTTTTTCAACACTAACACAAGTGCGAAAAGTGGTTTTTCAACACTAACACAAGAGCGAAAAGTGGTTTTTCAACACTAACACAAGTGCGAAAAGTGTTTTTTCCACACTAATACAACTGCAAAAGTGGTTTCCTGCACTAACACAATTGCAAAAAGTGGTTTTTCAACACTAACACAAGTGCGAAAAGTGGTTTTTCAACACTAACACAAGTGCGAAAAGTGGTTTTTCAACACTATCACAACTGCAAAAAGTGTTTTTTTCCCACTAATACAAAGGCAAAAGTGGTTTCCTGCACCAACACAAGTGCGAAAAGTGGTTTTTCAACACTAACACAAGTGCAAAAAGTGGTTTTTCAACACTAACACAAGTGCGAAAAGTGGTTTCCTGCACCAACACAAGTGTGAAAAGTGATTTTTCAACACTAACACAAGTGCGAAAAGTGGTTTTTCAACACTAACACAAGTGCGGAAAGTGGTTTTTCAACACTAACACAAGTGCGAAAAGTATTTTTTTCCACACTAATACAAGTGCAAAAGTGGTTACCTGCACCAACACAAGTGCGAAAAGTGGTTTTTCAACACTAACACAAGTGCGAAAAGTGGTTTTTCAACACTAACACAAGTGCGAAAAGTGGTTTTTCAATACTAACACAAGTGCAAAAAGTGGTTTTTCAACACTAACACAAGTGCGAAAAGTGTTTGTCCACACTAATACAAGTGCAAAAGTGGTTTCCTGCACCAACACAAGTGCGAAAAGTGGTTTTTCAACACTAACACAAGTGCGAAAAGTGTTTTTCCACACTAATACAAGTGCAAAAGTGGTTTCCTGCACCAACACAAGTGCGAAAAGTGGTTTTTCAACACTAACACAAGTGCAAAAAGTGGTTTTTCAACACTAACACAAGTGCGAAAAGTGGTTTCCTGCACCAACACAAGTGTGAAAAGTGATTTTTCAACACTAACACAAGTGCGAAAAGTGGTTTTTCAACACTAACACAAGTGCGGAAAGTGGTTTTTCAACACTAACACAAGTGCGAAAAGTATTTTTTTCCACACTAATACAAGTGCAAAAGTGGTTACCTGCACCAACACAAGTGCGAAAAGTGGTTTTTCAACACTAACACAAGTGCGAAAAGTGGTTTTTCAACACTAACACAAGTGCGAAAAGTGGTTTTTCAATAGTAACACAAGTGCAAAAAGTGGTTTTTCAACACTAACACAAGTGCGAAAAGTGTTTGTCCACACTAATACAAGTGCAAAAGTGGTTTCCTGCACCAACACAAGTGCGAAAAGTGGTTTTTCAACACTAACACAAGTGCGAAAAGTGTTTTTTCCACACTAATACAACTGCAAAAGTGGTTTCCTGCACTAACACAATTGCGAAAAGTGGTTTTTCAACACTAACACAAGTGCGAAAAGTGGTTTTTCAACACTAACACAAGTGCGAAAAGTGGTTTTTCAACACTAACACAAGTGCGAAAAGTGGTTTTTCCACACTAATACAAGTGCAAAAGTGGTTTCCTGCACCAACACAAGTGCGAAAAGTGGTTTTTCAACACTAACACAAGTGCGAAAAGTGGTTTTTCAACACTAACACAAGAGCGAAAAGTGGTTTTTCAACACTAACACAAGTGCGAAAAGTGTTTTTTCCACACTAATACAACTGCAAAAGTGGTTTCCTGCACTAACACAATTGCAAAAAGTGGTTTTTCAACACTAACACAAGTGCGAAAAGTGGTTTTTCAACACTAACACAAGTGCGAAAAGTGGTTTTTCAACACTATCACAACTGCAAAAAGTGTTTTTTTCCCACTAATACAAAGGCAAAAGTGGTTTCCTGCACCAACACAAGTGCGAAAAGTGGTTTTTCAACACTAACACAAGTGCAAAAAGTGGTTTTTCAACACTAACACAAGTGCGAAAAGTGGTTTCCTGCACCAACACAAGTGTGAAAAGTGATTTTTCAACACTAACACAAGTGCGAAAAGTGGTTTTTCAACACTAACACAAGTGCGGAAAGTGGTTTTTCAACACTAACACAAGTGCGAAAAGTATTTTTTTCCACACTAATACAAGTGCAAAAGTGGTTACCTGCACCAACACAAGTGCGAAAAGTGGTTTTTCAACACTAACACAAGTGCGAAAAGTGGTTTTTCAACACTAACACAAGTGCGAAAAGTGGTTTTTCAATACTAACACAAGTGCAAAAAGTGGTTTTTCAACACTAACACAAGTGCGAAAAGTGTTTGTCCACACTAATACAAGTGCAAAAGTGGTTTCCTGCACCAACACAAGTGCGAAAAGTGGTTTTTCAACACTAACACAAGTGCGAAAAGTGTTTTTCCACACTAATACAAGTGCAAAAGTGGTTTCCTGCACCAACACAAGTGCGAAAAGTGGTTTTTCAACACTAACACAAGTGCAAAAAGTGGTTTTTCAACACTAACACAAGTGCGAAAAGTGGTTTCCTGCACCAACACAAGTGTGAAAAGTGATTTTTCAACACTAACACAAGTGCGAAAAGTGGTTTTTCAACACTAACACAAGTGCGGAAAGTGGTTTTTCAACACTAACACAAGTGCGAAAAGTATTTTTTTCCACACTAATACAAGTGCAAAAGTGGTTACCTGCACCAACACAAGTGCGAAAAGTGGTTTTTCAACACTAACACAAGTGCGAAAAGTGGTTTTTCAACACTAACACAAGTGCGAAAAGTGGTTTTTCAATAGTAACACAAGTGCAAAAAGTGGTTTTTCAACACTAACACAAGTGCGAAAAGTGTTTGTCCACACTAATACAAGTGCAAAAGTGGTTTCCTGCACCAACACAAGTGCGAAAAGTGGTTTTTCAACACTAACACAAGTGCGAAAAGTGTTTTTCCACACTAATACAAGTGCAAAAGTGGTTTCCTGCACCAACACAAGTGCGAAAAGTGGATTTTCAACACTAACACAAGTGCAAAAAGTGGTTTTTCAACACTAACACAAGAGCGAAAAGTGGTTTTTCAACACTAACACAAGTGCGAAAAGTGTTTTTTCCACACTAATACAACTGCAAAAGTGGTTTCCTGCACTAACACAATTGCAAAAAGTGGTTTTTCAACACTAACACAAGTGCGAAAAGTGGTTTTTCAACACTAACACAAGTGCGAAAAGTGGTTTTTCAACACTATCACAACTGCAAAAAGTGTTTTTTTCCCACTAATACAAAGGCAAAAGTGGTTTCCTGCACCAACACAAGTGCGAAAAGTGGTTTTTCAACACTAACACAAGTGCAAAAAGTGGTTTTTCAACACTAACACAAGTGCGAAAAGTGGTTTCCTGCACCAACACAAGTGTGAAAAGTGATTTTTCAACACTAACACAAGTGCGAAAAGTGGTTTTTCAACACTAACACAAGTGCGGAAAGTGGTTTTTCAACACTAACACAAGTGCGAAAAGTATTTTTTTCCACACTAATACAAGTGCAAAAGTGGTTACCTGCACCAACACAAGTGCGAAAAGTGGTTTTTCAACACTAACACAAGTGCGAAAAGTGGTTTTTCAACACTAACACAAGTGCGAAAAGTGGTTTTTCAATACTAACACAAGTGCAAAAAGTGGTTTTTCAACACTAACACAAGTGCGAAAAGTGTTTGTCCACACTAATACAAGTGCAAAAGTGGTTTCCTGCACCAACACAAGTGCGAAAAGTGGTTTTTCAACACTAACACAAGTGCGAAAAGTGTTTTTCCACACTAATACAAGTGCAAAAGTGGTTTCCTGCACCAACACAAGTGCGAAAAGTGGTTTTTCAACACTAACACAAGTGCAAAAAGTGGTTTTTCAACACTAACACAAGTGCGAAAAGTGGTTTCCTGCACCAACACAAGTGTGAAAAGTGATTTTTCAACACTAACACAAGTGCGAAAAGTGGTTTTTCAACACTAACAAGTGCGGAAAGTGGTTTTTCAACACTAACACAAGTGCGAAAAGTATTTTTTTCCACACTAATACAAGTGCAAAAGTGGTTACCTGCACCAACACAAGTGCGAAAAGTGGTTTTTCAACACTAACACAAGTGCGAAAAGTGGTTTTTCAACACTAACACAAGTGCGAAAAGTGGTTTTTCAATAGTAACACAAGTGCAAAAAGTGGTTTTTCAACACTAACACAAGTGCGAAAAGTGTTTGTCCACACTAATACAAGTGCAAAAGTGGTTTCCTGCACCAACACAAGTGCGAAAAGTGGTTTTTCAACACTAACACAAGTGCGAAAAGTGTTTTTTTCCACACTAATACAACTGCAAAAGTGGTTTCCTGCACTAACACAATTGCGAAAAGTGGTTTTTCAACACTAACACAAGTGCGAAAAGTGGTTTTTCAACACTAACACAAGTGCTAAAAGTGGTTTTTCAACACTAACACAAGTGCGAAAAGTGGTTTTTCCACACTAATACAAGTGCAAAAGTGGTTTCCTGCACCAACACAAGTGCGAAAAGTGGTTTTTCAACACTAACACAAGTGCGAAAAGTGGTTTTTCAACACTAACACAAGAGCGAAAAGTGGTTTTCAACACTAACACAAGTGCGAAAAGTGTTTTTTCCACACTAATACAACTGCAAAAGTGGTTTCCTGCACTAACACAATTGCAAAAAGTGGTTTTTCAACACTAACACAAGTGCGAAAAGTGGTTTTTCAACACTAACACAAGTGCGAAAAGTGGTTTTTCAACACTATCACAACTGCAAAAAGTGTTTTTTTCCCACTAATACAAAGGCAAAAGTGGTTTCCTGCACCAACACAAGTGCGAAAAGTGGTTTTTCAACACTAACACAAGTGCAAAAAGTGGTTTTTCAACACTAACACAAGTGCGAAAAGTGGTTTCCTGCACCAACACAAGTGTGAAAAGTGATTTTTCAACACTAACACAAGTGCGAAAAGTGGTTTTTCAACACTAACACAAGTGCGGAAAGTGGTTTTTCAACACTAACACAAGTGCGAAAAGTATTTTTTTCCACACTAATACAAGTGCAAAAGTGGTTACCTGCACCAACACAAGTGCGAAAAGTGGTTTTTCAACACTAACACAAGTGCGAAAAGTGGTTTTTCAACACTAACACAAGTGCGAAAAGTGGTTTTTCAATACTAACACAAGTGCAAAAAGTGGTTTTTCAACACTAACACAAGTGCGAAAAGTGTTTGTCCACACTAATACAAGTGCAAAAGTGGTTTCCTGCACCAACACAAGTGCGAAAAGTGGTTTTTCAACACTAACACAAGTGCGAAAAGTGTTTTTCCACACTAATACAAGTGCAAAAGTGGTTTCCTGCACCAACACAAGTGCGAAAAGTGGTTTTTCAACACTAACACAAGTGCAAAAAGTGGTTTTTCAACACTAACACAAGTGCGAAAAGTGGTTTCCTGCACCAACACAAGTGTGAAAAGTGATTTTTCAACACTAACACAAGTGCGAAAAGTGGTTTTTCAACACTAACACAAGTGCGGAAAGTGGTTTTTCAACACTAACACAAGTGCGAAAAGTATTTTTTTCCACACTAATACAAGTGCAAAAGTGGTTACCTGCACCAACACAAGTGCGAAAAGTGGTTTTTCAACACTAACACAAGTGCGAAAAGTGGTTTTTCAACACTAACACAAGTGCGAAAAGTGGTTTTTCAATAGTAACACAAGTGCAAAAAGTGGTTTTTCAACACTAACACAAGTGCGAAAAGTGTTTGTCCACACTAATACAAGTGCAAAAGTGGTTTCCTGCACCAACACAAGTGCGAAAAGTGGTTTTTCAACACTAACACAAGTGCGAAAAGTGTTTTTCCACACTAATACAAGTGCAAAAGTGGTTTCCTGCACCAACACAAGTGCGAAAAGTGGATTTTCAACACTAACACAAGTGCAAAAAGTGGTTTTTCAACACTAACACAAGTGCGAAAAGTGTTTTTTCCACACTAATACAAGTGCAAAAGTGGTTTCCTGCACCAACACAAGTGCGAAAAGTGGTTTTTCAACACTAACACAATTGCGAAAAGTGGTTTTTCAACACTAACACAAGTGCGAAAAGTATTTTTTTCCACACTAATACAAGTGCAAAAGTGGTTACCTGCACCAACACAAGTGCGAAAAGTGGTTTTTCAACACTAACACAAGTGCGAAAAGTGGTTTTTCAACACTAACACAAGTGCGAAAAGTGGTTTTTCAATAGTAACACAAGTGGAAAAAGTGGTTTTTCAACACTAACACAAGTGCGAAAAGTGTTTGTCCACACTAATACAAGTGCAAAAGTGGTTTCCTGCACCAACACAAGTGCGAAAAGTGGTTTTTCAACACTAACACAAGTGCGAAAAGTGTTTTTTCCACACTAATACAACTGCAAAAGTGGTTTCCTGCACTAACACAATTGCGAAAAGTGGTTTTTCAACACTAACACAAGTGCGAAAAGTGGTTTTTCAACACTAACACAAGTGCGAAAAGTGGTTTTTCAACACTAACACAAGTGCGAAAAGTGGTTTTTCCACACTAATACAAGTGCAAAAGTGGTTTCCTGCACCAACACAAGTGCGAAAAGTGGTTTTTCAACACTAACACAAGTGCGAAAAGTGGTTTTTCAACACTAACACAAGAGCGAAAAGTGGTTTTTCAACACTAACACAAGTGCGAAAAGTGTTTTTTCCACACTAATACAACTGCAAAAGTGGTTTCCTGCACTAACACAATTGCAAAAAGTGGTTTTTCAACACTAACACAAGTGCGAAAAGTGGTTTTTCAACACTAACACAAGTGCGAAAAGTGGTTTTTCAACACTATCACAACTGCAAAAAGTGTTTTTTTCCCACTAATACAAAGGCAAAAGTGGTTTCCTGCACCAACACAAGTGCGAAAAGTGGTTTTTCAACACTAACACAAGTGCAAAAAGTGGTTTTTCAACACTAACACAAGTGCGAAAAGTGGTTTCCTGCACCAACACAAGTGTGAAAAGTGATTTTTCAACACTAACACAAGTGCGAAAAGTGGTTTTTCAACACTAACACAAGTGCGGAAAGTGGTTTTTCAACACTAACACAAGTGCGAAAAGTATTTTTTTCCACACTAATACAAGTGCAAAAGTGGTTACCTGCACCAACACAAGTGCGAAAAGTGGTTTTTCAACACTAACACAAGTGCGAAAAGTGGTTTTTCAACACTAACACAAGTGCGAAAAGTGGTTTTTCAATACTAACACAAGTGCAAAAAGTGGTTTTTCAACACTAACACAAGTGCGAAAAGTGTTTGTCCACACTAATACAAGTGCAAAAGTGGTTTCCTGCACCAACACAAGTGCGAAAAGTGGTTTTTCAACACTAACACAAGTGCGAAAAGTGTTTTTCCACACTAATACAAGTGCAAAAGTGGTTTCCTGCACCAACACAAGTGCGAAAAGTGGTTTTTCAACACTAACACAAGTGCAAAAAGTGGTTTTTCAACACTAACACAAGTGCGAAAAGTGGTTTCCTGCACCAACACAAGTGTGAAAAGTGATTTTTCAACACGAACACAAGTGCGAAAAGTGGTTTTTCAACACTAACACAAGTGCGGAAAGTGGTTTTTCAACACTAACACAAGTGCGAAAAGTATTTTTTTCCACACTAATACAAGTGCAAAAGTGGTTACCTGCACCAACACAAGTGCGAAAAGTGGTTTTTCAACACTAACACAAGTGCGAAAAGTGGTTTTTCAACACTAACACAAGTGCGAAAAGTGGTTTTTCAATAGTAACACAAGTGCAAAAAGTGGTTTTTCAACACTAACACAAGTGCGAAAAGTGTTTGTCCACACTAATACAAGTGCAAAAGTGGTTTCCTGCACCAACACAAGTGCGAAAAGTGGTTTTTCAACACTAACACAAGTGCGAAAAGTGTTTTTCCACACTAATACAAGTGCAAAAGTGGTTTCCTACACCAACACAAGTGCGAAAAGTGGATTTTCAACACTAACACAAGTGCAAAAAGTGGTTTTTCAACACTAACACAAGTGCGAAAAGTGTTTTTTCCACACTAATACAAGTGCAAAAGTGGTTTCCTGCACCAACACAAGTGCGAAAAGTGGTTTTTCAACACTAACACAATTGCGAAAAGTGGTTTTTCAACACTAACACAAGTGCGAAAAGTATTTTTTCCACACTAATACAAGTGCAAAAGTGGTTTCCTGCACCAACACAAGTGCGAAAAGTGGTTTTTCAACACTAACACAAGTGCGAAAAGTGGTTTTTCAACACTAACACAAGTGTGAAAAGTGATTTTTCAACACTAACACAAGTGCGAAAAGTGGTTTTTCAACACTAACACAAGTGCGGAAAGTGGTTTTTCAACACTAACACAAGTGCGAAAAGTATTTTTTTCCACACCAATACAAGTGCAAAAGTGGTTACCTGCACCAACACAAGTGCGAAAAGTGGTTTTTCAACACTAACACAAGTGCGAAAAGTGTTTTTTCCACACTAATACAAGTGCAAAAGTGGTTTCCTGCACCAACACAAATGTGAAAAGTGGTTTTTCAACACTAACACAAGTGCGAAATGTGGTTTTTCAACACTAACACAAGTGCGAAAAGTGTTTTTTCCACACTAATACAAGTGCAAAAGTGGTTTCCTGCACCAACACAAGTGCGAAAAGTGGTTTTTCAACACTAACACAAGTGCGAAAAGTGGTTTTTCAACACTAACACAAGTGCGAAAAGTGGTTTTTCAACACTAACACAAGTGCGAAAAGTGTTTTTTCCACACTAATACAAGTGCAAAAGTGGTTTCCTGCACCAACACAAGTGCAAAAAGTGGTTTTTCAACACTAACACAAGTGCGAAATGTGGTTTTTCAACACTAACACAAGTGCGAAAAGTGTTTTTTCCACACTAATACAAGTGCAAAAGTGGTTTCCTGCACCAACACAAGTGCGAAAAGTGGTTTTTCAACACTAACACAAGTGCGAAAAGTGGTTTTTCAACACTAACACAAGTGCGAAAAGTGGTTTTTCAACACTAACACAAGTGCGAAAAGTGTTTTTTCCACACTAATACAAGTGCAAAAGTGGTTTCCTGCACCAACACAAGTGCAAAAAGTGGTTTTTCAACACTAACACAAGTGCGAAAAGTGTTTTTTCCACACTAATACAAGTGCAAAAGTGGTTTCCTGCACCAACACAAGTGCGAAAAGTGATTTTTCAACACTGACACAAGTGCAAAAACTGGTTTTTCAACACTAACACAAGTGCGAAAAGTGGTTTTTCAACACTAACACAAGTGCGAAAAGTGTTTTTTCCACACTAATACAAGTGCAAAAGTGGTTTCCTGCACCAACACAAGTGCGAAAAGTGGTTTTTCAACACTAACACAAGTGCGAAAAGTGGTTTTTCAACAATAACACAAGTGCGAAAAGTGGTTTTTCAACACTAACACAAGTGCGAAAAGTGTTTTTTCCACACTAATACAACTGCAAAAGTGGTTTCCTGCACTAACACAATTGCGAAAAGTGGTTTTTCAACACTAACACAAGTGCGAAAAGTGGTTTTTCAACACTAACACAAGTGCGAAAAGTGGTTTTTCAACACTAACACAAGTGCGAAAAGTGGTTTTTCCACACTAATACAAGTGCAAAAGTGGTTTCCTGCACCAACACAAGTGCGAAAAGTGGTTTTTCAACACTAACACAAGTGCGAAAAGTGGTTTTTCAACACTAACACAAGAGCGAAAAGTGGTTTTTCAACACTAACACAAGTGCGAAAAGTGTTTTTTCCACACTAATACAACTGCAAAAGTGGTTTCCTGCACTAACACAATTGCAAAAAGTGGTTTTTCAACACTAACACAAGTGCGAAAAGTGGTTTTTCAACACTAACACAAGTGCGAAAAGTGGTTTTTCAACACTATCACAACTGCAAAAAGTGTTTTTTTCCCACTAATACAAAGGCAAAAGTGGTTTCCTGCACCAACACAAGTGCGAAAAGTGGTTTTTCAACACTAACACAAGTGCAAAAAGTGGTTTTTCAACACTAACACAAGTGCGAAAAGTGGTTTCCTGCACCAACACAAGTGTGAAAAGTGATTTTTCAACACTAACACAAGTGCGAAAAGTGGTTTTTCAACACTAACACAAGTGCGGAAAGTGGTTTTTCAACACTAACACAAGTGCGAAAAGTATTTTTTTCCACACTAATACAAGTGCAAAAGTGGTTACCTGCACCAACACAAGTGCGAAAAGTGGTTTTTCAACACTAACACAAGTGCGAAAAGTGTTTTTTCCACACTAATACAAGTGCAAAAGTGGTTTCCTGCACCAACACAAATGTGAAAAGTGGTTTTTCAACACTAACACAAGTGCGAAATGTGGTTTTTCAACACTAACACAAGTGCGAAAAGTGTTTTTTCCACACTAATACAAGTGCAAAAGTGGTTTCCTGCACCAACACAAGTGCGAAAAGTGGTTTTTCAACACTAACACAAGTGCGAAAAGTGGTTTTTCAACACTAACACAAGTGCGAAAAGTGGTTTTTCAACACTAACACAAGTGCGAAAAGTGTTTTTTCCACACTAATACAAGTGCAAAAGTGGTTTCCTGCACCAACACAAGTGCAAAAAGTGGTTTTTCAACACTAACACAAGTGCGAAAAGTGTTTTTTCCACACTAATACAAGTGCAAAAGTGGTTTCCTGCACCAACACAAGTGCGAAAAGTGGTTTTTCAACACTAACACAAGTGCGAAAAGTGGTTTTTCAACAATAACACAAGTGCGAAAAGTGGTTTTTCAACACTAACACAAGTGCGAAAAGTGTTTTTTCCACACTAATACAACTGCAAAAGTGGTTTCCTGCACTAACACAATTGCGAAAAGTGGTTTTTCAACACTAACACAAGTGCGAAAAGTGGTTTTTCAACACTAACACAAGTGCGAAAAGTGGTTTTTCAACACTAACACAAGTGCGAAAAGTGGTTTTTCCACACTAATACAAGTGCAAAAGTGGTTTCCTGCACCAACACAAGTGCGAAAAGTGGTTTTTCAACACTAACACAAGTGCGAAAAGTGGTTTTTCAACACTAACACAAGAGCGAAAAGTGGTTTTTCAACACTAACACAAGTGCGAAAAGTGTTTTTTCCACACTAATACAACTGCAAAAGTGGTTTCCTGCACTAACACAATTGCAAAAAGTGGTTTTTCAACACTAACACAAGTGCGAAAAGTGGTTTTTCAACACTAACACAAGTGCGAAAAGTGGTTTTTCAACACTATCACAACTGCAAAAAGTGTTTTTTTCCCACTAATACAAAGGCAAAAGTGGTTTCCTGCACCAACACAAGTGCGAAAAGTGGTTTTTCAACACTAACACAAGTGCAAAAAGTGGTTTTTCAACACTAACACAAGTGCGAAAAGTGGTTTCCTGCACCAACACAAGTGTGAAAAGTGATTTTTCAACACTAACACAAGTGCGAAAAGTGGTTTTTCAACACTAACACAAGTGCGGAAAGTGGTTTTTCAACACTAACACAAGTGCGAAAAGTATTTTTTTCCACACTAATACAAGTGCAAAAGTGGTTACCTGCACCAACACAAGTGCGAAAAGTGGTTTTTCAACACTAACACAAGTGCGAAAAGTGGTTTTTCAACACTAACACAAGTGCGAAAAGTGGTTTTTCAATACTAACACAAGTGCAAAAAGTGGTTTTTCAACACTAACACAAGTGCGAAAAGTGTTTGTCCACACTAATACAAGTGCAAAAGTGGTTTCCTGCACCAACACAAGTGCGAAAAGTGGTTTTTCAACACTAACACAAGTGCGAAAAGTGTTTTTCCACACTAATACAAAGGCAAAAGTGGTTTCCTGCACCAACACAAGTGCGAAAAGTGGTTTTTCAACACTAACACAAGTGCGAAAAGTGGTTTTTCCACACTAATACAAGTGCAAAAGTGGTTTCCTGCACCAACACAAGTGCGAAAAGTGGTTTTTCAACACTAACACAAGAGCGAAAAGTGGTTTTTCAACACTAACACAAGTGCGAAAAGTGTTTTTTCCACACTAATACAACTGCAAAAGTGGTTTCCTGCACTAACACAATTGCAAAAAGTGGTTTTTCAACACTAACACAAGTGCGAAAAGTGGTTTTTCAACACTAACACAAGTGCGAAAAGTGGTTTTTCAACACTATCACAACTGCAAAAAGTGTTTTTTTCCCACTAATACAAAGGCAAAAGTGGTTTCCTGCACCAACACAAGTGCGAAAAGTGGTTTTTCAACACTAACACAAGTGCAAAAAGTGGTTTTTCAACACTAACACAAGTGCGAAAAGTGGTTTCCTGCACCAACACAAGTGTGAAAAGTGATTTTTCAACACTAACACAAGTGCGAAAAGTGGTTTTTCAACACTAACACAAGTGCGAAAAGTGGTTTTTCAACACTATCACAACTGCAAAAAGTGTTTTTTTCCCACTAATACAAAGGCAAAAGTGGTTTCCTGCACCAACACAAGTGCGAAAAGTGGTTTTTCAACACTAACACAAGTGCGAAAAGTGGTTTTTCCACACTAATACAAGTGCAAAAGTGGTTTCCTGCACCAACACAAGTGCGAAAAGTGGTTTTTCAACACTAACACAAGTGCGAAAAGTGGTTTTTCAACACTAACACAAGAGCGAAAAGTGGTTTTTCAACACTAACACAAGTGCGAAAAGTGTTTTTTCCACACTAATACAACTGCAAAAGTGGTTTCCTGCACTAACACAATTGCAAAAAGTGGTTTTTCAACACTAACACAAGTGCGAAAAGTGGTTTTTCAACACTAACACAAGTGCGAAAAGTGGTTTTTCAACACTATCACAACTGCAAAAAGTGTTTTTTTCCCACTAATACAAAGGCAAAAGTGGTTTCCTGCACCAACACAAGTGCGAAAAGTGGTTTTTCAACACTAACACAAGTGCAAAAAGTGGTTTTTCAACACTAACACAAGTGCGAAAAGTGGTTTCCTGCACCAACACAAGTGTGAAAAGTGATTTTTCAACACTAACACAAGTGCGAAAAGTGGTTTTTCAACACTAACACAAGTGCGAAAAGTGGTTTTTCAACACTATCACAACTGCAAAAAGTGTTTTTTTCCCACTAATACAAAGGCAAAAGTGGTTTCCTGCACCAACACAAGTGCGAAAAGTGGTTTTTCAACACTAACACAAGTGCAAAAAGTGGTTTTTCAACACTAACACAAGTGCGAAAAGTGGTTTCCTGCACCAACACAAGTGTGAAAAGTGATTTTTCAACACTAACACAAGTGCGAAAAGTGGTTTTTCAACACTAACACAAGTGCGGAAAGTGGTTTTTCAACACTAACACAAGTGCGAAAAGTATTTTTTTCCACACTAATACAAGTGCAAAAGTGGTTACCTGCACCAACACAAGTGCGAAAAGTGGTTTTTCAACACTAACACAAGTGCGAAAAGTGTTTTTTCCACACTAATACAAGTGCAAAAGTGGTTTCCTGCACCAACACAAATGTGAAAAGTGGTTTTTCAACACTAACACAAGTGCGAAATGTGGTTTTTCAACACTAACACAAGTGCGAAAAGTATTTTTTCCACACTAATACAAGTGCAAAAGTGGTTTCCTGCACCAACACAAGTGCGAAAAGTGGTTTTTCAACACTAACACAATTGCGAAAAGTGGTTTTTCAACACTAACACAAGTGCGAAAAGTATTTTTTCCACACTAATACAAGTGCAAAAGTGGTTTCCTGCACCAACACAAGTGCGAAAAGTGGTTTTTCAACACTAACACAAGTGCGAAAAGTGGTTTTTCAACACTAACACAAGTGTGAAAAGTGATTTTTCAACACTAACACAAGTGCGAAAAGTGGTTTTTCAACACTAACACAAGTGCGGAAAGTGGTTTTTCAACACTAACACAAGTGCGAAAAGTATTTTTTTCCACACTAATACAAGTGCAAAAGTGGTTACCTGCACCAACACAAGTGCGAAAAGTGGTTTTTCAACACTAACACAAGTGCGAAAAGTGTTTTTTCCACACTAATACAAGTGCAAAAGTGGTTTCCTGCACCAACACAAATGTGAAATGTGGTTTTTCAACACTAACACAAGTGCGAAAAGTGTTTTTTCCACACTAATACAAGTGCAAAAGTGGTTTCCTGCACCAACACAAGTGCGAAAAGTGGTTTTTCAACACTAACACAAGTGCGAAAAGTGGTTTTTCAACACTAACACAAGTGCGAAAAGTGGTTTTTCAACACTAACACAAGTGCGAAAAGTGTTTTTTCCACACTAATACAAGTGCAAAAGTGGTTTCCTGCACCAACACAAGTGCAAAAAGTGGTTTTTCAACACTAACACAAGTGCGAAATGTGGTTTTTCAACACTAACACAAGTGCGAAAAGTGTTTTTTCCACACTAATACAAGTGCAAAAGTGGTTTCCTGCACCAACACAAGTGCGAAAAGTGGTTTTTCAACACTAACACAAGTGCGAAAAGTGGTTTTTCAACACTAACACAAGTGCGAAAAGTGGTTTTTCAACACTAACACAAGTGCGAAAAGTGTTTTTTCCACACTAATACAAGTGCAAAAGTGGTTTCCTGCACCAACACAAGTGCAAAAAGTGGTTTTTCAACACTAACACAAGTGCGAAAAGTGTTTTTTCCACACTAATACAAGTGCAAAAGTGGTTTCCTGCACCAACACAAGTGCGAAAAGTGATTTTTCAACACTGACACAAGTGCAAAAACTGGTTTTTCAACACTAACACAAGTGCGAAAAGTGGTTTTTCAACACTAACACAAGTGCGAAAAGTGTTTTTTCCACACTAATACAAGTGCAAAAGTGGTTTCCTGCACCAACACAAGTGCGAAAAGTGGTTTTTCAACACTAACACAAGTGCGAAAAGTGGTTTTTCAACAATAACACAAGTGCGAAAAGTGGTTTTTCAACACTAACACAAGTGCGAAAAGTGTTTTTTCCACACTAATACAACTGCAAAAGTGGTTTCCTGCACTAACACAATTGCGAAAAGTGGTTTTTCAACACTAACACAAGTGCGAAAAGTGGTTTTTCAACACTAACACAAGTGCGAAAAGTGGTTTTTCAACACTAACACAAGTGCGAAAAGTGGTTTTTCCACACTAATACAAGTGCAAAAGTGGTTTCCTGCACCAACACAAGTGCGAAAAGTGGTTTTTCAACACTAACACAAGTGCGAAAAGTGGTTTTTCAACACTAACACAAGAGCGAAAAGTGGTTTTTCAACACTAACACAAGTGCGAAAAGTGTTTTTTCCACACTAATACAACTGCAAAAGTGGTTTCCTGCACTAACA
Source organism: Myxine glutinosa (assembly GCF_964187855.1). NCBI lineage: Eukaryota > Metazoa > Chordata > Myxini > Myxiniformes > Myxinidae > Myxine > Myxine glutinosa. The sequence goes on along the minus strand of NW_027616365.1, from coordinate 319,144 downwards.
CAATTGCAAAAAGTGGTTTTTCAACACTAACACAAGTGCGAAAAGTGGTTTTTCAACACTAACACAAGTGCGAAAAGTGGTTTTTCAACACTATCACAACTGCAAAAAGTGTTTTTTTCCCACTAATACAAAGGCAAAAGTGGTTTCCTGCACCAACACAAGTGCGAAAAGTGGTTTTTAGACACTAACACAAGTGCAAAAAGTGATTTTTCAACACTAACACAAGTGCGAAAAGTGGTTTCCTGCACCAACACAAGTGTGAAAAGTGATTTTTCAACACTAACACAAGTGCGAAAAGTGGTTTTTCAACACTAACACAAGTGCGGAAAGTGGTTTTTCAACACTAACACAAGTGTGAAAAGTATTTTTTTCCACACTAATACAAGTGCAAAAGTGGTTACCTGCACCAACACAAGTGCGAAAAGTGGTTTTTCAACACTAACACAAGTGCGAAAAGTGTTTTTTCCACACTAATACAAGTGCAAAAGTGGTTTCCTGCACCAACACAAATGTGAAAAGTGGTTTTTCAACACTAACACAAGTGCGAAATGTGGTTTTTCAACACTAACACAAGTGCGAAAAGTGTTTTTTCCACACTAATACAAGTGCAAAAGTGGTTTCCTGCACCAACACAAGTGCGAAAAGTGGTTTTTCAACACTAACACAAGTGCGAAAAGTGGTTTTTCAACACTAACACAAGTGCGAAAAGTGGTTTTTCAACACTAACACAAGTGCGAAAAGTGTTTTTTCCACACTAATACAAGTGCAAAAGTGGTTTCCTGCACCAACACAAGTGCAAAAAGTGGTTTTTCAACACTAACACAAGTGCGAAAAGTGTTTTTTCCACACTAATACAAGTGCAAAAGTGGTTTCCTGCACCAACACAAGTGCGAAAAGTGATTTTTCAACACTGACACAAGTGCAAAAAGTGGTTTTTCAACACTAACACAAGTGCGAAAAGTGGTTTTTCAACACTAACACAAGTGCGAAAAGTGTTTTTTCCACACTAATACAAGTGCAAAAGTGGTTTCCTGCACCAACACAAGTGCGAAAAGTGGTTTTTCAACACTAACACAAGTGCGAAAAGTGGTTTTTCAACAATAACACAAGTGCGAAAAGTGGTTTTTCAACACTAACACAAGTGCGAAAAGTGTTTTTTCCACACTAATACAACTGCAAAAGTGGTTTCCTGCACTAACACAATTGCGAAAAGTGGTTTTTCAACACTAACACAAGTGCGAAAAGTGGTTTTTCAACACTAACACAAGTGCGAAAAGTGGTTTTTCAACACTAACACAAGTGCGAAAAGTGGTTTTTCCACACTAATACAAGTGCAAAAGTGGTTTCCTGCACCAACACAAGTGCGAAAAGTGGTTTTTCAACACTAACACAAGTGCGAAAAGTGGTTTTTCAACACTAACACAAGAGCGAAAAGTGGTTTTTCAACACTAACACAAGTGCGAAAAGTGTTTTTTCCACACTAATACAACTGCAAAAGTGGTTTCCTGCACTAACACAATTGCAAAAAGTGGTTTTTCAACACTAACACAAGTGCGAAAAGTGGTTTTTCAACACTAACACAAGTGCGAAAAGTGGTTTTTCAACACTATCACAACTGCAAAAAGTGTTTTTTTCCCACTAATACAAAGGCAAAAGTGGTTTCCTGCACCAACACAAGTGCGAAAAGTGGTTTTTCAACACTAACACAAGTGCAAAAAGTGGTTTTTCAACACTAACACAAGTGCGAAAAGTGGTTTCCTGCACCAACACAAGTGTGAAAAGTGATTTTTCAACACTAACACAAGTGCGAAAAGTGGTTTTTCAACACTAACACAAGTGCGGAAAGTGGTTTTTCAACACTAACACAAGTGCGAAAAGTATTTTTTTCCACACTAATACAAGTGCAAAAGTGGTTACCTGCACCAACACAAGTGCGAAAAGTGGTTTTTCAACACTAACACAAGTGCGAAAAGTGGTTTTTCAACACTAACACAAGTGCGAAAAGTGGTTTTTCAATACTAACACAAGTGCAAAAAGTGGTTTTTCAACACTAACACAAGTGCGAAAAGTGTTTGTCCACACTAATACAAGTGCAAAAGTGGTTTCCTGCACCAACACAAGTGCGAAAAGTGGTTTTTCAACACTAACACAAGTGCGAAAAGTGTTTTTCCACACTAATACAAAGGCAAAAGTGGTTTCCTGCACCAACACAAGTGCGAAAAGTGGTTTTTCAACACTAACACAAGTGCGAAAAGTGGTTTTTCCACACTAATACAAGTGCAAAAGTGGTTTCCTGCACCAACACAAGTGCGAAAAGTGGTTTTTCAACACTAACACAAGAGCGAAAAGTGGTTTTTCAACACTAACACAAGTGCGAAAAGTGTTTTTTCCACACTAATACAACTGCAAAAGTGGTTTCCTGCACTAACACAATTGCAAAAAGTGGTTTTTCAACACTAACACAAGTGCGAAAAGTGGTTTTTCAACACTAACACAAGTGCGAAAAGTGGTTTTTCAACACTATCACAACTGCAAAAAGTGTTTTTTTCCCACTAATACAAAGGCAAAAGTGGTTTCCTGCACCAACACAAGTGCGAAAAGTGGTTTTTCAACACTAACACAAGTGCAAAAAGTGGTTTTTCAACACTAACACAAGTGCGAAAAGTGGTTTCCTGCACCAACACAAGTGTGAAAAGTGATTTTTCAACACTAACACAAGTGCGAAAAGTGGTTTTTCAACACTAACACAAGTGCGAAAAGTGGTTTTTCAACACTATCACAACTGCAAAAAGTGTTTTTTTCCCACTAATACAAAGGCAAAAGTGGTTTCCTGCACCAACACAAGTGCGAAAAGTGGTTTTTCAACACTAACACAAGTGCGAAAAGTGGTTTTTCCACACTAATACAAGTGCAAAAGTGGTTTCCTGCACCAACACAAGTGCGAAAAGTGGTTTTTCAACACTAACACAAGTGCGAAAAGTGGTTTTTCAACACTAACACAAGAGCGAAAAGTGGTTTTTCAACACTAACACAAGTGCGAAAAGTGTTTTTTCCACACTAATACAACTGCAAAAGTGGTTTCCTGCACTAACACAATTGCAAAAAGTGGTTTTTCAACACTAACACAAGTGCGAAAAGTGGTTTTTCAACACTAACACAAGTGCGAAAAGTGGTTTTTCAACACTATCACAACTGCAAAAAGTGTTTTTTTCCCACTAATACAAAGGCAAAAGTGGTTTCCTGCACCAACACAAGTGCGAAAAGTGGTTTTTCAACACTAACACAAGTGCAAAAAGTGGTTTTTCAACACTAACACAAGTGCGAAAAGTGGTTTCCTGCACCAACACAAGTGTGAAAAGTGATTTTTCAACACTAACACAAGTGCGAAAAGTGGTTTTTCAACACTAACACAAGTGCGAAAAGTGGTTTTTCAACACTATCACAACTGCAAAAAGTGTTTTTTTCCCACTAATACAAAGGCAAAAGTGGTTTCCTGCACCAACACAAGTGCGAAAAGTGGTTTTTCAACACTAACACAAGTGCAAAAAGTGGTTTTTCAACACTAACACAAGTGCGAAAAGTGGTTTCCTGCACCAACACAAGTGTGAAAAGTGATTTTTCAACACTAACACAAGTGCGAAAAGTGGTTTTTCAACACTAACACAAGTGCGGAAAGTGGTTTTTCAACACTAACACAAGTGCGAAAAGTATTTTTTTCCACACTAATACAAGTGCAAAAGTGGTTACCTGCACCAACACAAGTGCGAAAAGTGGTTTTTCAACACTAACACAAGTGCGAAAAGTGTTTTTTCCACACTAATACAAGTGCAAAAGTGGTTTCCTGCACCAACACAAATGTGAAAAGTGGTTTTTCAACACTAACACAAGTGCGAAATGTGGTTTTTCAACACTAACACAAGTGCGAAAAGTGTTTTTTCCACACTAATACAAGTGCAAAAGTGGTTTCCTGCACCAACACAAGTGCGAAAAGTGGTTTTTCAACACTAACACAAGTGCGAAAAGTGGTTTTTCAACACTAACACAAGTGCGAAAAGTGGTTTTTCAACACTAACACAAGTGCAAAAAGTGGTTTTTCAACACTAACACAAGTGCGAAAAGTGGTTTCCTGCACCAACACAAGTGTGAAAAGTGATTTTTCAACACTAACACAAGTGCGAAAAGTGGTTTTTCAACACTAACACAAGTGCGGAAAGTGGTTTTTCAACACTAACACAAGTGCGAAAAGTATTTTTTTCCACACTAATACAAGTGCAAAAGTGGTTACCTGCACCAACACAAGTGCGAAAAGTGGTTTTTCAACACTAACACAAGTGCGAAAAGTGTTTTTTCCACACTAATACAAGTGCAAAAGTGGTTTCCTGCACCAACACAAATGTCAAAAGTGGTTTTTCAACACTAACACAAGTGCGAAATGTGGTTTTTCAACACTAACACAAGTGCGAAAAGTGTTTTTTCCACACTAATACAAGTGCAAAAGTGGTTTCCTGCACCAACACAAGTGCGAAAAGTGGTTTTTCAACACTAACACAAGTGCGAAAAGTGGTTTTTCAACACTAACACAAGTGCGAAAAGTGGTTTTTCAACACTAACACAAGTGCGAAAAGTGTTTTTTCCACACTAATACAAGTGCAAAAGTGGTTTCCTGCACCAACACAAGTGCAAAAAGTGGTTTTTCAACACTAACACAAGTGCGAAAAGTGTTTTTTCCACACTAATACAAGTGCAAAAGTGGTTTCCTGCACCAACACAAGTGCGAAAAGTGATTTTTCAACACTGACACAAGTGCAAAAAGTGGTTTTTCAACACTAACACAAGTGCGAAAAGTGGTTTTTCAACACTAACACAAGTGCGAAAAGTGTTTTTTCCACACTAATACAAGTGCAAAAGTGGTTTCCTGCACCAACACAAGTGCGAAAAGTGGTTTTTCAACACTAACACAAGTGCGAAAAGTGGTTTTTCAACAATAACACAAGTGCGAAAAGTGGTTTTTCAACACTAACACAAGTGCGAAAAGTGTTTTTTCCACACTAATACAACTGCAAAAGTGGTTTCCTGCACTAACACAATTGCGAAAAGTGGTTTTTCAACACTAACACAAGTGCGAAAAGTGGTTTTTCAACACTAACACAAGTGCGAAAAGTGGTTTTTCAACACTAACACAAGTGCGAAAAGTGGTTTTTCCACACTAATACAAGTGCAAAAGTGGTTTCCTGCACCAACACAAGTGCGAAAAGTGGTTTTTCAACACTAACACAAGTGCGAAAAGTGGTTTTTCAACACTAACACAAGAGCGAAAAGTGGTTTTTCAACACTAACACAAGTGCGAAAAGTGTTTTTTCCACACTAATACAACTGCAAAAGTGGTTTCCTGCACTAACACAATTGCAAAAAGTGGTTTTTCAACACTAACACAAGTGCGAAAAGTGGTTTTTCAACACTAACACAAGTGCGAAAAGTGGTTTTTCAACACTATCACAACTGCAAAAAGTGTTTTTTTCCCACTAATACAAAGGCAAAAGTGGTTTCCTGCACCAACACAAGTGCAAAAAGTGGTTTTTCAACACTAACACAAGTGCGAAAAGTGTTTTTTCCACACTAATACAAGTGCAAAAGTGGTTTCCTGCACCAACACAAGTGCGAAAAGTGATTTTTCAACACTGACACAAGTGCAAAAAGTGGTTTTTCAACACTAACACAAGTGCGAAAAGTGGTTTTTCAACACTAACACAAGTGCGAAAAGTGGTTTCCTGCACCAACACAAGTGTGAAAAGTGATTTTTCAACACTAACACAAGTGCGAAAAGTGGTTTTTCAACACTAACACAAGTGCGGAAAGTGGTTTTTCAACACTAACACAAGTGCGAAAAGTATTTTTTTCCACACTAATACAAGTGCAAAAGTGGTTACCTGCACCAACACAAGTGCGAAAAGTGGTTTTTCAACACTAACACAAGTGCGAAAAGTGGTTTTTCAACACTAACACAAGTGCGAAAAGTGGTTTTTCAATACTAACACAAGTGCAAAAAGTGGTTTTTCAACACTAACACAAGTGCGAAAAGTGTTTGTCCACACTAATACAAGTGCAAAAGTGGTTTCCTGCACCAACACAAGTGCGAAAAGTGGTTTTTCAACACTAACACAAGTGCGAAAAGTGTTTTTCCACACTAATACAAAGGCAAAAGTGGTTTCCTGCACCAACACAAGTGCGAAAAGTGGTTTTTCAACACTAACACAAGTGCGAAAAGTGGTTTTTCCACACTAATACAAGTGCAAAAGTGGTTTCCTGCACCAACACAAGTGCGAAAAGTGGTTTTTCAACACTAACACAAGAGCGAAAAGTGGTTTTTCAACACTAACACAAGTGCGAAAAGTGTTTTTTCCACACTAATACAACTGCAAAAGTGGTTTCCTGCACTAACACAATTGCAAAAAGTGGTTTTTCAACACTAACACAAGTGCGAAAAGTGGTTTTTCAACACTAACACAAGTGCGAAAAGTGGTTTTTCAACACTATCACAACTGCAAAAAGTGTTTTTTTCCCACTAATACAAAGGCAAAAGTGGTTTCCTGCACCAACACAAGTGCGAAAAGTGGTTTTTCAACACTAACACAAGTGCAAAAAGTGGTTTTTCAACACTAACACAAGTGCGAAAAGTGGTTTCCTGCACCAACACAAGTGTGAAAAGTGATTTTTCAACACTAACACAAGTGCGAAAAGTGGTTTTTCAACACTAACACAAGTGCGAAAAGTGGTTTTTCAACACTATCACAACTGCAAAAAGTGTTTTTTTTCCCACTAATACAAAGGCAAAAGTGGTTTCCTGCACCAACACAAGTGCGAAAAGTGGTTTTTCAACACTAACACAAGTGCGAAAAGTGGTTTTTCCACACTAATACAAGTGCAAAAGTGGTTTCCTGCACCAACACAAGTGCGAAAAGTGGTTTTTCAACACTAACACAAGTGCGAAAAGTGGTTTTTCAACACTAACACAAGAGCGAAAAGTGGTTTTTCAACACTAACACAAGTGCGAAAAGTGTTTTTTCCACACTAATACAACTGCAAAAGTGGTTTCCTGCACTAACACAATTGCAAAAAGTGGTTTTTCAACACTAACACAAGTGCGAAAAGTGGTTTTTCAACACTAACACAAGTGCGAAAAGTGGTTTTTCAACACTATCACAACTGCAAAAAGTGTTTTTTTCCCACTAATACAAAGGCAAAAGTGGTTTCCTGCACCAACACAAGTGCGAAAAGTGGTTTTTCAACACTAACACAAGTGCAAAAAGTGGTTTTTCAACACTAACACAAGTGCGAAAAGTGGTTTCCTGCACCAACACAAGTGTGAAAAGTGATTTTTCAACACTAACACAAGTGCGAAAAGTGGTTTTTCAACACTAACACAAGTGCGAAAAGTGGTTTTTCAACACTATCACAACTGCAAAAAGTGTTTTTTTCCCACTAATACAAAGGCAAAAGTGGTTTCCTGCACCAACACAAGTGCGAAAAGTGGTTTTTCAACACTAACACAAGTGCAAAAAGTGGTTTTTCAACACTAACACAAGTGCGAAAAGTGGATGCCTGCACCAACACAAGTGTGAAAAGTGATTTTTCAACACTAACACAAGTGCGAAAAGTGGTTTTTCAACACTAACACAAGTGCGGAAAGTGGTTTTTTCAACACTAACACAAGTGCGAAAAGTATTTTTTTCCCACACTAATACAAGTGCAAAAGTGGTTACCTGCACCAACACAAGTGCGAAAAGTGGTTTTTCAACACTAACACAAGTGCGAAAAGTGTTTTTTCCACACTAATACAAGTGCAAAAGTGGTTTCCTGCACCAACACAAATGTGAAAAGTGGTTTTTCAACACTAACACAAGTGCGAAATGTGGTTTTTCAACACTAACACAAGTGCGAAAAGTGTTTTTTCCACACTAATACAAGTGCAAAAGTGGTTTCCTGCACCAACACAAGTGCGAAAAGTGGTTTTTCAACACTAACACAAGTGCGAAAAGTGGTTTTTCAACACTAACACAAGTGCGAAAAGTGGTTTTTCAACACTAACACAAGTGCGAAAAGTGTTTTTTCCACACTAATACAAGTGCAAAAGTGGTTTCCTGCACCAACACAAGTGCAAAAAGTGGTTTTTCAACACTAACACAAGTGCGAAATGTGGTTTTTCAACACTAACACAAGTGCGAAAAGTGTTTTTTCCACACTAATACAAGTGCAAAAGTGGTTTCCTGCACCAACACAAGTGCGAAAAGTGGTTTTTCAACACTAACACAAGTGCGAAAAGTGTTTTTTCCACACTAATACAAGTGCAAAAGTGGTTTCCTGCACCAACACAAGTGCGAAAAGTGATTTTTCAACACTGACACAAGTGCAAAAAGTGGTTTTTCAACACTAACACAAGTGCGAAAAGTGGTTTTTCAACACTAACACAAGTGCGAAAAGTGTTTTTTCCACACTAATACAAGTGCAAAAGTGGTTTCCTGCACCAACACAAGTGCGAAAAGTGGTTTTTCAACACTAACACAAGTGCGAAAAGTGGTTTTTCAACAATAACACAAGTGCGAAAAGTGGTTTTTCAACACTAACACAAGTGCGAAAAGTGTTTTTTCCACACTAATACAACTGCAAAAGTGGTTTCCTGCACTAACACAATTGCGAAAAGTGGTTTTTCAACACTAACACAAGTGCGAAAAGTGGTTTTTCAACACTAACACAAGTGCGAAAAGTGGTTTTTCAACACTAACACAAGTGCGAAAAGTGGTTTTTCCACACTAATACAAGTGCAAAAGTGGTTTCCTGCACCAACACAAGTGCGAAAAGTGGTTTTTCAACACTAACACAAGTGCGAAAAGTGGTTTTTCAACACTAACACAAGAGCGAAAAGTGGTTTTTCAACACTAACACAAGTGCGAAAAGTGTTTTTTCCACACTAATACAACTGCAAAAGTGGTTTCCTGCACTAACACAATTGCAAAAAGTGGTTTTTCAACACTAACACAAGTGCGAAAAGTGGTTTTTCAACACTAACACAAGTGCGAAAAGTGGTTTTTCAACACTATCACAACTGCAAAAAGTGTTTTTTTCCCACTAATACAAAGGCAAAAGTGGTTTCCTGCACCAACACAAGTGCGAAAAGTGGTTTTTCAACACTAACACAAGTGCAAAAAGTGGTTTTTCAACACTAACACAAGTGCGAAAAGTGGTTTCCTGCACCAACACAAGTGTGAAAAGTGATTTTTCAACACTAACACAAGTGCGAAAAGTGGTTTTTCAACACTAACACAAGTGCGGAAAGTGGTTTTTCAACACTAACACAAGTGCGAAAAGTATTTTTTTCCACACTAATACAAGTGCAAAAGTGGTTACCTGCACCAACACAAGTGCGAAAAGTGGTTTTTCAACACTAACACAAGTGCGAAAAGTGGTTTTTCAACACTAACACAAGTGCGAAAAGTGGTTTTTCAATACTAACACAAGTGCAAAAAGTGGTTTTTCAACACTAACACAAGTGCGAAAAGTGTTTGTCCACACTAATACAAGTGCAAAAGTGGTTTCCTGCACCAACACAAGTGCGAAAAGTGGTTTTTCAACACTAACACAAGTGCGAAAAGTGTTTTTCCACACTAATACAAGTGCAAAAGTGGTTTCCTGCACCAACACAAGTGCGAAAAGTGGATTTTCAACACTAACACAAGTGCGAAAAGTGGTTTTTCAATACTAACACAAGTGCAAAAAGTGGTTTTTCAACACTAACACAAGTGCGAAAAGTGGTTTTTCAACACTAACACAAGTGCGAAAAGTGTTTTTTTCCACACTAATACAAGTGCAAAAGTGGTTTCCTGCACCAACACAAGTGCGAAAAGTGGTTTTTCAACACTAACACAAGTGCGAAAAGTGGTTTTTCAACACTAACACAAGTGCGAAAAGTGGTTTTTTAACACTATCACAAGTGCAATAGTGTTTTTTCCACACTAACACAAGTGCGAAAAGTGGTTTTTCAACACTAACACAAGTGCGAAAAGTGGATTTTCAACACTAACACAAGTGCAAAAAGTGGTTTTTCAACACTAACACAAGTGCGAAAAGTGTTTTTTCCACACTAATACAAGTGCAAAAGTGGTTTCCTGCACCAACACAAGTGCGAAAAGTGGTTTTTCAACACTAACGCAAGTGCGAAAAGTGGTTTTTCAACACTAACACAAGTGCGAAAAGTGGTTTTTTAACACTATCACAAGTGCAATAGTGTTTTTTCCACACTAACACAAGTGCGAAAAGTGGTTTCCTGCACCAACACAAGTGTGAAAAGTGATTTTTCAACACTAACACAAGTGCGAAAAGTGGTTTTTCAACACTAACACAAGTGCGAAAAGTGGTTTTTCAACACTATCACAACTGCAAAAAGTGTTTTTTTCCCACTAATACAAAGGCAAAAGTGGTTTCCTGCACCAACACAAGTGCGAAAAGTGGTTTTTCAACACTAACACAAGTGCAAAAAGTGGTTTTTCAACACTAACACAAGTGCGAAAAGTGGATGCCTGCACCAACACAAGTGTGAAAAGTGATTTTTCAACACTAACACAAGTGCGAAAAGTGGTTTTTCAACACTAACACAAGTGCGGAAAGTGGTTTTTCAACACTAACACAAGTGCGAAAAGTATTTTTTTCCACACTAATACAAGTGCAAAAGTGGTTACCTGCACCAACACAAGTGCGAAAAGTGGTTTTTCAACACTAACACAAGTGCGAAAAGTGTTTTTTCCACACTAATACAAGTGCAAAAGTGGTTTCCTGCACCAACACAAATGTGAAAAGTGGTTTTTCAACACTAACACAAGTGCGAAATGTGGTTTTTCAACACTAACACAAGTGCGAAAAGTGTTTTTTCCACACTAATACAAGTGCAAAAGTGGTTTCCTGCACCAACACAAGTGCGAAAAGTGGTTTTTCAACACTAACACAAGTGCGAAAAGTGGTTTTTCAACACTAACACAAGTGCGAAAAGTGGTTTTTCAACACTAACACAAGTGCGAAAAGTGTTTTTTCCACACTAATACAAGTGCAAAAGTGGTTTCCTGCACCAACACAAGTGCAAAAAGTGGTTTTTCAACACTAACACAAGTGCGAAATGTGGTTTTTCAACACTAACACAAGTGCGAAAAGTGTTTTTTCCACACTAATACAAGTGCAAAAGTGGTTTCCTGCACCAACACAAGTGCGAAAAGTGGTTTTTCAACACTAACACAAGTGCGAAAAGTGTTTTTTCCACACTAATACAAGTGCAAAAGTGGTTTCCTGCACCAACACAAGTGCGAAAAGTGATTTTTCAACACTGACACAAGTGCAAAAAGTGGTTTTTCAACACTAACACAAGTGCGAAAAGTGGTTTTTCAACACTAACACAAGTGCGAAAAGTGTTTTTTCCACACTAATACAAGTGCAAAAGTGGTTTCCTGCACCAACACAAGTGCGAAAAGTGCTTTTTCAACACTAACACAAGTGCGAAAAGTGGTTTTTCAACAATAACACAAGTGCGAAAAGTGGTTTTTCAACACTAACACAAGTGCAAAAAGTGTTTTTTCCACACTAATACAACTGCAAAAGTGGTTTCCTGCACTAACACAATTGCGAAAAGTGGTTTTTCAACACTAACACAAGTGCGAAAAGTGGTTTTTCAACACTAACACAAGTGCGAAAAGTGGTTTTTCAACACTAACACAAGTGCGAAAAGTGGTTTTTCCACACTAATACAAGTGCAAAAGTGGTTTCCTGCACCAACACAAGTGCGAAAAGTGGTTTTTCAACACTAACACAAGTGCGAAAAGTGGTTTTTCAACACTAACACAAGAGCGAAAAGTGGTTTTTCAACACTAACACAAGTGCGAAAAGTGTTTTTTCCACACTAATACAACTGCAAAAGTGGTTTCCTGCACTAACACAATTGCAAAAAGTGGTTTTTCAACACTAACACAAGTGCGAAAAGTGGTTTTTCAACACTAACACAAGTGCGAAAAGTGGTTTTTCAACACTATCACAACTGCAAAAAGTGTTTTTTTCCCACTAATACAAAGGCAAAAGTGGTTTCCTGCACCAACACAAGTGCGAAAAGTGGTTTTTCAACACTAACACAAGTGCAAAAAGTGATTTTTCAACACTAACACAAGTGCGAAAAGTGGTTTTTCAACACTAACACAAGTGCGGAAAGTGGTTTTTCAACACTAACACAAGTGCGAAAAGTATTTTTTTCCACACTAATACAAGTGCAAAAGTGGTGACCTGCACCAACACAAGTGCGAAAAGTGGTTTTTCAACACTAACACAAGTGCGAAAAGTGGTTTTTCAACACTAACACAAGTGCGAAAAGTGGTTTTTCAATACTAACACAAGTGCAAAAAGTGGTTTTTCAACACTAACACAAGTGCGAAAAGTGTTTGTCCACACTAATACAAGTGCAAAAGTGGTTTCCTGCACCAACACAAGTGCGAAAAGTGGTTTTTCAACACTAACACAAGTGCGAAAAGTGTTTTTCCACACTAATACAAGTGCAAAAGTGGTTTCCTGCACCAACACAAGTGCGAAAAGTGGATTTTCAACACTAACACAAGTGCGAAAAGTGGTTTTTCAATACTAACACAAGTGCAAAAAGTGGTTTTTCAACACTAACACAAGTGCGAAAAGTGGTTTTTCAACACTAACACAAGTGCGAAAAGTGTTTTTTCCACACTAATACAAGTGCAAAAGTGGTTTCCTGCACCAACACAAGTGCGAAAAGTGGTTTTTCAACACTAACACAAGTGCGAAAAGTGGTTTTTCAACACTAACACAAGTGCGAAAAGTGGTTTTTTAACACTATCACAAGTGCAATAGTGTTTTTTCCACACTAACACAAGTGCGAAAAGTGGTTTTTCAACACTAACACAAGTGCGAAAAGTGGATTTTCAACACTAACACAAGTGCAAAAAGTGGTTTTTCAACACTAACACAAGTGCGAAAAGTGTTTTTTCCACACTAATACAAGTGCAAAAGTGGTTTCCTGCACCAACACAAGTGCGAAAAGTGGTTTTTCAACACTAACGCAAGTGCGAAAAGTGGTTTTTCAACACTAACACAAGTGCGAAAAGTGGTTTTTTAACACTATCACAAGTGCAATAGTGTTTTTTCCACACTAACACAAGTGCGAAAAGTGGTTTTTCAACACTAACACAAGTGTGAAAAGTGTTTTTTCCACACAAATACAAGTGCAAAAGTGGTTTCCTGCACCAACACAAGTACGAAAAGTGGTTTTTCAACACTAACACAAGTGCGAAAAGTGGTTTTTCAACACTAACACAAGTGTGAAAAGTGTTTTTTCCACACTAATACAACTGCAAAAGTGGTTTCCTGCACTAACACAATTGCGAAAAGTGGTTTTTCAACACTAACACAAGTGCGAAAAGTGGTTTTTCAACACTAACACAACTGCGAAAAGTGTTTTTTCCACACTAATACAAGTGCAAAAGTGGTTTCCTGCACCAACACAAGTGCGAAAAGTGGTTTTTCAACACTAACACAAGTGCGAAAAGTGGTTTTTTAACACTATCACAAGTGCAATAGTGTTTTTTCCACACTAACACAAGTGCGAAAAGTGGTTTTTCAACACTAACACAAGTGTGAAAAGTGTTTTTTCCACACAAATACAAGTGCAAAAGTGGTTTCCTGCACCAACACAAGTGCGAAAAGTGGTTTTTCAACACTAACACAAGTGCGAAAAGTGGTCTTTCAACACTAACACAAGTGCGAAAAGTGTTTTTTCCACACTAATACAAGTGCGAAAAGTGTTTTTCCACACTAATACAAGTGCAAAAGTGGTTTCCTGCACCAACACAAGTGCGAAAAGTGGATTTTCAACACTAACACAAGTGCGAAAAGTGGTTTTTCAATACTAACACAAGTGCAAAAAGTGGTTTTTCAACACTAACACAAGTGCGAAAAGTGTTTGTCCACACTAATACAAGTGCAAAAGTGGTTTCCTGCACCAACACAAGTGCGAAAAGTGGTTTTTCAACACTAACACAAGTGCGAAAAGTGTTTTTCCACACTAATACAACTGCAAAAGTGGTTTCCTGCACTAACACAATTGCGAAAAGTGGTTTTTCAACACTAACACAAGTGCGAAAAGTGGTTTTTCAACACTAACACAAGTGCGAAAAGTGTTTTTCCACACTAATACAAGTGCAAAAGTGGTTTCCTGCACCAACACAAGTGCGAAAAGTGGTTTTTCAACACTAACACAAGTGCAAAAAGTGGTTTTTCAACACTAACACAAGTGCGAAAAGTGGTTTCGTGCACCAACACAAGTGTGAAAAGTGGTTTTTCAACACTAACACAAGTGTGAATAGTGGTTTTTCAACACTAACACAACTGCGAAAAGTGTTTTTTCCACACTAATACAAGTGCAAAAGTGGTTTCCTGCACCAACACAAGTGCGAAAAGTGGTTTTTCAACACTAACACAAGTGCGAAAAGTGGTTTTTCAACACTAACACAAGTGCGAAAAGTGGTTTTTCAATACTAACACAAGTGCAAAAAGTGGTTTTTCAACACTAACACAAGTGCGAAAAGTGTTTGTCCACACTAATACAAGTGCAAAAGTGGTTTCCTGCACCAACACAAGTGCGAAAAGTGGTTTTTCAACACTAACACAAGTGCGAAAAGTATTTTTTTCCACACTAATACAAGTGCAAAAGTGGTTACCTGCACCAACACAAGTGCGAAAAGTGGTTTTTCAACACTAACACAAGTGTGAAAAGTGGTTTTTCAACACTAACACAAGTGCGAAAAGTGGTTTTTCAACACTAACACAAGTGCGAAAAGTGGTTTTTCAACACTAACACAAGTGCGAAAAGTGGTTTCCTGCACCAACACAAGTGTGAAAAGTGATTTTTCAACACTAACACAAGTGCGAAAAGTGGTTTTTCAACACTAACACAAGTGCGGAAAGTGTTTTTTTCCCACTAATACAAAGGCAAAAGTGGTTTCCTGCACCAACACAAGTGCGAAAAGTGGTTTTTCAACACTAACACAAGTGCGAAAAGTGGTTTTTCCACACTAATACAAGTGCAAAAGTGGTTTCCTGCACCAACACAAGTGCGAAAAGTGGTTTTTCAACACTAACACAATTGCGAAAAGTGGTTTTTCAACACTAACACAAGTGCGAAAAGTATTTTTTCCACACTAATACAAGTGCGAAAAGTGTTTTTCCACACTAATACAAGTGCAAAAGTGGTTTCCTGCACCAACACAAGTGCGAAAAGTGGTTTCCTGCACCAACACAAGTGTGAAAAGTGATTTTTCAACACTAACACAAGTGCGAAAAGTGGTTTTTCAACACTATCACAACTGCAAAAAGTGTTTTTTTCGCACTAATACAAAGGCAAAAGTGGTTTCCTGCACCAACACAAGTGCGAAAAGTGGTTTTTCAACACTAACACAAGTGCGAAAAGTGGTTTTTCCACACTAATACAAGTGCAAAAGTGGTTTCCTGCACCAACACAAGTGCGAAAAGTGGTTTTTCAACACTAACACAATTGCGAAAAGTGGTTTTTCAACACTAACACAAGTGCGAAAAGTATTTTTTCCACACTAATACAAGTGCGAAAAGTGTTTTTCCACACTAATACAAGTGCAAAAGTGGTTTCCTGCACCAACACAAGTGCGAAAAGTGGTTTTTCAACACTAACACAAGTGCGAAAAGTGGTCTTTCAACACTAACACAAGTGCGAAAAGTGTTTTTTCCACACTAATACAAGTGCGAAAAGTGTTTTTCCACACTAATACAAGTGCAAAAGTGGTTTCCTGCACCAACACAAGTGCGAAAAGTGGTTTTTCAACACTAACACAAGTGCGAAAAGTGTTTTTCCACACTAATACAAGTGCAAAAGTGGTTTCCTGCACCAACACAAGTGCGAAAAGTGGATTTTCAACACTAACACAAGTGCGAAAAGTGGTTTTTCAACACTAACACAAGTGCGAAAAGTGTTTTTCCACACTAATACAAGTGCAAAAGTGGTTTCCTGCACCAACACAAGTGCGAAAAGTGGATTTTCAACACTAACACAAGTGCAAAAAGTGGTTTTTCAACACTAACACAAGTGCGAAAAGTGTTTTTCCACACTAATACAAGTGCAAAAGTGGTTTCCTGCACCAACACAAGTGCGAAAAGTGGATTTTCAACACTAACACAAGTGCAAAAAGTGGTTTTTCAACACTAACACAAGTGCGAAAAGTGTTTTTTCCACACTAATACAAGTGCAAAAGTGGTTTCCTGCACCAACACAAGTGCGAAAAGTGGTTTTTCAACACTAACACAAGTGCGAAAAGTGTTTTTTCAACACTAATACAAGTGCAAAAGTGGTTTCCTGCACCAACACAAGTGCAAAAAGTGGATTTTCAACACTAACACAAGTGCGAAAAGTGGTTTTTCAATACTAACACAAGTGCAAAAAGTGGTTTTTCAACACTAACACAAGTGCGAAAAGTGTTTGTCCACACTAATACAAGTGCAAAAGTGGTTTCCTGCACCAACACAAGTGCGAAAAGTGGTTTTTCAACACTAACACAAGTGCGAAAAGTGTTTTTTTCCACACTAATACAACTGCAAAAGTGGTTTCCTGCACTAACACAATTGCAAAAAGTGGTTTTTCAACACTAACACAAGTGCGAAAAGTGGTTTTTCAACACTAACACAAGTGCGAAAAGTGGTTTTTCAACACTATCACAACTGCAAAAAGTGTTTTTTTCCCACTAATACAAAGGCAAAAGTGGTTTCCTGCACCAACACAAGTGCGAAAAGTGGTTTTTCAACACTAACACAAGTGCAAAAAGTGGTTTTTCAACACTAACACAAGTGCGAAAAGTGGTTTCCTGCACCAACACAAGTGTGAAAAGTGATTTTTCAACACTAACACAAGTGCGAAAAGTGGTTTTTCAACACTAACACAAGTGCGGAAAGTGGTTTTTCAACACTAACACAAGTGCAAAAAGTGGTTTTTCAACACTAACACAAGTGCGAAAAGTGGTTTCGTGCACCAACACAAGTGTGAAAAGTGGTTTTTCAACACTAACACAAGTGTGAATAGTGGTTTTTCAACACTAACACAACTGCGAAAAGTGTTTTTTCCACACTAATACAAGTGCAAAAGTGGTTTCCTGCACCAACACAAGTGCGAAAAGTGGTTTTTCAACACTAACACAAGTGCGAAAAGTGTTTTTCCACACTAATACAAGTGCAAAAGTGGTTTCCTGCACCAACACAAGTGCGAAAAGTGGATTTTCAACACTAACACAAGTGCAAAAAGTGGTTTTTCAACACTAACACAAGTGCGAAAAGTGTTTTTTCCACACTAATACAAGTGCAAAAGTGGTTTCCTGCACCAACACAAGTGCGAAAAGTGGTTTTTCAACACTAACACAATTGCGAAAAGTGGTTTTTCAACACTAACACAAGTGCGAAAAGTATTTTTTCCACACTAATACAAGTGCAAAAGTGGTTTCCTGCACCAACACAAGTGCGAAAAGTGGTTTTTCAACACTAACACAAGTGCGAAAAGTGGTTTTTCAACACTAACACAAGTGCGAAAAGTGGTTTTTTAACACTATCACAAGTGCAATAGTGTTTTTTCCACACTAACACAAGTGCGAAAAGTGGTTTTTCAACACTAACACAAGTGTGAAAAGTGTTTTTTCCACACAAATACAAGTGCAAAAGTGGTTTCCTGCACCAACACAAGTGCGAAAAGTGGTTTTTCAACACTAACACAAGTGCGAAAAGTGGTCTTTCAACACTAACACAAGTGCGAAAAGTGTTTTTTCCACACTAATACAAGTGCGAAAAGTGTTTTTCCACACTAATACAAGTGCAAAAGTGGTTTCCTGCACCAACACAAGTGCGAAAAGTGGATTTTCAACACTAACACAAGTGCGAAAAGTGGTTTTTCAATACTAACACAAGTGCAAAAAGTGGTTTTTCAACACTAACACAAGTGCGAAAAGTGTTTGTCCACACTAATACAAGTGCAAAAGTGGTTTCCTGCACCAACACAAGTGCGAAAAGTGGTTTTTCAACACTAACACAAGTGCGAAAAGTGTTTTTCCACACTAATACAAGTGCAAAAGTGGTTTCCTGCACCAACACAAGTGCGAAAAGTGGATTTTCAACACTAACACAAGTGCAAAAAGTGGTTTTTCAACACTAACACAAGTGTGAAAAGTGTTTTTTCCACACAAATACAAGTGCAAAAGTGGTTTCCTGCACCAACACAAGTACGAAAAGTGGTTTTTCAACACTAACACAAGTGCGAAAAGTGGTTTTTCAACACTAACACAAGTGCGAAAAGTGGTCTTTCAACACTAACACAAGTGCGAAAAGTGTTTTTTCCACACTAATACAAGTGCAAAAGTGGTTTCCTGCACCAACACAAGTGCGAAAAGTGGTTTTTCAACACTAACACAAGTGCGAAAAGTGTTTTTCCACACTAATACAAGTGCAAAAGTGGTTTCCTGCACCAACACAAGTGCGAAAAGTGGTTTTTCAACACTAACACAAGTGCGAAAAGTGGTCTTTCAACACTAACACAAGTGCGAAAAGTGTTTTTTCCACACTAATACAAGTGCGAAAAGTGTTTTTCCACACTAATACAAGTGCAAAAGTGGTTTCCTGCACCAACACAAGTGCGAAAAGTGGATTTTCAACACTAACACAAGTGCGAAAAGTGGTTTTTCAATACTAACACAAGTGCAAAAAGTGGTTTTTCAACACTAACACAAGTGCGAAAAGTGTTTGTCCACACTAATACAAGTGCAAAAGTGGTTTCCTGCACCAACACAAGTGCGAAAAGTGGTTTTTCAACACTAACACAAGTGCGAAAAGTGTTTTTCCACACTAATACAAGTGCAAAAGTGGTTTCCTGCACCAACACAAGTGCGAAAAGTGGATTTTCAACACTAACACAAGTGCAAAAAGTGGTTTTTCAACACTAACACAAGTGCGAAAAGTGTTTTTTCCACACTAATACAAGTGCAAAAGTGGTTTCCTGCACCAACACAAGTGCGAAAAGTGGTTTTTCAACACTAACACAATTGCGAAAAGTGGTTTTTCAACACTAACACAAGTGCGAAAAGTATTTTTTCCACACTAATACAAGTGCAAAAGTGGTTTCCTGCACCAACACAAGTGCGAAAAGTGGTTTTTCAACACTAACACAAGTGCGAAAAGTGGTTTTTCAACACTAACACAAGTGCGAAAAGTGGTTTTTTAACACTATCACAAGTGCAATAGTGTTTTTTCCACACTAACACAAGTGCGAAAAGTGGTTTTTCAACACTAACACAAGTGTGAAAAGTGTTTTTTCCACACAAATACAAGTGCAAAAGTGGTTTCCTGCACCAACACAAGTACGAAAAGTGGTTTTTCAACACTAACACAAGTGCGAAAAGTGGTTTTTCAACACTAACACAAGTGCGAAAAGTGGTCTTTCAACACTAACACAAGTGCGAAAAGTGTTTTTTCCACACTAATACAAGTGCAAAAGTGGTTTCCTGCACCAACACAAGTGCGAAAAGTGGTTTTTCAACACTAACACAAGTGCGAAAAGTGGTTTTTCAACAATAACACAAGTGCGAAAAGTGGTTTTTCAACACTAACACAAGTGCGAAAAGTGTTTTTTCCACACTAATACAACTGCAAAAGTGGTTTCCTGCACTAACACAATTGCGAAAAGTGGTTTTTCAACACTAACACAAGTGCGAAAAGTATTTTTTTCCACACTAATACAAGTGCAAAAGTGGTTACCTGCACCAACACAAGTGCGAAAAGTGGTTTTTCAACACTAACACAAGTGCGAAAAGTGGTTTTTCAACACTAACACAAGTGCGAAAAGTGGTTTTTCAATACTAACACAAGTGCAAAAAGTGGTTTTTCAACACTAACACAAGTGCGAAAAGTGTTTGTCCACACTAATACAAGTGCAAAAGTGGTTTCCTGCACCAACACAAGTGCGAAAAGTGTTTTTTCCACACTAATACAAGTGCGAAAAGTGTTTTTTCCACACTAATACAAGTGCAAAAGTGGTTTCCTGCACCAACACAAGTGCGAAAAGTGGTTTTTCAACACTAACACAAGTGCGAAAAGTGGTCTTTCAACACTAACACAAGTGCGAAAAGTGTTTTTTCCACACTAATACAAGTGCGAAAAGTGTTTTTCCACACTAATACAAGTGCAAAAGTGGTTTCCTGCACCAACACAAGTGCGAAAAGTGGATTTTCAACACTAACACAAGTGCGAAAAGTGGTTTTTCAATACTAACACAAGTGCAAAAAGTGGTTTTTCAACACTAACACAAGTGCGAAAAGTGTTTGTCCACACTAATACAAGTGCAAAAGTGGTTTCCTGCACCAACACAAGTGCGAAAAGTGGTTTTTCAACACTAACACAAGTGCGAAAAGTGTTTGTCCACACTAATACAAGTGCAAAAGTGGTTTCCTGCACCAACACAAGTGCGAAAAGTGGTTTTTCAACACTAACACAAGTGCGAAAAGTGTTTTTCCACACTAATACAAGTGCAAAAGTGGTTTCCTGCACCAACACAAGTGCGAAAAGTGGTTTTTCAACACTAACACAAGTGCGAAAAGTGTTTTTCCACACTAATACAAGTGCAAAAGTGGTTTCCTGCACCAACACAAGTGCGAAAAGTGGATTTTCAACATTAACACAAGTGCAAAAAGTGGTTTTTCAACACTAACACAAGTGCGAAAAGTGTTTTTTCCACACTAATACAAGTGCAAAAGTGGTTTCCTGCACCAACACAAGTGCGAAAAGTGGTTTTTCAACACTAACACAATTGCGAAAAGTGGTTTTTCAACACTAACACAAGTGCGAAAAGTATTTTTTCCACACTAATACAAGTGCAAAAGTGGTTTCCTGCACCAACACAAGTGCGAAAAGTGGTTTTTCAACACTAACACAAGTGCGAAAAGTGGTTTTTCAACACTAACACAAGTGCGAAAAGTGGTTTTTTAACACTATCACAAGTGCAATAGTGTTTTTTCCACACTAACACAAGTGCGAAAAGTGGTTTTTCAACACTAACACAAGTGTGAAAAGTGTTTTTTCCACACAAATACAAGTGCAAAAGTGGTTTCCTGCACCAACACAAGTGCGAAAAGTGGTTTTTCAACACTAACACAAGTGCGAAAAGTGGTCTTTCAACACTAACACAAGTGCGAAAAGTGTTTTTTCCACACTAATACAAGTGCGAAAAGTGTTTTTCCACACTAATACAAGTGCAAAAGTGGTTTCCTGCACCAACACAAGTGCGAAAAGTGGATTTTCAACACTAACACAAGTGCGAAAAGTGGTTTTTCAATACTAACACAAGTGCAAAAAGTGGTTTTTCAACACTAACACAAGTGCGAAAAGTGTTTGTCCACACTAATACAAGTGCAAAAGTGGTTTCCTGCACCAACACAAGTGCGAAAAGTGGTTTTTCAACACTAACACAAGTGCGAAAAGTGTTTTTCCACACTAATACAAGTGCAAAAGTGGTTCCTGCACCAACACAAGTGCGAAAAGTGGATTTTCAACACTAACACAAGTGCAAAAAGTGGTTTTTCAACAATAACACAAGTGCGAAAAGTGTTTTTTCCACACTAATACAAGTGCAAAAGTGGTTTCCTGCACCAACACAAGTGCGAAAAGTGGTTTTTCAACACTAACACAATTGCAAAAAGTGGTTTTTCAACACTAACACAAGTGCGAAAAGTATTTTTTCCACACTAATACAAGTGCAAAAGTGGTTTCCTGCACCAACACAAGTGCGAAAAGTGGTTTTTCAACACTAACACAAGTGCGAAAAGTGGTTTTTCAACACTAACACAAGTGCGAAAAGTGGTTTCGTGCACCAACACAAGTGTGAAAAGTGGTTTTTCAACACTAACACAAGTGCGAAAAGTGTTTTTTCCACACTAATACAACTGCAAAAAGTGGTTTCCTGCACTAACACAATTGCGAAAAGTGGTTTTTCAACACTAACACAAGTGCGAAAAGTATTTTTTTCCACACTAATACAAGTGCAAAAGTGGTTACCTGCACCAACACAAGTGCGAAAAGTGGTTTTTCAACACTAACACAAGTGCGAAAAGTGGTTTTTCAACACTAACACAAGTGCGAAAAGTGGTTTTTCAACACTAACACAAGTGCGAAAAGTGGTTTTTCAACACTAACACAAGTGCGAAAAGTGGTTTTTTAACACTATCACAAGTGCAATAGTGTTTTTTCCACACTAACACAAGTGCGAAAAGTGGTTTTTCAACACTAACACAAGTGTGAAAAGTGTTTTTTCCACACAAATACAAGTGCAAAAGTGGTTTCCTGCACCAACACAAGTACGAAAAGTGGTTTTTCAACACTAACACAAGTGCGAAAAGTGGTTTTTCAACACTAACACAAGTGCGAAAAGTGGTCTTTCAACACTAACACAAGTGCGAAAAGTGTTTTTTCCACACTAATACAAGTGCAAAAGTGGTTTCCTGCACCAACACAAGTGCGAAAAGTGGTTTTTCAACACTAACACAAGTGCGAAAAGTGGTTTTTCAACAATAACACAAGTGCGAAAAGTGGTTTTTCAACACTAACACAAGTGCGAAAAGTGTTTTTTCCACACTAATACAACTGCAAAAGTGGTTTCCTGCACTAACACAATTGCGAAAAGTGGTTTTTCAACACTAACACAAGTGCGAAAAGTGGTTTTTCAACACTAACACAAGTGCGAAAAGTGGTCTTTCAACACTAACACAAGTGCGAAAAGTGTTTTTTCCACACTAATACAAGTGCAAAAGTGGTTTCCTGCACCAACACAAGTGCGAAAAGTGGTTTTTCAACACTAACACAAGTGCGAAAAGTGGTTTTTCAATACTAACACAAGTGCAAAAAGTGGTTTTTCAACACTAACACAAGTGCGAAAAGTGTTTGTCCACACTAATACAAGTGCAAAAGTGGTTTCCTGCACCAACACAAGTGCGAAAAGTGGTTTTTCAACACTAACACAAGTGCGAAAAGTGTTTGTCCACACTAATACAAGTGCAAAAGTGGTTTCCTGCACCAACACAAGTGCGAAAAGTGGTTTTTCAACACTAACACAAGTGCGAAAAGTGTTTTTCCACACTAATACAAGTGCAAAAGTGGTTTCCTGCACCAACACAAGTGTGAAAAGTGGTTTTTCAACACTAACACAAGTGCGAAAAGTGTTTTTCCACACTAATACAAGTGCAAAAGTGGTTTCCTGCACCAACACAAGTGCGAAAAGTGGATTTTCAACACTAACACAAGTGCAAAAAGTGGTTTTTCAACACTAACACAAGTGCGAAAAGTGTTTTTTCCACACTAATACAAGTGCAAAAGTGGTTTCCTGCACCAACACAAGTGCGAAAAGTGGTTTTTCAACACTAACACAATTGCGAAAAGTGGTTTTTCAACACTAACACAAGTGCGAAAAGTATTTTTTCCACACTAATACAAGTGCAAAAGTGGTTTCCTGCACCAACACAAGTGCGAAAAGTGGTTTTTCAACACTAACACAAGTGCGAAAAGTGGTTTTTCAACACTAACACAAGTGCGAAAAGTGGTTTTTTAACACTATCACAAGTGCAATAGTGTTTTTTCCACACTAACACAAGTGCGAAAAGTGGTTTTTCAACACTAACACAAGTGTGAAAAGTGTTTTTTCCACACAAATACAAGTGCAAAAGTGGTTTCCTGCACCAACACAAGTGCGAAAAGTGGTTTTTCAACACTAACACAAGTGCGAAAAGTGGTCTTTCAACACTAACACAAGTGCGAAAAGTGTTTTTTCCACACTAATACAAGTGCGAAAAGTGTTTTTCCACACTAATACAAGTGCAAAAGTGGTTTCCTGCACCAACACAAGTGCGAAAAGTGGATTTTCAACACTAACACAAGTGCGAAAAGTGGTTTTTCAATACTAACACAAGTGCAAAAAGTGGTTTTTCAACACTAACACAAGTGCGAAAAGTGTTTGTCCACACTAATACAAGTGCAAAAGTGGTTTCCTGCACCAACACAAGTGCGAAAAGTGGTTTTTCAACACTAACACAAGTGCGAAAAGTGTTTTTCCACACTAATACAAGTGCAAAAGTGGTTTCCTGCACCAACACAAGTGCGAAAAGTGGATTTTCAACACTAACACAAGTGCAAAAAGTGGTTTTTCAACACTAACACAAGTGCGAAAAGTGTTTTTTCCACACTAATACAAGTGCAAAAGTGGTTTCCAGCACCAACACAAGTGCGAAAAGTGGTTTTTCAACACTAACACAATTGCGAAAAGTGGTTTTTCAACACTAACACAAGTGCGAAAAGTATTTTTTCCACACTAATACAAGTGCAAAAGTGGTTTCCTGCACCAACACAAGTGCGAAAAGTGGTTTTTCAACACTAACACAAGTGCGAAAAGTGGTTTTTCAACACTAACACAAGTGCGAAAAGTGGTTTTTTAACACTATCACAAGTGCAATAGTGTTTTTTCCACACTAACACAAGTGCGAAAAGTGGTTTTTCAACACTAACACAAGTGTGAAAAGTGTTTTTTCCACACAAATACAAGTGCAAAAGTGGTTTCCTGCACCAACACAAGTACGAAAAGTGGTTTTTCAACACTAACACAAGTGCGAAAAGTGGTTTTTCAACACTAACACAAGTGCGAAAAGTGGTCTTTCAACACTAACACAAGTGCGAAAAGTGTTTTTTCCACACTAATACAAGTGCAAAAGTGGTTTCCTGCACCAACACAAGTGCGAAAAGTGGATTTTCAACACTAACACAAGTGCGAAAAGTGGTTTTTCAATACTAACACAAGTGCAAAAAGTGGTTTTTCAACACTAACACAAGTGCGAAAAGTGTTTGTCCACACTAATACAAGTGCAAAAGTGGTTTCCTGCACCAACACAAGTGCGAAAAGTGGTTTTTCAACACTAACACAAGTGCGAAAAGTGTTTTTTCCACACTAATACAACTGCAAAAGTGGTTTCCTGCACTAACACAATTGCAAAAAGTGGTTTTTCAACACTAACACAAGTGCGAAAAGTGGTTTTTCAACACTAACACAAGTGCGAAAAGTGGTTTTTCAACACTATCACAACTGCAAAAAGTGTTTTTTTCCCACTAATACAAAGGCAAAAGTGGTTTCCTGCACCAACACAAGTGCGAAAAGTGGTTTTTCAACACTAACGCAAGTGCAAAAAGTGGTTTTTCAACACTAACACAAGTGCGAAAAGTGGTTTCCTGCACCAACACAAGTGTGAAAAGTGATTTTTCAACACTAACACAAGTGCGAAAAGTGGTTTTTCAACACTAACACAAGTGCGGAAAGTGGTTTTTCAACACTAACACAAGTGCGAAAAGTATTTTTTTCCACACTAATACAAGTGCAAAAGTGGTTACCTGCACCAACACAAGTGCGAAAAGTGGTTTTTCAACACTAACACAAGTGCGAAAAGTGGTTTTTCAACACTAACACAAGTGCGAAAAGTGGTTTTTCAATACTAACACAAGTGCAAAAAGTGGTTTTTCAACACTAACACAAGTGCGAAAAGTGTTTGTCCACACTAATACAAGTGCAAAAGTGGTTTCCTGCACCAACACAAGTGCGAAAAGTGGTTTTTCAACACTAACACAAGTGCGAAAAGTGTTTTTCCACACTAATACAAGTGCAAAAGTGGTTTCCTGCACCAACACAAGTGCGAAAAGTGGATTTTCAACACTAACACAAGTGCGAAAAGTGGTTTTTCAATACTAACACAAGTGCAAAAAGTGGTTTTTCAACACTAACACAAGTGCGAAAAGTGGTTTTTCAACACTAACACAAGTGCGAAAAGTGTTTTTTCCACACTAATACAAGTGCAAAAGTGGTTTCCTGCACCAACACAAGTGCGAAAAGTGGTTTTTCAACACTAACACAAGTGCGAAAAGTGGTTTTTCAACACTAACACAAGTGCGAAAAGTGGTTTTTTAACACTATCACAAGTGCAATAGTGTTTTTTACACACTAACACAAGTGCGAAAAGTGGTTTTTCAACACTAACACAAGTGCGAAAAGTGGATTTTCAACACTAACACAAGTGCAAAAAGTGTTTTTTCAACACTAACACAAGTGCGAAAAGTGTTTTTTCCACACTAATACAAGTGCAAAAGTGGTTTCCTGCACCAACACAAGTGCGAAAAGTGGTTTTTCAACACTAACACAAGTGCGAAAAGTGGTTTTTCAACACTAACACAAGTGCGAAAAGTGGTTTTTTAACACTATCACAAGTGCAATAGTGTTTTTTCCACACTAACACAAGTGCGAAAAGTGGTTTTTCAACACTAACACAAGTGTGAAAAGTGTTTTTTCCACACAAATACAAGTGCAAAAGTGGTTTCCTGCACCAACACAAGTACGAAAAGTGGTTTTTCAACACTAACACAAGTGCGAAAAGTGGTTTTTCAACACTAACACAAGTGTGAAAAGTGTTTTTTCCACACTAATACAACTGCAAAAGTGGTTTCCTGCACTAACACAATTGCGAAAAGTGGTTTTTCAACACTAACACAAGTGCGAAAAGTGGTTTTTCAACACTAACACAACTGCGAAAAGTGTTTTTTCCACACTAATACAAGTGCAAAAGTGGTTTCCTGCACCAACACAAGTGCGAAAAGTGGTTTTTCAACACTAACACAAGTGCGAAAAGTGGTTTTTTAACACTATCACAAGTGCAATAGTGTTTTTTCCACACTAACACAAGTGCGAAAAGTGGTTTTTCAACACTAACACAAGTGTGAAAAGTGTTTTTTCCACACAAATACAAGTGCAAAAGTGGTTTCCTGCACCAACACAAGTGCGAAAAGTGGTTTTTCAACACTAACACAAGTGCGAAAAGTGGTCTTTCAACACTAACACAAGTGCGAAAAGTGTTTTTTCCACACTAATACAAGTGCGAAAAGTGTTTTTCCACACTAATACAAGTGCAAAAGTGGTTTCCTGCACCAACACAAGTGCGAAAAGTGGATTTTCAACACTAACACAAGTGCGAAAAGTGGTTTTTCAATACTAACACAAGTGCAAAAAGTGGTTTTTCAACACTAACACAAGTGCGAAAAGTGTTTGTCCACACTAATACAAGTGCAAAAGTGGTTTCCTGCACCAACACAAGTGCGAAAAGTGGTTTTTCAACACTAACACAAGTGCGAAAAGTGTTTTTCCACACTAATACAACTGCAAAAGTGGTTTCCTGCACTAACACAATTGCGAAAAGTGGTTTTTCAACACTAACACAAGTGCGAAAAGTGGTTTTTCAACACTAACACAAGTGCGAAAAGTGTTTTTCCACACTAATACAAGTGCAAAAGTGGTTTCCTGCACCAACACAAGTGCGAAAAGTGGTTTTTCAACACTAACACAAGTGCAAAAAGTGGTTTTTCAACACTAACACAAGTGCGAAAAGTGGTTTCGTGCACCAACACAAGTGTGAAAAGTGGTTTTTCAACACTAACACAAGTGTGAATAGTGGTTTTTCAACACTAACACAACTGCGAAAAGTGTTTTTTCCACACTAATACAAGTGCAAAAGTGGTTTCCTGCACCAACACAAGTGCGAAAAGTGGTTTTTCAACACTAACACAAGTGCGAAAAGTGGTTTTTCAATACTAACACAAGTGCAAAAAGTGGTTTTTCAACACTAACACAAGTGCGAAAAGTGTTTGTCCACACTAATACAAGTGCAAAAGTGGTTTCCTGCACCAACACAAGTGCGAAAAGTGGTTTTTCAACACTAACACAAGTGCGAAAAGTGTTTTTCCACACTAATACAAGTGCAAAAGTGGTTTCCTGCACCAACACAAGTGCGAAAAGTGGATTTTCAACACTAACACAAGTGCAAAAAGTGGTTTTTCAACACTAACACAAGTGCGAAAAGTGTTTTTTCCACACTAATACAAGTGCAAAAGTGGTTTCCTGCACCAACACAAGTGCGAAAAGTGGTTTTTCAACACTAACACAAGTGCGAAAAGTGGTTTTTCAATACTAACACAAGTGCAAAAAGTGGTTTTTCAACACTAACACAAGTGCGAAAAGTGTTTGTCCACACTAATACAAGTGCAAAAGTGGTTTCCTGCACCAACACAAGTGCGAAAAGTGGTTTTTCAACACTAACACAAGTGCGAAAAGTGGTTTTTCAATACTAACACAAGTGCAAAAAGTGGTTTTTCAACACTAACACAAGTGCGAAAAGTGTTTGTCCACACTAATACAAGTGCAAAAGTGGTTTCCTGCACCAACACAAGTGCGAAAAGTGGATTTTCAACACTAACACAAGTGCGAAAAGTGGTTTTTCAATACTAACACAAGTGCGAAAAGTGTTTTTCCACACTAATGCAAGTGCAAAAGTGGTTTCCTGCACCAACACAAGTGCGAAAAGTGGTTTTTCAACACTAACACAAGTGCGAAAAGTGTTTTTCCACACTAATACAAGTGCAAAAGTGGTTTCCTGCACCAACACAAGTGCGAAAAGTGGATTTTCAACACTAACACAAGTGCAAAAAGTGGTTTTTCAACACTAACACAAGTGCGAAAAGTGTTTTTTCCACACTAATACAAGTGCAAAAGTGGTTTCCTGCACCAACACAAGTGCGAAAAGTGGTTTTTCAACACTAACACAAGTGCGAAAAGTGTTTGTCCACACTAATACAAGTGCAAAAGTGGTTTCCTGCACCAACACAAGTGCGAAAAGTGGTTTTTCAACACTAACACAAGTGCGAAAAGTGTTTTTCCACACTAATACAAGTGCAAAAGTGGTTTCCTGCACCAACACAAGTGCGAAAAGTGGATTTTCAACACTAACACAAGTGCAAAAAGTGGTTTTTCAACACTAACACAAGTGCGAAAAGTGTTTTTTCCACACTAATACAAGTGCAAAAGTGGTTTCCTGCACCAACACAAGTGCGAAAAGTGGTTTTTCAACACTAACACAATTGCGAAAAGTGGTTTTTCAACACTAACACAAGTGCGAAAAGTATTTTTTCCACACTAATACAAGTGCAAAAGTGGTTTCCTGCACCAACACAAGTGCGAAAAGTGGTTTTTCAACACTAACACAAGTGCGAAAAGTGGTTTTTCAACACTAACACAAGTGCGAAAAGTGGTTTTTTAACACTATCACAAGTGCAATAGTGTTTTTTCCACACTAACACAAGTGCGAAAAGTGGTTTTTCAACACTAACACAAGTGTGAAAAGTGTTTTTTCCACACAAATACAAGTGCAAAAGTGGTTTCCTGCACCAACACAAGTGCGAAAAGTGGTTTTTCAACACTAACACAAGTGCGAAAAGTGGTCTTTCAACACTAACACAAGTGCGAAAAGTGTTTTTTCCACACTAATACAAGTGCGAAAAGTGTTTTTCCACACTAATACAAGTGCAAAAGTGGTTTCCTGCACCAACACAAGTGCGAAAAGTGGATTTTCAACACTAACACAAGTGCGAAAAGTGGTTTTTCAATACTAACATAAGTGCAAAAAGTGGTTTTTCAACACTAACACAAGTGCGAAAAGTGTTTGTCCACACTAATACAAGTGCAAAAGTGGTTTCCTGCACCAACACAAGTGCGAAAAGTGGTTTTTCAACACTAACACAAGTGCGAAAAGTGGTTTTTCAACAATAACACAAGTGCGAAAAGTGGTTTTTCAACACTAACACAAGTGCGAAAAGTGTTTTTTCCACACTAATACAACTGCAAAAGTGGTTTCCTGCACTAACACAATTGCGAAAAGTGGTTTTTCAACACTAACACAAGTGCGAAAAGTGGTTTTTCAACACTAACACAAGTGCGAAAAGTGGTTTTTCAATACTAACACAAGTGCAAAAAGTGGTTTTTCAACACTAACACAAGTGCGAAAAGTGTTTGTCCACACTAATACAAGTGCAAAAGTGGTTTCCTGCACCAACACAAGTGCGAAAAGTGGTTTTTCAACACTAACACAAGTGCGAAAAGTGTTTTTCCACACTAATACAAGTGCAAAAGTGGTTTCCTGCACCAACACAAGTGCGAAAAGTGGATTTTCAACACTAACACAAGTGCGAAAAGTGGTTTTTCAATACTAACACAAGTGCAAAAAGTGGTTTTTCAACACTAACACAAGTGCGAAAAGTGGTTTTTCAACACTAACACAAGTGCGAAAAGTGTTTTTTCCACACTAATACAAGTGCAAAAGTGGTTTCCTGCACCAACACAAGTGCGAAAAGTGGTTTTTCAACACTAACACAAGTGCGAAAAGTGGTTTTTCAACACTAACACAAGTGCGAAAAGTGGTTTTTTAACACTATCACAAGTGCAATAGTGTTTTTTACACACTAACACAAGTGCGAAAAGTGGTTTTTCAACACTAACACAAGTGCGAAAAGTGGATTTTCAACACTAACACAAGTGCAAAAAGTGTTTTTTCAACACTAACACAAGTGCGAAAAGTGTTTTTTCCACACTAATACAAGTGCAAAAGTGGTTTCCTGCACCAACACAAGTGCGAAAAGTGGTTTTTCAACACTAACACAAGTGCGAAAAGTGGTTTTTCAACACTAACACAAGTGCGAAAAGTGGTTTTTTAACACTATCACAAGTGCAATAGTGTTTTTTCCACACTAACACAAGTGCGAAAAGTGGTTTTTCAACACTAACACAAGTGTGAAAAGTGTTTTTTCCACACAAATACAAGTGCAAAAGTGGTTTCCTGCACCAACACAAGTACGAAAAGTGGTTTTTCAACACTAACACAAGTGCGAAAAGTGGTTTTTCAACACTAACACAAGTGTGAAAAGTGTTTTTTCCACACTAATACAACTGCAAAAGTGGTTTCCTGCACTAACACAATTGCGAAAAGTGGTTTTTCAACACTAACACAAGTGCGAAAAGTGGTTTTTCAACACTAACACAACTGCGAAAAGTGTTTTTTCCACACTAATACAAGTGCAAAAGTGGTTTCCTGCACCAACACAAGTGCGAAAAGTGGTTTTTCAACACTAACACAAGTGCGAAAAGTGGTTTTTTAACACTATCACAAGTGCAATAGTGTTTTTTCCACACTAACACAAGTGCGAAAAGTGGTTTTTCAACACTAACACAAGTGTGAAAAGTGTTTTTTCCACACAAATACAAGTGCAAAAGTGGTTTCCTGCACCAACACAAGTGCGAAAAGTGGTTTTTCAACACTAACACAAGTGCGAAAAGTGGTCTTTCAACACTAACACAAGTGCGAAAAGTGTTTTTTCCACACTAATACAAGTGCGAAAAGTGTTTTTCCACACTAATACAAGTGCAAAAGTGGTTTCCTGCACCAACACAAGTGCGAAAAGTGGATTTTCAACACTAACACAAGTGCGAAAAGTGGTTTTTCAATACTAACACAAGTGCAAAAAGTGGTTTTTCAACACTAACACAAGTGCGAAAAGTGTTTGTCCACACTAATACAAGTGCAAAAGTGGTTTCCTGCACCAACACAAGTGCGAAAAGTGGTTTTTCAACACTAACACAAGTGCGAAAAGTGTTTTTCCACACTAATACAACTGCAAAAGTGGTTTCCTGCACTAACACAATTGCGAAAAGTGGTTTTTCAACACTAACACAAGTGCGAAAAGTGGTTTTTCAACACTAACACAAGTGCGAAAAGTGTTTTTCCACACTAATACAAGTGCAAAAGTGGTTTCCTGCACCAACACAAGTGCGAAAAGTGGTTTTTCAACACTAACACAAGTGCAAAAAGTGGTTTTTCAACACTAACACAAGTGCGAAAAGTGGTTTCGTGCACCAACACAAGTGTGAAAAGTGGTTTTTCAACACTAACACAAGTGTGAATAGTGGTTTTTCAACACTAACACAACTGCGAAAAGTGTTTTTTCCACACTAATACAAGTGCAAAAGTGGTTTCCTGCACCAACACAAGTGCGAAAAGTGGTTTTTCAACACTAACACAAGTGCGAAAAGTGGTTTTTCAATACTAACACAAGTGCAAAAAGTGGTTTTTCAACACTAACACAAGTGCGAAAAGTGTTTGTCCACACTAATACAAGTGCAAAAGTGGTTTCCTGCACCAACACAAGTGCGAAAAGTGGTTTTTCAACACTAACACAAGTGCGAAAAGTGTTTTTCCACACTAATACAAGTGCAAAAGTGGTTTCCTGCACCAACACAAGTGCGAAAAGTGGATTTTCAACACTAACACAAGTGCAAAAAGTGGTTTTTCAACACTAACACAAGTGCGAAAAGTGTTTTTTCCACACTAATACAAGTGCAAAAGTGGTTTCCTGCACCAACACAAGTGCGAAAAGTGGTTTTTCAACACTAACACAAGTGCGAAAAGTGGTTTTTCAATACTAACACAAGTGCAAAAAGTGGTTTTTCAACACTAACACAAGTGCGAAAAGTGTTTGTCCACACTAATACAAGTGCAAAAGTGGTTTCCTGCACCAACACAAGTGCGAAAAGTGGTTTTTCAACACTAACACAAGTGCGAAAAGTGGTTTTTCAATACTAACACAAGTGCAAAAAGTGGTTTTTCAACACTAACACAAGTGCGAAAAGTGTTTGTCCACACTAATACAAGTGCAAAAGTGGTTTCCTGCACCAACACAAGTGCGAAAAGTGGATTTTCAACACTAACACAAGTGCGAAAAGTGGTTTTTCAATACTAACACAAGTGCGAAAAGTGTTTTTCCACACTAATACAAGTGCAAAAGTGGTTTCCTGCACCAACACAAGTGCGAAAAGTGGTTTTTCAACACTAACACAAGTGCGAAAAGTGTTTTTCCACACTAATACAAGTGCAAAAGTGGTTTCCTGCACCAACACAAGTGCGAAAAGTGGATTTTCAACACTAACACAAGTGCAAAAAGTGGTTTTTCAACACTAACACAAGTGCGAAAAGTGTTTTTTCCACACTAATACAAGTGCAAAAGTGGTTTCCTGCACCAACACAAGTGCGAAAAGTGGTTTTTCAACACTAACACAAGTGCGAAAAGTGTTTGTCCACACTAATACAAGTGCAAAAGTGGTTTCCTGCACCAACACAAGTGCGAAAAGTGGTTTTTCAACACTAACACAAGTGCGAAAAGTGTTTTTCCACACTAATACAAGTGCAAAAGTGGTTTCCTGCACCAACACAAGTGCGAAAAGTGGATTTTCAACACTAACACAAGTGCAAAAAGTGGTTTTTCAACACTAACACAAGTGCGAAAAGTGTTTTTTCCACACTAATACAAGTGCAAAAGTGGTTTCCTGCACCAACACAAGTGCGAAAAGTGGTTTTTCAACACTAACACAATTGCGAAAAGTGGTTTTTCAACACTAACACAAGTGCGAAAAGTATTTTTTCCACACTAATACAAGTGCAAAAGTGGTTTCCTGCACCAACACAAGTGCGAAAAGTGGTTTTTCAACACTAACACAAGTGCGAAAAGTGGTTTTTCAACACTAACACAAGTGCGAAAAGTGGTTTTTTAACACTATCACAAGTGCAATAGTGTTTTTTCCACACTAACACAAGTGCGAAAAGTGGTTTTTCAACACTAACACAAGTGTGAAAAGTGTTTTTTCCACACAAATACAAGTGCAAAAGTGGTTTCCTGCACCAACACAAGTGCGAAAAGTGGTTTTTCAACACTAACACAAGTGCGAAAAGTGGTCTTTCAACACTAACACAAGTGCGAAAAGTGTTTTTTCCACACTAATACAAGTGCGAAAAGTGTTTTTCCACACTAATACAAGTGCAAAAGTGGTTTCCTGCACCAACACAAGTGCGAAAAGTGGATTTTCAACACTAACACAAGTGCGAAAAGTGGTTTTTCAATACTAACATAAGTGCAAAAAGTGGTTTTTCAACACTAACACAAGTGCGAAAAGTGTTTGTCCACACTAATACAAGTGCAAAAGTGGTTTCCTGCACCAACACAAGTGCGAAAAGTGGTTTTTCAACACTAACACAAGTGCGAAAAGTGGTTTTTCAACAATAACACAAGTGCGAAAAGTGGTTTTTCAACACTAACACAAGTGCGAAAAGTGTTTTTTCCACACTAATACAACTGCAAAAGTGGTTTCCTGCACTAACACAATTGCGAAAAGTGGTTTTTCAACACTAACACAAGTGCGAAAAGTGGTTTTTCAATACTAACACAAGTGCAAAAAGTGGTTTTTCAACACTAACACAAGTGCGAAAAGTGTTTGTCCACACTAATACAAGTGCAAAAGTGGTTTCCTGCACCAACACAAGTGCGAAAAGTGGTTTTTCAACACTAACACAAGTGCGAAAAGTGTTTTTCCACACTAATACAACTGCAAAAGTGGTTTCCTGCACTAACACAATTGCGAAAAGTGGTTTTTCAACACTAACACAAGTGCGAAAAGTGGTTTTTCAACACTAACACAAGTGCGAAAAGTGTTTTTCCACACTAATACAAGTGCAAAAGTGGTTTCCTGCACCAACACAAGTGCGAAAAGTGGTTTTTCAACACTAACACAAGTGCAAAAAGTGGTTTTTCAACACTAACACAAGTGCGAAAAGTGGTTTCGTGCACCAACACAAGTGTGAAAAGTGGTTTTTCAACACTAACACAAGTGTGAATAGTGGTTTTTCAACACTAACACAACTGCGAAAAGTGTTTTTTCCACACTAATACAAGTGCAAAAGTGGTTTCCTGCACCAACACAAGTGCGAAAAGTGGTTTTTCAACACTAACACAAGTGCGAAAAGTGGTTTTTCAACACTAACACAAGTGCGAAAAGTGGTTTTTCAATACTAACACAAGTGCAAAAAGTGGTTTTTCAACACTAACACAAGTGCGAAAAGTGTTTGTCCACACTAATACAAGTGCAAAAGTGGTTTCCTGCACCAACACAAGTGCGAAAAGTGGTTTTTCAACACTAACACAAGTGCGAAAAGTATTTTTTTCCACACTAATACAAGTGCAAAAGTGGTTACCTGCACCAACACAAGTGCAAAAAGTGGTTTTTCAACACTAACACAAGTGCGAAAAGTGTTTTTCCACACTAATACAACTGCAAAAGTGGTTTCCTGCACTAACACAATTGCGAAAAGTGGTTTTTCAACACTAACACAAGTGCGAAAAGTGGTTTTTCAACACTAACACAAGTGCGAAAAGTGTTTTTCCACACTAATACAAGTGCAAAAGTGGTTTCCTGCACCAACACAAGTGCGAAAAGTGGTTTTTCAACACTAACACAAGTGCAAAAAGTGGTTTTTCAACACTAACACAAGTGCGAAAAGTGGTTTT
Source organism: Myxine glutinosa (assembly GCF_964187855.1). Lineage (NCBI taxonomy): Eukaryota > Metazoa > Chordata > Myxini > Myxiniformes > Myxinidae > Myxine > Myxine glutinosa. The sequence continues at coordinate 283,756 of NW_027616365.1, read as the reverse complement.
TCAACACTAACACAAGTGCGAAAAGTGTTTTTCCACACTAATACAAGTGCAAAAGTGGTTTCCTGCACCAACACAAGTGCGAAAAGTGGATTTTCAACACTAACACAAGTGCAAAAAGTGGTTTTTCAACACTAACACAAGTGCGAAAAGTGTTTGTCCACACTAATACAAGTGCAAAAGTGGTTTCCTGCACCAACACAAGTGCGAAAAGTGGTTTTTCAACACTAACACAAGTGCGAAAAGTGTTTTTTCCACACTAATACAACTGCAAAAGTGGTTTCCTGCACTAACACAATTGCAAAAAGTGGTTTTTCAACACTAACACAAGTGCAAAAAGTGGTTTTTCAACACTAACACAAGTGCGAAAAGTGTTTTTTCCACACTAATACAAGTGCAAAAGTGGTTTCCTGCACCAACACAAGTGCGAAAAGTGGTTTTTCAACACTAACACAAGTGCGAAAAGTGGTTTTTCAACACTAACACAAGTGCGAAAAGTGGTTTTTCAACACTAACACAAGTGCGAAAAGTGGTTTTTCAACACTAACACAAGTGCGAAAAGTGGTTTTTTAACACTATCACAAGTGCAATAGTGTTTTTTCCACACTAACACAAGTGCGAAAAGTGGTTTTTCAACACTAACACAAGTGTGAAAAGTGTTTTTTCCACACAAATACAAGTGCAAAAGTGGTTTCCTGCACCAACACAAGTACGAAAAGTGGTTTTTCAACACTAACACAAGTGCGAAAAGTGGTTTTTCAACACTAACACAAGTGCGAAAAGTGGTCTTTCAACACTAACACAAGTGCGAAAAGTGTTTTTTCCACACTAATACAAGTGCAAAAGTGGTTTCCTGCACCAACACAAGTGCGAAAAGTGGTTTTTCAACACTAACACAAGTGCGAAAAGTGGTTTTTCAACAATAACACAAGTGCGAAAAGTGTTTGTCCACACTAATACAAGTGCAAAAGTGGTTTCCTGCACCAACACAAGTGCGAAAAGTGGTTTTTCAACACTAACACAAGTGCGAAAAGTGTTTTTTCCACACTAATACAACTGCAAAAGTGGTTTCCTGCACTAACACAATTGCAAAAAGTGGTTTTTCAACACTAACACAAGTGCGAAAAGTGGTTTTTCAACACTAACACAAGTGCGAAAAGTGGTTTTTCAACACTATCACAACTGCAAAAAGTGTTTTTTTCCCACTAATACAAAGGCAAAAGTGGTTTCCTGCACCAACACAAGTGCGAAAAGTGGTTTTTCAACACTAACACAAGTGCAAAAAGTGGTTTTTCAACACTAACACAAGTGCGAAAAGTGGTTTCCTGCACCAACACAAGTGTGAAAAGTGATTTTTCAACACTAACACAAGTGCGAAAAGTGGTTTTTCAACACTAACACAAGTGCGGAAAGTGGTTTTTCAACACTAACACAAGTGCGAAAAGTATTTTTTTCCACACTAATACAAGTGCAAAAGTGGTTACCTGCACCAACACAAGTGCGAAAAGTGGTTTTTCAACACTAACACAAGTGCGAAAAGTGGTTTTTCAACACTAACACAAGTGCGAAAAGTGGTTTTTCAATACTAACACAAGTGCAAAAAGTGGTTTTTAAACACTAACACAAGTGCGAAAAGTGTTTGTCCACACTAATACAAGTGCAAAAGTGGTTTCCTGCACCAACACAAGTGCGAAAAGTGGTTTTTCAACACTAACACAAGTGCGAAAAGTGTTTTTCCACACTAATACAAGTGCAAAAGTGGTTTCCTGCACCAACACAAGTGCGAAAAGTGGATTTTCAACACTAACACAAGTGCGAAAAGTGGTTTTTCAATACTAACACAAGTGCAAAAAGTGGTTTTTCAACACTAACACAAGTGCAAAAAGTATTTTTTTCCACACTAATACAAGTGCAAAAGTGGTTACCTGCACCAACACAAGTGCGAAAAGTGGTTTTTCAACACTAACACAAGTGCGAAAAGTGGTTTTTCAACAATAACACAAGTGCGAAAAGTGGTTTTTCAACACTAACACAAGTGCGAAAAGTGTTTTTTCCACACTAATACAACTGCAAAAGTGGTTTCCTGCACTAACACAATTGCGAAAAGTGGTTTTTCAACACTAACACAAGTGCGAAAAGTGGTTTTTCAACACTAACACAAGTGCGAAAAGTGGTTTTTCAACACTAACACAAGTGCGAAAAGTGGTTTTTCAACACTAACACAAGAGCGAAAAGTGGTTTTTCAACACTAACACAAGTGCGAAAAGTGTTTTTTCCACACTAATACAACTGCAAAAGTGGTTTACTGCACTAACACAATTGCAAAAAGTGGTTTTTCAACACTAACACAAGTGCGAAAAGTGGTTTTTCAACACTAACACAAGTGCGAAAAGTGGTTTTTCAACACTATCACAACTGCAAAAAGTGTTTTTTTCCCACTAATACAAAGGCAAAAGTGGTTTCCTGCACCAACACAAGTGCGAAAAGTGGTTTTTCAACACTAACACAAGTGCAAAAAGTGGTTTTTCAACACTAACACAAGTGCGAAAAGTGGTTTCCTGCACCAACACAAGTGTGAAAAGTGATTTTTCAACACTAACACAAGTGCGAAAAGTGGTTTTTCAACACTAACACAAGTGCGGAAAGTGGTTTTTCAACACTAACACAAGTGCGAAAAGTATTTTTTTCCACACTAATACAAGTGCAAAAGTGGTTACCTGCACCAACACAAGTGCGAAAAGTGGTTTTTCAACACTAACACAAGTGCGAAAAGTGGTTTTTCAACACTAACACAAGTGCGAAAAGTGGTTTTTCAATACTAACACAAGTGCAAAAAGTGGTTTTTCAACACTAACACAAGTGCGAAAAGTGTTTGTCCACACTAATACAAGTGCAAAAGTGGTTTCCTGCACCAACACAAGTGCGAAAAGTGGTTTTTCAACAATAACACAAGTGCGAAAAGTGTTTTTCCACACTAATACAAGTGCAAAAGTGGTTTCCTGCACCAACACAAGTGCGAAAAGTGGATTTTCAACACTAACACAAGTGCGAAAAGTGGTTTTTCAATACTAACACAAGTGCAAAAAGTGGTTTTTCAACACTAACACAAGTGCGAAAAGTGGTTTTTCAACACTAACACAAGTGCGAAAAGTGTTTTTTCCACACTAATACAAGTGCAAAAGTGGTTTCCTGCACCAACACAAGTGCGAAAAGTGGTTTTTCAACACTAACACAAGTGCGAAAAGTGGTTTTTCAACACTAACACAAGTGCGAAAAGTGGTTTTTTAACACTATCACAAGTGCAATAGTGTTTTTTCCACACTAACACAAGTGCGAAAAGTGGTTTTTCAACACTAACACAAGTGCAAAAAGTGGTTTTTCAACACTAACACAAGTGCGAAAAGTGTTTTTTCCACACTAATACAAGTGCAAAAGTGGTTTCCTGCACCAACACAAGTGCGAAAAGTGGATTTTCAACAGTAACACAAGTGCGAAAAGTGGTTTTTCAACACTAACACAAGTGCGAAAAGTGTTTTTCCACACTAATACAAGTGCAAAAGTGGTTTCCTGCACCAACACAAGTGCGAAAAGTGGATTTTCAACACTAACACAAGTGCAAAAAGTGGTTTTTCAACACTAACACAAGTGCGAAAAGTGTTTTTTCCACACTAATACAAGTGCAAAAGTGGTTTCCTGCACCAACACAAGTGCGAAAAGTGGTTTTTCAACACTAACACAAGTGCGAAAAGTGGTTTTTCAACACTAACACAAGTGCGAAAAGTGGTTTTTTAACACTATCACAAGTGCAATAGTGTTTTTTCCACACTAACACAAGTGCGAAAAGTGGTTTTTCAACACTAACACAAGTGTGAAAAGTGTTTTTTCCACACAAATACAAGTGCAAAAGTGGTTTCCTGCACCAACACAAGTACGAAAAGTGGTCTTTCAACACTAACACAAGTGCGAAAAGTGTTTTTTCCACACTAATACAAGTGCAAAAGTGGTTTCCTGCACCAACACAAGTGCGAAAAGTGGTTTTTCAACACTAACACAAGTGCGAAAAGTGGATTTTCAACACTAACACAAGTGCGAAAAGTGGTTTTTCAACACTAACACAAGTGCGAAAAGTGTTTTTCCACACTAATACAAGTGCAAAAGTGGTTTCCTGCACCAACACAAGTGCGAAAAGTGGATTTTCAACACTAACACAAGTGCAAAAAGTGGTTTTTCAACACTAACACAAGTGCGAAAAGTGTTTTTTCCACACTAATACAAGTGCAAAAGTGGTTTCCTGCACCAACACAAGTGCGAAAAGTGGTTTTTCAACACTAACACAAGTGCGAAAAGTGGTTTTTCAACACTAACACAAGTGCGAAAAGTGGTTTTTCAACACTAACACAAGTGCGAAAAGTGGTTTTTCAACACTAACACAAGTGCGAAAAGTGGTTTTTTAACACTATCACAAGTGCAATAGTGTTTTTTCCACACTAACACAAGTGCGAAAAGTGGTTTTTCAACACTAACACAAGTGTGAAAAGTGTTTTTTCCACACAAATACAAGTGCAAAAGTGGTTTCCTGCACCAACACAAGTACGAAAAGTGGTTTTTCAACACTAACACAAGTGCGAAAAGTGGTTTTTCAACACTAACACAAGTGCGAAAAGTGGTCTTTCAACACTAACACAAGTGCGAAAAGTGTTTTTTCCACACTAATACAAGTGCAAAAGTGGTTTCCTGCACCAACACAAGTGCGAAAAGTGGTTTTTCAACACTAACACAAGTGCGAAAAGTGGTTTTTCAACACTAACACAAGTGCGAAAAGTGTTTTTTCCACACTAATACAACTGCAAAAGTGGTTTCCTGCACTAACACAATTGCGAAAAGTGGTTTTTCAACACTAACACAAGTGCGAAAAGTGGTTTTTCAACACTAACACAAGTGCGAAAAGTGGTCTTTCAACACTAACACAAGTGCGAAAAGTGTTTTTTCCACACTAATACAAGTGCAAAAGTGGTTTCCTGCACCAACACAAGTGCGAAAAGTGGTTTTTCAACACTAACACAAGTGCGAAAAGTGGTTTTTCAATACTAACACAAGTGCAAAAAGTGGTTTTTCAACACTAACACAAGTGCGAAAAGTGTTTGTCCACACTAATACAAGTGCAAAAGTGGTTTCCTGCACCAACACAAGTGCGAAAAGTGGTTTTTCAACACTAACACAAGTGCGAAAAGTGTTTGTCCACACTAATACAAGTGCAAAAGTGGTTTCCTGCACCAACACAAGTGCGAAAAGTGGTTTTTCAACACTAACACAAGTGCGAAAAGTGTTTTTCCACACTAATACAAGTGCAAAAGTGGTTTCCTGCACCAACACAAGTGCGAAAAGTGGTTTTTCAACACTAACACAAGTGCGAAAAGTGTTTTTCCACACTAATACAAGTGCAAAAGTGGTTTCCTGCACCAACACAAGTGCGAAAAGTGGATTTTCAACACTAACACAAGTGCAAAAAGTGGTTTTTCAACACTAACACAAGTGCGAAAAGTGTTTTTTCCACACTAATACAAGTGCAAAAGTGGTTTCCTGCACCAACACAAGTGCGAAAAGTGGTTTTTCAACACTAACACAATTGCGAAAATTGGTTTTTCAACACTAACACAGGTGCGAAAAGTATTTTTTCCACACTAATACAAGTGCAAAAGTGGTTTCCTGCACCAACACAAGTGCGAAAAGTGGTTTTTCAACACTAACACAAGTGCGAAAAGTGGTTTTTCAACACTAACACAAGTGCGAAAAGTGGTTTTTTAACACTATCACAAGTGCAATAGTGTTTTTTCCACACTAACACAAGTGCGAAAAGTGGTTTTTCAACACTAACACAAGTGTGAAAAGTGTTTTTTCCACACAAATACAAGTGCAAAAGTGGTTTCCTGCACCAACACAAGTGCGAAAAGTGGTTTTTCAACACTAACACAAGTGCGAAAAGTGGTCTTTCAACACTAACACAAGTGCGAAAAGTGTTTTTTCCACACTAATACAAGTGCGAAAAGTGGTTTTTCAACACTAACACAAGTGCGAAAAGTGTTTGTCCACACTAATACAAGTGCAAAAGTGGTTTCCTGCACCAACACAAGTGCGAAAAGTGGTTTTTCAACACTAACACAAGTGTGAAAAGTGTTTTTCCACACTAATACAAGTGCAAAAGTGGTTTCCTGCACCAACACAAGTGCGAAAAGTGGATTTTCAACACTAACACAAGTGCAAAAAGTGGTTTTTCAACACTAACACAAGTGCGAAAAGTGTTTTTTCCACACTAATACAAGTGCAAAAGTGGTTTCCTGCACCAACACAAGTGCGAAAAGTGGTTTTTCAACACTAACACAATTGCGAAAAGTGGTTTTTCAACACTAACACAAGTGCGAAAAGTATTTTTTCCACACTAATACAAGTGCAAAAGTGGTTTCCTGCACCAACACAAGTGCGAAAAGTGGTTTTTCAACACTAACACAAGTGCGAAAAGTGGTTTTTCAACACTAACACAAGTGCGAAAAGTGGTTTTTTAACACTATCACAAGTGCAATAGTGTTTTTTCCACACTAACACAAGTGCGAAAAGTGGTTTTTCAACACTAACACAAGTGTGAAAAGTGTTTTTTCCACACAAATACAAGTGCAAAAGTGGTTTCCTGCACCAACACAAGTACGAAAAGTGGTTTTTCAACACTAACACAAGTGCGAAAAGTGGTTTTTCAACACTAACACAAGTGCGAAAAGTGGTCTTTCAACACTAACACAAGTGCGAAAAGTGTTTTTTCCACACTAATACAAGTGCAAAAGTGGTTTCCTGCACCAACACAAGTGCGAAAAGTGGATTTTCAACACTAACACAAGTGCGAAAAGTGGTTTTTCAATACTAACACAAGTGCAAAAAGTGGTTTTTCAACACTAACACAAGTGCGAAAAGTGTTTGTCCACACTAATACAAGTGCAAAAGTGGTTTCCTGCACCAACACAAGTGCGAAAAGTGGTTTTTCAACACTAACACAAGTGCGAAAAGTGTTTTTTCCACACTAATACAACTGCAAAAGTGGTTTCCTGCACTAACACAATTGCAAAAAGTGGTTTTTCAACACTAACACAAGTGCGAAAAGTGGTTTTTCAACACTAACACAAGTGCGAAAAGTGGTTTTTCAACACTATCACAACTGCAAAAAGTGTTTTTTTCCCACTAATACAAAGGCAAAAGTGGTTTCCTGCACCAACACAAGTGCGAAAAGTGGTTTTTCAACACTAACACAAGTGCAAAAAGTGGTTTTTCAACACTAACACAAGTGCGAAAAGTGGTTTCCTGCACCAACACAAGTGTGAAAAGTGATTTTTCAACACTAACACAAGTGCGAAAAGTGGTTTTTCAACACTAACACAAGTGCGGAAAGTGGTTTTTCAACACTAACACAAGTGCGAAAAGAATTTTTTTCCTCACTAATACAAGTGCAAAAGTGGTTACCTGCACCAACACAAGTGCGAAAAGTGGTTTTTCAACACTAACACAAGTGCGAAAATTGGTTTTTCAACACTAACACAAGTGCGAAAAGTGGTTTTTCAATACTAACACAAGTGCAAAAAGTGGTTTTTCAACACTAACACAAGTGCGAAAAGTGTTTTTCCACACTAATACAAGTGCAAAAGTGGTTTCCTGCACCAACACACGTGCGAAAAGTGGTTTTTCAACACTAACACAAGTGCGAAAAGTGTTTTTCCACACTAATACAAGTGCAAAAGTGGTTTCCTGCACCAACACAAGTGCGAAAAGTGGTTTTTCAACACTAACACAAGTGCGAAAAGTGTTTTTCCACACTAATACAAGTGCAAAAGTGGTTTCCTGCACCAACACAAGTGCGAAAAGTGGTTTTCCAACACTAACACAAGTGCGAAAAGTGTTTTTCCACACTAATACAAGTGCAAAAGTGGTTTCCTGCACCAACACAAGTGCGAAAAGTGGATTTTCAACACTAACACAAGTGCAAAAAGTGGTTTTTCAACACTAACACAAGTGCGAAAAGTGTTTTTTCCACACTAATACAAGTGCAAAAGTGGTTTCCTGCACCAACACAAGTGCGAAAAGTGGTTTTTCAACACTAACACAATTGCGAAAAGTGGTTTTTCAACACTAACACAAGTGCGAAAAGTATTTTTTCCACACTAATACAAGTGCAAAAGTGGTTTCCTGCACCAACACAAGTGCGAAAAGTGGTTTTTCAACACTAACACAAGTGCGAAAAGTGGTTTTTCAACACTAACACAAGTGCGAAAAGTGGTTTTTTAACACTATCACAAGTGCAATAGTGTTTTTTCCACACTAACACAAGTGCGAAAAGTGGTTTTTCAACACTAACACAAGTGTGAAAAGTGTTTTTTCCACACAAATACAAGTGCAAAAGTGGTTTCCTGCACCAACACAAGTGCGAAAAGTGGTTTTTCAACACTAACACAAGTGCGAAAAGTGGTCTTTCAACACTAACACAAGTGCGAAAAGTGTTTTTTCCACACTAATACAAGTGCGAAAAGTGGTTTTTCAACACTAACACAAGTGCGAAAAGTGTTTGTCCACACTAATACAAGTGCAAAAGTGGTTTCCTGCACCAACACAAGTGCGAAAAGTGGTTTTTCAACACTAACACAAGTGCGAAAAGTGTTTTTCCACACTAATACAAGTGCAAAAGTGGTTTCCTGCACCAACACAAGTGCGAAAAGTGGATTTTCAACACTAACACAAGTGCAAAAAGTGGTTTTTCAACACTAACACAAGTGCGAAAAGTGTTTTTTCCACACTAATACAAGTGCAAAAGTGGTTTCCTGCACCAACACAAGTGCGAAAAGTGGTTTTTCAACACTAACACAATTGCGAAAAGTGGTTTTTCAACACTAACACAAGTGCGAAAAGTATTTTTTCCACACTAATACAAGTGCAAAAGTGGTTTCCTGCACCAACACAAGTGCGAAAAGTGGTTTTTCAACACTAACACAAGTGCGAAAAGTGGTTTTTCAACACTAACACAAGTGCGAAAAGTGGTTTTTTAACACTATCACAAGTGCAATAGTGTTTTTTCCACACTAACACAAGTGCGAAAAGTGGTTTTTCAACACTAACACAAGTGTGAAAAGTGTTTTTTCCACACAAATACAAGTGCAAAAGTGGTTTCCTGCACCAACACAAGTACGAAAAGTGGTTTTTCAACACTAACACAAGTGCGAAAAGTGGTTTTTCAACACTAACACAAGTGCGAAAAGTGGTCTTTCAACACTAACACAAGTGCGAAAAGTGTTTTTTCCACACTAATACAAGTGCAAAAGTGGTTTCCTGCACCAACACAAGTGCGAAAAGTGGATTTTCAACACTAACACAAGTGCGAAAAGTGGTTTTTCAATACTAACACAAGTGCAAAAAGTGGTTTTTCAACACTAACACAAGTGCGAAAAGTGTTTGTCCACACTAATACAAGTGCAAAAGTGGTTTCCTGCACCAACACAAGAGCGAAAAGTGGTTTTTCAACACTAACACAAGTGCGAAAAGTGTTTTTTCCACACTAATACAACTGCAAAAGTGGTTTCCTGCACTAACACAATTGCAAAAAGTGGTTTTTCAACACTAACACAAGTGCGAAAAGTGGTTTTTCAACACTAACACAAGTGCGAAAAGTGGTTTTTCAACACTAACACAAGTGCGAAAAGTGTTTGTCCACACTAATACAAGTGCAAAAGTGGTTTCCTGCACCAACACAAGTGCGAAAAGTGGTTTTTCAACACTAACACAAGTGCGAAAAGTGTTTTTCCACACTAATACAAGTGCAAAAGTGGTTTCCTGCACCAACACAAGTGCGAAAAGTGGATTTTCAACACTAACACAAGTGCAAAAAGTGGTTTTTCAACACTAACACAAGTGCGAAAAGTGTTTTTTCCACACTAATACAAGTGCAAAAGTGGTTTCCTGCACCAACACAAGTGCGAAAAGTGGTTTTTCAACACTAACACAATTGCGAAAAGTGGTTTTTCAACACTAACACAAGTGCGAAAAGTATTTTTTCCACACTAATACAAGTGCAAAAGTGGTTTCCTGCACCAACACAAGTGCGAAAAGTGGTTTTTCAACACTAACACAAGTGCGAAAAGTGGTTTTTCAACACTAACACAAGTGCGAAAAGTGGTTTTTTAACACTATCACAAGTGCAATAGTGTTTTTTCCACACTAACACAAGTGCGAAAAGTGGTTTTTCAACACTAACACAAGTGTGAAAAGTGTTTTTTCCACACAAATACAAGTGCAAAAGTGGTTTCCTGCACCAACACAAGTACGAAAAGTGGTTTTTCAACACTAACACAAGTGCGAAAAGTGGTTTTTCAACACTAACACAAGTGCGAAAAGTGGTCTTTCAACACTAACACAAGTGCGAAAAGTGTTTTTTCCACACTAATACAAGTGCAAAAGTGGTTTCCTGCACCAACACAAGTGCGAAAAGTGGTTTTTCAACACTAACACAAGTGCAAAAAGTGGTTTTTCAATACTAACACAAGTGCGAAAAGTGGTTTTTCAACACTAACACAAGTGCGAAAAGTGGTTTTTCCACACTAATACAAGTGCAAAAGTGGTTTCCTGCACCAACACAAGTGCGAAAAGTGGTTTTTCAACACTAACACAAGTGCGAAAAGTGGTTTTTCAACACTAACACAAGAGCGAAAAGTGGTTTTTCAACACTAACACAAGTGCGAAAAGTGTTTTTTCCACACTAATACAACTGCAAAAGTGGTTTCCTGCACCAACACAAGTGCGAAAAGTGGTTTTTCAACACTAACACAAGTGCAAAAAGTGGTTTTTCAACACTAACACAAGTGCGAAAAGTGGTTTCCTGCACCAACACAAGTGTGAAAAGTGATTTTTCAACACTAACACAAGTGCGAAAAGTGGTTTTTCAACACTAACACAAGTGCGGAAAGTGGTTTTTCAACACTAACACAAGTGCGAAAAGTATTTTTTTCCACACTAATACAAGTGCAAAAGTGGTTACCTGCACCAACACAAGTGCGAAAAGTGGTTTTTCAACACTAACACAAGTGCGAAAAGTGGTTTTTCAACACTAACACAAGTGCGAAAAGTGGTTTTTCAATACTAACACAAGTGCAAAAAGTGGTTTTTCAACACTAACACAAGTGCGAAAAGTGTTTGTCCACACTAATACAAGTGCAAAAGTGGTTTCCTGCACCAACACAAGTGCGAAAAGTGGTTTTTCAACACTACCACAAGTGCGAAAAGTGTTTTTCCACACTAATACAACTGCAAAAGTGGTTTCCTGCACTAACACAATTGCGAAAAGTGGTTTTTCAACACTAACACAAGTGCGAAAAGTGGTTTTTCAACACTAACACAAGTGCGAAAAGTGTTTTTCCACACTAATACAAGTGCAAAAGTGGTTTCCTGCACCAACACAAGGGCGAAAAGTGGTTTTTCAACACTAACACAAGTGCAAAAAGTGGTTTTTCAACACTAACACAAGTGCGAAAAGTGGTTTCGTGCACCAACACAAGTGTGAAAAGTGGTTTTTCAACACTAACACAAGTGTGAATAGTGGTTTTTCAACACTAACACAACTGCGAAAAGTGTTTTTTCCACACTAATACAAGTGCAAAAGTGGTTTCCTGCACCAACACAAGTGCGAAAAGTGGTTTTTCAACACTAACACAAGTGCGAAAAGTGGTTTTTCAACACTAACACAAGTGCGAAAAGTGGTTTTTCAATACTAACACAAGTGCAAAAAGTGGTTTTTCAACACTAACACAAGTGCGAAAAGTGTTTGTCCACACTAATACAAGTGCAAAAGTGGTTTCCTGCACCAACACAAGTGCGAAAAGTGGTTTTTCAACACTAACACAAGTGCGAAAAGTATTTTTTTCCACACTAATACAAGTGCAAAAGTGGTTACCTGCACCAACACAAGTGCGAAAAGTGGTTTTTCAACACTAACACAAGTGCGAAAAGTGGTTTTTCAACACTAACACAAGTGCGAAAAGTGGTTTTTCAACACTAACACAAGTGCGAAAAGTGGTTTTTCAACACTAACACAAGTGCGAAAAGTGGTTTCCTGCACCAACACAAGTGTGAAAAGTGATTTTTCAACACTAACACAAGTGCGAAAAGTGGTTTTTCAACACTAACACAAGTGCGGAAAGTGGTTTTTCAACACTAACACAAGTGCGAAAAGTGGTTTTTCAACACTATCACAACTGCAAAAAGTGTTTTTTTCCCACTAATACAAAGGCAAAAGTGGTTTCCTGCACCAACACAAGTGCGAAAAGTGGTTTTTCAACACTAACACAAGTGCGAAAAGTGGTTTTTCCACACTAATACAAGTGCAAAAGTGGTTTCCTGCACCAACACAAGTGCGAAAAGTGGTTTTTCAACACTAACACAATTGCGAAAAGTGGTTTTTCAACACTAACACAAGTGCGAAAAGTATTTTTTCCACACTAATACAAGTGCGAAAAGTGTTTTTCCACACTAATACAAGTGCAAAAGTGGTTTCCTGCACCAACACAAGTGCGAAAAGTGGATTTTCAACACTAACACAAGTGCGAAAAGTGGTTTTTCAATACTAACACAAGTGCAAAAAGTGGTTTTTCAACACTAACACAAGTGCGAAAAGTGTTTGTCCACACTAATACAAGTGCAAAAGTGGTTTCCTGCACCAACACAAGTGCGAAAAGTGGTTTTTCAACACTAACACAAGTGCGAAAAGTGTTTTTCCACACTAATACAAGTGCAAAAGTGGTTTCCTGCACCAACACAAGTGCGAAAAGTGGATTTTCAACACTAACACAAGTGCAAAAAGTGGTTTTTCAACACTAACACAAGTGCGAAAAGTGTTTTTTCCACACTAATACAAGTGCAAAAGTGGTTTCCTGCACCAACACAAGTGCGAAAAGTGGATTTTCAACACTAACACAAGTGCGAAAAGTGGTTTTTCAACACTAACACAAGTGCGAAAAGTGTTTTTCCACACTAATACAAGTGCAAAAGTGGTTTCCTGCACCAACACAAGTGCGAAAAGTGGATTTTCAACACTAACACAAGTGCAAAAAGTGGTTTTTCAACACTAACACAAGTGCGAAAAGTGTTTTTTCCACACTAATACAAGTGCAAAAGTGGTTTCCTGCACCAACACAAGTGCGAAAAGTGGTTTTTCAACACTAACACAAGTGCGAAAAGTGGTTTTTCAACACTAACACAAGTGCGAAAAGTGGTCTTTCAACACTAACACAAGTGCGAAAAGTGTTTTTTCCACACTAATACAAGTGCAAAAGTGGTTTCCTGCACCAACACAAGTGCGAAAAGTGGTTTTTCAACACTAACACAAGTGCGAAAAGTGGTTTTTCAACAATAACACAAGTGCGAAAAGTGGTTTTTCAACACTAACACAAGTGCGAAAAGTGTTTTTTCCACACTAATACAACTGCAAAAGTGGTTTCCTGCACTAACACAATTGCGAAAAGTGGTTTTTCAACACTAACACAAGTGCGAAAAGTGGTTTTTCAACACTAACACAAGTGCGAAAAGTGTTTTTCCACACTAATACAAGTGCAAAAGTGGTTTCCTGCACCAACACAAGTGCGAAAAGTGGTTTTTCAACACTAACACAAGTGCAAAAAGTGGTTTTTCAACACTAACACAAGTGCGAAAAGTGGTTTCGTGCACCAACACAAGTGTGAAAAGTGGTTTTTCAACACTAACACAAGTGCGAAAAGTGGTTTTTCAACACTATCACAACTGCAAAAAGTGTTTTTTTCCCACTAATACAAAGGCAAAAGTGGTTTCCTGCACCAACACAAGTGTGAAAAGTGATTTTTCCACACTAATACAAGTGCGAAAAGTGTTTTTCCACACTAATACAAGTGCAAAAGTGGTTTCCTGCACCAACACAAGTGCGAAAAGTGGATTTTCAACACTAACACAAGTGCGAAAAGTGGTTTTTCAATACTAACACAAGTGCAAAAAGTGGTTTTTCAACACTAACACAAGTGCGAAAAGTGTTTGTCCACACTAATACAAGTGCAAAAGTGGTTTCCTGCACCAACACAAGTGCGAAAAGTGGTTTTTCAACACTAACACAAGTGCGAAAAGTGTTTTTCCACACTAATACAAGTGCAAAAGTGGTTTCCTGCACCAACACAAGTGCGAAAAGTGGATTTTCAACACTAACACAAGTGCGAAAAGTGGTTTTTCAACACTAACACAAGTGCGAAAAGTGGTTTTTCAACACTAACACAAGTGCAAAAAGTGGTTTTTCAACACTAACACAAGTGCGAAAAGTGGTTTCGTGTACCAACACAAGTGTGAAAAGTGGTTTTTCAACACTAACACAAGTGCGAAAAGTGTTTTTTCCACACTAATACAACTGCAAAAGTGGTTTCCTGCACCAACACAAGTGCGAAAAGTGGTTTTTCAACACTAACACAAGTGCGAAAAGTGGTTTTTCAACACTAACACAAGTGCGAAAAGTGGTCTTTCAACACTAACACAAGTGCGAAAAGTGTTTTTTCCACACTAATACAAGTGCAAAAGTGGTTTCCTGCACCAACACAAGTGCGAAAAGTGGTTTTTCAACACTAACACAATTGCGAAAAGTGGTTTTTCAACACTAACACAAGTGCGAAAAGTATTTTTTCCACACTAATACAAGTGCGAAAAGTGTTTTTCCACACTAATACAAGTGCAAAAGTGGTTTCCTGCACCAACACAAGTGCGAAAAGTGGATTTTCAACACTAACACAAGTGCGAAAAGTGGTTTTTCAATACTAACACAAGTGCAAAAAGTGGTTTTTCAACACTAACACAAGTGCGAAAAGTGTTTGTCCACACTAATACAAGTGCAAAAGTGGTTTCCTGCACCAACACAAGTGCGAAAAGTGGTTTTTCAACACTAACACAAGTGCGAAAAGTGTTTTTCCACACTAATACAAGTGCAAAAGTGGTTTCCTGCACCAACACAAGTGCGAAAAGTGGATTTTCAACACTAACACAAGTGCAAAAAGTGGTTTTTCAACACTAACACAAGTGCGAAAAGTGTTTTTTCCACACTAATACAAGTGCAAAAGTGGTTTCCTGCACCAACACAAGTGCGAAAAGTGGTTTTTCAACACTAACACAAGTGCGAAAAGTGTTTTTCCACACTAATACAAGTGCAAAAGTGGTTTCCTGCACCAACACAAGTGCGAAAAGTGGATTTTCAACACTAACACAAGTGCGAAAAGTGGTTTTTCAACACTAACACAAGTGCGAAAAGTGTTTTTCCACACTAATACAAGTGCAAAAGTGGTTTCCTGCACCAACACAAGTGCGAAAAGTGGATTTTCAACACTAACACAAGTGCAAAAAGTGGTTTTTCAACACTAACACAAGTGCGAAAAGTGTTTTTCCACACTAATACAAGTGCAAAAGTGGTTTCCTGCACCAACACAAGTGCGAAAAGTGGATTTTCAACACTAACACAAGTGCAAAAAGTGGTTTTTCAACACTAACACAAGTGCGAAAAGTGTTTTTTCCACACTAATACAAGTGCAAAAGTGGTTTCCTGCACCAACACAAGTGCGAAAAGTGGTTTTTCAACACTAACACAAGTGCGAAAAGTGTTTTTTCAACACTAATACAAGTGCAAAAGTGGTTTCCTGCACCAACACAAGTGCGAAAAGTGGATTTTCAACACTAACACAAGTGCGAAAAGTGGTTTTTCAATACTAACACAAGTGCAAAAAGTGGTTTTTCAACACTAACACAAGTGCGAAAAGTGTTTGTCCACACTAATACAAGTGCAAAAGTGGTTTCCTGCACCAACACAAGTGCGAAAAGTGGTTTTTCAACACTAACACAAGTGCGAAAAGTGTTTTTTCCACACTAATACAACTGCAAAAGTGGTTTCCTGCACTAACACAATTGCAAAAAGTGGTTTTTCAACACTAACACAAGTGCGAAAAGTGGTTTTTCAACACTAACACAAGTGCGAAAAATGGTTTTTCAACACTATCACAACTGCAAAAAGTGTTTTTTTCCCACTAATACAAAGGCAAAAGTGGTTTCCTGCACCAACACAAGTGCGAAAAGTGGTTTTTCAACACTAACACAAGTGCAAAAAGTGGTTTTTCAACACTAACACAAGTGCGAAAAGTGGTTTCCTGCACCAACACAAGTGTGAAAAGTGATTTTTCAACACTAACACAAGTGCGAAAAGTGGTTTTTCAACACTAACACAAGTGCGGAAAGTGGTTTTTCAACACTAACACAAGTGCGAAAAGTATTTTTTTCCACACTAATACAAGTGCAAAAGTGGTTACCTGCACCAACACAAGTGCGAAAAGTGGTTTTTCAACACTAACACAAGTGCGAAAAGTGGTTTTTCAACACTAACACAAGTGCGAAAAGTGGTTTTTCAATACTAACACAAGTGCAAAAAGTGGTTTTTCAACACTAACACAAGTGCGAAAAGTGTTTTGTCCACACTAATACAAGTGCAAAAGTGGTTTCCTGCACCAACACAAGTGCGAAAAGTGGTTTTTCAACACTAACACAAGTGCGAAAAGTGTTTTTCCACACTAATACAAGTGCAAAAGTGGTTTCCTGCACCAACACAAGTGCGAAAAGTGGATTTTCAACACTAACACAAGTGCGAAAAGTGGTTTTTCAATACTAACACAAGTGCAAAAAGTGGTTTTTCAACACTAACACAAGTGCGAAAAGTGGTTTTTCAACACTAACACAAGTGCGAAAAGTGTTTTTTCCACACTAATACAAGTGCAAAAGTGGTTTCCTGCACCAACACAAGTGCGAAAAGTGGTTTTTCAACACTAACACAAGTGCGAAAAGTGGTTTTTCAACACTAACACAAGTGCGAAAAGTGGTTTTTTAACACTATCACAAGTGCAATAGTGTTTTTTCCACACTAACACAAGTGCGAAAAGTGGTTTTTCAACACTAACACAAGTGCGAAAAGTGGATTTTCAACACTAACACAAGTGCAAAAAGTGGTTTTTCAACACTAACACAAGTGCGAAAAGTGTTTTTTCCACACTAATACAAGTGCAAAAGTGGTTTCCTGCACCAACACAAGTGCGAAAAGTGGTTTTTCAACACTAACACAAGTGCGAAAAGTGGTTTTTCAACACTAACACAAGTGCGAAAAGTGGTTTTTTAACACTATCACAAGTGCAATAGTGTTTTTTCCACACTAACACAAGTGCGAAAAGTGGTTTTTCAACACTAACACAAGTGTGAAAAGTGTTTTTTCCACACAAATACAAGTGCAAAAGTGGTTTCCTGCACCAACACAAGTACGAAAAGTGGTTTTTCAACACTAACACAAGTGCGAAAAGTGGTTTTTCAACACTAACACAAGTGTGAAAAGTGTTTTTTCCACACAAATACAAGTGCAAAAGTGGTTTCCTGCACCAACACAAGTACGAAAAGTGGTTTTTCAACACTAACACAAGTGCGAAAAGTGGTTTTTCAACACTAACACAAGTGCGAAAAGTGGTCTTTCAACACTAACACAAGTGCGAAAAGTGTTTTTTCCACACTAATACAAGTGCAAAAGTGGTTTCCTGCACCAACACAAGTGCGAAAAGTGGTTTTTCAACACTAACACAAGTGCGAAAAGTGGTTTTTCAATAATAACACAAGTGCAAAAAGTGGTTTTTCAACACTAACACAAGTGCGAAAAGTGTTTGTCCACACTAATACAAGTGCAAAAGTGGTTTCCTGCACCAACACAAGTGCGAAAAGTGGTTTTTCAACACTAACACAAGTGCGAAAAGTGTTTGTCCACACTAATACAAGTGCAAAAGTGGTTTCCTGCACCAACACAAGTGCGAAAAGTGGTTTTTCAACACTAACACAAGTGCGAAAAGTGTTTTTCCACACTAATACAAGTGCAAAAGTGGTTTCCTGCACCAACACAAGTGCGAAAAGTGGATTTTCAACACTAACACAAGTGCGAAAAGTGGTTTTTCAACACTAACACAAGTGCGAAAAGTGTTTTTCCACACTAATACAAGTGCAAAAGTGGTTTCCTGCACCAACACAAGTGCGAAAAGTGGATTTTCAACACTAACACAAGTGCAAAAAGTGGTTTTTCAACACTAACACAAGTGCGAAAAGTGTTTTTTCCACACTAATACAAGTGCAAAAGTGGTTTCCTGCACCAACACAAGTGCGAAAAGTGGTTTTTCAACACTAACACAAGTGCGAAAAGTGGTTTTTCAACACTAACACAAGTGCGAAAAGTGGTTTTTTAACACTATCACAAGTGCAATAGTGTTTTTTCCACACTAACACAAGTGCGAAAAGTGGTTTTTCAACACTAACACAAGTGTGAAAAGTGTTTTTTCCACACAAATACAAGTGCAAAAGTGGTTTCCTGCACCAACACAAGTGTGAAAAGTGATTTTTCAACACTAACACAAGTGCGAAAAGTGGTTTTTCAACACTAACACAAGTGCGGAAAGTGGTTTTTCAACACTAACACAAGTGCGAAAAGTGGTTTTTCAACACTATCACAACTGCAAAAAGTGTTTTTTTCCCACTAATACAAAGGCAAAAGTGGTTTCCTGCACCAACACAAGTGCGAAAAGTGGTTTTTCAACACTAACACAAGTGCGAAAAGTGGTTTTTCCACACTAATACAAGTGCAAAAGTGGTTTCCTGCACCAACACAAGTGCGAAAAGTGGTTTTTCAACACTAACACAATTGCGAAAAGTGGTTTTTCAACACTAACACAAGTGCGAAAAGTATTTTTTCCACACTAATACAAGTGCGAAAAGTGTTTTTCCACACTAATACAAGTGCAAAAGTGGTTTCCTGCACCAACACAAGTGCGAAAAGTGGATTTTCAACACTAACACAAGTGCGAAAAGTGGTTTTTCAATACTAACACAAGTGCAAAAAGTGGTTTTTCAACACTAACACAAGTGCGAAAAGTGTTTGTCCACACTAATACAAGTGCAAAAGTGGTTTCCTGCACCAACACAAGTGCGAAAAGTGGTTTTTCAACACTAACACAAGTGCGAAAAGTGTTTTTCCACACTAATACAAGTGCAAAAGTGGTTTCCTGCACCAACACAAGTGCGAAAAGTGGATTTTCAACACTAACACAAGTGCAAAAAGTGGTTTTTCAACACTAACACAAGTGCGAAAAGTGTTTTTTCCACACTAATACAAGTGCAAAAGTGGTTTCCTGCACCAACACAAGTGCGAAAAGTGGATTTTCAACACTAACACAAGTGCGAAAAGTGGTTTTTCAACACTAACACAAGTGCGAAAAGTGTTTTTCCACACTAATACAAGTGCAAAAGTGGTTTCCTGCACCAACACAAGTGCGAAAAGTGGATTTTCAACACTAACACAAGTGCAAAAAGTGTTTTTTCAACACTAACACAAGTGCGAAAAGTGTTTTTTCCACACTAATACAAGTGCAAAAGTGGTTTCCTGCACCAACACAAGTGCGAAAAGTGGTTTTTCAACACTAACACAAGTGCGAAAAGTGGTTTTTCAACACTAACACAAGTGCGAAAAGTGGTTTTTTAACACTATCACAAGTGCAATAGTGTTTTTTCCACACTAACACAAGTGCGAAAAGTGGTTTTTCAACACTAACACAAGTGTGAAAAGTGTTTTTTCCACACAAATACAAGTGCAAAAGTGGTTTCCTGCACCAACACAAGTGCGAAAAGTGGTTTTTCAACACTAACACAAGTGCGAAAAGTGGTTTTTCAACAATAACACAAGTGTGAAAAGTGGTTTTTCAACACTAACACAAGTGCGAAAAGTGTTTTTTCCACACTAATACAACTGCAAAAGTGGTTTCCTGCACTAACACAATTGCGAAAAGTGGTTTTTCAACACTAACACAAGTGCGAAAAGTGGTTTTTCAACACTAACACAAGTGCGAAAAGTGTTTTTCCACACTAATACAAGTGCAAAAGTGGTTTCCTGCACCAACACAAGTGCGAAAAGTGGTTTTTCAACACTAACACAAGTGCAAAAAGTGGTTTTTCAACACTAACACAAGTGCGAAAAGTGGTTTCGTGCACCAACACAAGTGTGAAAAGTGGTTTTTCAACACTAACACAAGTGCGAAAAGTGGTTTTTCAACACTATCACAACTGCAAAAAGTGTTTTTTTCCCACTAATACAAAGGCAAAAGTGGTTTCCTGCACCAACACAAGTGTGAAAAGTGATTTTTCCACACTAATACAAGTGCGAAAAGTGTTTTTCCACACTAATACAAGTGCAAAAGTGGTTTCCTGCACCAACACAAGTGCGAAAAGTGGATTTTCAACACTAACACAAGTGCGAAAAGTGGTTTTTCAATACTAACACAAGTGCAAAAAGTGGTTTTTCAACACTAACACAAGTGCGAAAAGTGTTTGTCCACACTAATACAAGTGCAAAAGTGGTTTCCTGCACCAACACAAGTGCGAAAAGTGGTTTTTCAACACTAACACAAGTGCGAAAAGTGTTTTTCCACACTAATACAAGTGCAAAAGTGGTTTCCTGCACCAACACAAGTGCGAAAAGTGGATTTTCAACACTAACACAAGTGCGAAAAGTGGTTTTTCAACACTAACACAAGTGCGAAAAGTGGTTTTTCAACACTAACACAAGTGCAAAAAGTGGTTTTTCAACACTAACACAAGTGCGAAAAGTGGTTTCGTGCACCAACACAAGTGTGAAAAGTGGTTTTTCAACACTAACACAAGTGCGAAAAGTGTTTTTTCCACACTAATACAACTGCAAAAGTGGTTTCCTGCACCAACACAAGTGCGAAAAGTGGTTTTTCAACACTAACACAAGTGCGAAAAGTGGTTTTTCAACACTAACACAAGTGCGAAAAGTGGTCTTTCAACACTAACACAAGTGCGAAAAGTGTTTTTTCCACACTAATACAAGTGCAAAAGTGGTTTCCTGCACCAACACAAGTGCGAAAAGTGGTTTTTCAACACTAACACAATTGCGAAAAGTGGTTTTTCAACACTAACACAAGTGCGAAAAGTATTTTTTCCACACTAATACAAGTGCGAAAAGTGTTTTTCCACACTAATACAAGTGCAAAAGTGGTTTCCTGCACCAACACAAGTGCGAAAAGTGGATTTTCAACACTAACACAAGTGCGAAAAGTGGTTTTTCAATACTAACACAAGTGCAAAAAGTGGTTTTTCAACACTAACACAAGTGCGAAAAGTGTTTGTCCACACTAATACAAGTGCAAAAGGGGTTTCCTGCACCAACACAAGTGCGAAAAGTGGTTTTTCAACACTAACACAAGTGCGAAAAGTGTTTTTCCACACTAATACAAGTGCAAAAGTGGTTTCCTGCACCAACACAAGTGCGAAAAGTGGATTTTCAACACTAACACAAGTGCAAAAAGTGGTTTTTCAACACTAACACAAGTGCGAAAAGTGTTTTTTCCACACTAATACAAGTGCAAAAGTGGTTTCCTGCACCAACACAAGTGCGAAAAGTGGTTTTTCAACACTAACACAAGTGCGAAAAGTGTTTTTCCACACTAATACAAGTGCAAAAGTGGTTTCCTGCACCAACACAAGTGCGAAAAGTGGATTTTCAACACTAACACAAGTGCGAAAAGTGGTTTTTCAACACTAACACAAGTGCGAAAAGTGTTTTTCCACACTAATACAAGTGCAAAAGTGGTTTCCTGCACCAACACAAGTGCGAAAAGTGGATTTTCAACACTAACACAAGTGCAAAAAGTGGTTTTTCAACACTAACACAAGTGCGAAAAGTGTTTTTCCACACTAATACAAGTGCAAAAGTGGTTTCCTGCACCAACACAAGTGCGAAAAGTGGATTTTCAACACTAACACAAGTGCAAAAAGTGGTTTTTCAACACTAACACAAGTGCGAAAAGTGTTTTTTCCACACTAATACAAGTGCAAAAGTGGTTTCCTGCACCAACACAAGTGCGAAAAGTGGTTTTTCAACACTAACACAAGTGCGAAAAGTGTTTTTTCAACACTAATACAAGTGCAAAAGTGGTTTCCTGCACCAACACAAGTGCGAAAAGTGGATTTTCAACACTAACACAAGTGCGAAAAGTGGTTTTTCAATACTAACACAAGTGCAAAAAGTGGTTTTTCAACACTAACACAAGTGCGAAAAGTGTTTGTCCACACTAATACAAGTGCAAAAGTGGTTTCCTGCACCAACACAAGTGCGAAAAGTGGTTTTTCAACACTAACACAAGTGCGAAAAGTGTTTTTTCCACACTAATACAACTGCAAAAGTGGTTTCCTGCACTAACACAATTGCAAAAAGTGGTTTTTCAACACTAACACAAGTGCGAAAAGTGGTTTTTCAACACTAACACAAGTGCGAAAAGTGGTTTTTCAACACTATCACAACTGCAAAAAGTGTTTTTTTCCCACTAATACAAAGGCAAAAGTGGTTTCCTGCACCAACACAAGTGCGAAAAGTGGTTTTTCAACACTAACACAAGTGCAAAAAGTGGTTTTTCAACACTAACACAAGTGCGAAAAGTGGTTTCCTGCACCAACACAAGTGTGAAAAGTGATTTTTCAACACTAACACAAGTGCGAAAAGTGGTTTTTCAACACTAACACAAGTGCGGAAAGTGGTTTTTCAACACTAACACAAGTGCGAAAAGTATTTTTTTCCACACTAATACAAGTGCAAAAGTGGTTACCTGCACCAACACAAGTGCGAAAAGTGGTTTTTCAACACTAACACAAGTGCGAAAAGTGGTTTTTCAACACTAACACAAGTGCGAAAAGTGGTTTTTCAATACTAACACAAGTGCAAAAAGTGGTTTTTCAACACTAACACAAGTGCGAAAAGTGTTTGTCCACACTAATACAAGTGCAAAAGTGGTTTCCTGCACCAACACAAGTGCGAAAAGTGGTTTTTCAACACTAACACAAGTGCGAAAAGTGTTTTTCCACACTAATACAAGTGCAAAAGTGGTTTCCTGCACCAACACAAGTGCGAAAAGTGGATTTTCAACACTAACACAAGTGCGAAAAGTGGTTTTTCAATACTAACACAAGTGCAAAAAGTGGTTTTTCAACACTAACACAAGTGCGAAAAGTGGTTTTTCAACACTAACACAAGTGCGAAAAGTGTTTTTTCCACACTAATACAAGTGCAAAAGTGGTTTCCTGCACCAACACAAGTGCGAAAAGTGGTTTTTCAACACTAACACAAGTGCGAAAAGTGGTTTTTCAACACTAACACAAGTGCGAAAAGTGGTTTTTTAACACTATCACAAGTGCAATAGTGTTTTTTCCACACTAACACAAGTGCGAAAAGTGGTTTTTCAACACTAACACAAGTGCGAAAAGTGGATTTTCAACACTAACACAAGTGCAAAAAGTGGTTTTTCAACACTAACACAAGTGCGAAAAGTGTTTTTTCCACACTAATACAAGTGCAAAAGTGGTTTCCTGCACCAACACAAGTGCGAAAAGTGGTTTTTCAACACTAACACAAGTGCGAAAAGTGGTTTTTTAACACTATCACAAGTGCAATAGTGTTTTTTCCACACTAACACAAGTGCGAAAAGTGGTTTTTCAACACTAACACAAGTGTGAAAAGTGTTTCTTCCACACAAATACAAGTGCAAAAGTGGTTTCCTGCACCAACACAAGTACGAAAAGTGCTTTTTCAACACTAACACAAGTGCGAAAAGTGGTTTTTCAACACTAACACAAGTGTGAAAAGTGTTTTTTCCACACAAATACAAGTGCAAAAGTGGTTTCCTGCACCAACACAAGTACGAAAAGTGGTTTTTCAACACTAACACAAGTGCGAAAAGTGGTTTTTCAACACTAACACAAGTGCGAAAAGTGGTCTTTCAACACTAACACAAGTGCGAAAAGTGTTTTTTCCACACTAATACAAGTGCAAAAGTGGTTTCCTGCACCAACACAAGTGCGAAAAGTGGTTTTTCAACACTAACACAAGTGCGAAAAGTGGTTTTTCAATACTAACACAAGTGCAAAAAGTGGTTTTTCAACACTAACACAAGTGCGAAAAGTGTTTGTCCACACTAATACAAGTGCAAAAGTGGTTTCCTGCACCAACACAAGTGCGAAAAGTGGTTTTTCAACACTAACACAAGTGCGAAAAGTGTTTGTCCACACTAATACAAGTGCAAAAGTGGTTTCCTGCACCAACACAAGTGCGAAAAGTGGTTTTTCAACACTAACACAAGTGCGAAAAGTGTTTTTCCACACTAATACAAGTGCAAAAGTGGTTTCCTGCACCAACACAAGTGCGAAAAGTGGATTTTCAACACTAACACAAGTGCGAAAAGTGGTTTTTCAACACTAACACAAGTGCGAAAAGTGTTTTTCCACACTAATACAAGTGCAAAAGTGGTTTCCTGCACCAACACAAGTGCGAAAAGTGGATTTTCAACACTAACACAAGTGCAAAAAGTGGTTTTTCAACACTAACACAAGTGCGAAAAGTGTTTTTTCCACACTAATACAAGTGCAAAAGTGGTTTCCTGCACCAACACAAGTGCGAAAAGTGGTTTTTCAACACTAACACAAGTGCGAAAAGTGGTTTTTCAACACTAACACAAGTGCGAAAAGTGGTTTTTTAACACTATCACAAGTGCAATAGTGTTTTTTCCACACTAACACAAGTGCGAAAAGTGGTTTTTCAACACTAACACAAGTGTGAAAAGTGTTTTTTCCACACAAATACAAGTGCAAAAGTGGTTTCCTGCACCAACACAAGTACGAAAAGTGGTTTTTCAACACTAACACAAGTGCGTAAAGTGGTTTTTCAACACTAACACAAGTGCGAAAAGTGGTCTTTCAACACTAACACAAGTGCGAAAAGTGTTTTTTCCACACTAATACAAGTGCAAAAGTGGTTTCCTGCACCAACACAAGTGCGAAAAGTGGATTTTCAACACTAACACAAGTGCGAAAAGTGGTTTTTCAATACTAACACAAGTGCAAAAAGTGGTTTTTCAACACTAACACAAGTGCGAAAAGTGTTTGTCCACACTAATACAAGTGCAAAAGTGGTTTCCTGCACCAACACAAGTGCGAAAAGTGGTTTTTCAACACTAACACAAGTGCGAAAAGTGTTTTTCCACACTAATACAAGTGCAAAAGTGGTTTCCTGCACCAACACAAGTGCGAAAAGTGGATTTTCAACACTAACACAAGTGCAAAAAGTGGTTTTTCAACACTAACACAAGTGCGAAAAGTGTTTTTTCAACACTAACACAAGTGCGAAAAGTGTTTGTCCACACTAATACAAGTGCAAAAGTGGTTTCCTGCACCAACACAAGTGCGAAAAGTGGTTTTTCAACACTAACACAAGTGCGAAAAGTGTTTGTCCACACTAATACAAGTGCAAAAGTGGTTTCCTGCACCAACACAAGTGCGAAAAGTGGTTTTTCAACACTAACACAAGTGCGAAAAGTGTTTTTCCACACTAATACAAGTGCAAAAGTGGTTTCCTGCACCAACACAAGTGCGAAAAGTGGATTTTCAACACTAACACAAGTGCAAAAAGTGGTTTTTCAACACTAACACAAGTGCGAAAAGTGTTTTTTCCACACTAATACAAGTGCAAAAGTGGTTTCCTGCACCAACACAAGTGCGAAAAGTGGTTTTTCAACACTAACACAAGTGCGAAAAGTGTTTTTCCACACTAATACAAGTGCAAAAGTGGTTTCCTGCACCAACACAAGTGCGAAAAGTGGATTTTCAACACTAACACAAGTGCGAAAAGTGGTTTTTCAACACTAACACAAGTGCGAAAAGTGTTTTTCCACACTAATACAAGTGCAAAAGTGGTTTCCTGCACCAACACAAGTGCGAAAAGTGGATTTTCAACACTAACACAAGTGCAAAAAGTGGTTTTTCAACACTAACACAAGTGCGAAAAGTGTTTTTTCCACACTAATACAAGCGGAAAAGTGGTTTCCTGCACCAACACAAGTGCGAAAAGTGGTTTTTCAACACTAACACAAGTGCGAAAAGTGGTTTTTCAACACTAACACAAGTGCGAAAAGTGGTTTTTTAACACTATCACAAGTGCAATAGTGTTTTTTCCACACTAACACAAGTGCGAAAAGTGGTTTTTCAACACTAACACAAGTGTGAAAAGTGTTTTTTCCACACAAATACAAGTGCAAAAGTGGTTTCCTGCACCAACACAAGTACGAAAAGTGGTTTTTCAACACTAACACAAGTGCGAAAAGTGGTTTTTCAACACTAACACAAGTGCGAAAAGTGGTCTTTCAACACTAACACAAGTGCGAAAAGTGTTTTTTCCACACTAATACAAGTGCAAAAGTGGTTTCCTGCACCAACACAAGTGCGAAAAGTGGTTTTTCAACACTAACACAAGTGCGAAAAGTGGTTTTTCAACAATAACACAAGTGCGAAAAGTGGTTTTTCAACACTAACACAAGTGCGAAAAGTGTTTTTTCCACACTAATACAACTGCAAAAGTGGTTTCCTGCACTAACACAATTGCGAAAAGTGGTTTTTCAACACTAACACAAGTGCGAAAAGTGGTTTTTCAACACTAACACAACTGCGAAAAGTGTTTTTTCCACACTAATACAAGTGCAAAAGTGGTTTCCTGCACCAACACAAGTGCGAAAAGTGGTTTTTCAACACTAACACAAGTGCGAAAAGTGGTTTTTTAACACTATCACAAGTGCAATAGTGTTTTTTCCACACTAACACAAGTGCGAAAAGTGGTTTTTCAACACTAACACAAGTGTGAAAAGTGTTTTTTCCACACAAATACAAGTGCAAAAGTGGTTTCCTGCACCAACACAAGTGCGAAAAGTGGTATTTCAACACTAACACAAGTGCGAAAAGTGGTCTTTCAACACTAACACAAGTGCGAAAAGTGTTTTTTCCACACTAATACAAGTGCGAAAAGTGTTTTTCCACACTAATACAAGTGCAAAAGTGGTTTCCTGCACCAACACAAGTGCGAAAAGTGGATTTTCAACACTAACACAAGTGCGAAAAGTGGTTTTTCAATACTAACACAAGTGCAAAAAGTGGTTTTTCAACACTAACACAAGTGCGAAAAGTGTTTGTCCACACTAATACAAGTGCAAAAGTGGTTTCCTGCACCAACACAAGTGCGAAAAGTGGTTTTTCAACACTAACACAAGTGCGAAAAGTGTTTTTCCACACTAATACAACTGCAAAAGTGGTTTCCTGCACTAACACAATTGCGAAAAGTGGTTTTTCAACACTAACACAAGTGCGAAAAGTGGTTTTTCAACACTAACACAAGTGCGAAAAGTGTTTTTCCACACTAATACAAGTGCAAAAGTGGTTTCCTGCACCAACACAAGTGCGAAAAGTGGTTTTTCAACACTAACACAAGTGCAAAAAGTGGTTTTTCAACACTAACACAAGTGCGAAAAGTGGTTTCGTGCACCAACACAAGTGTGAAAAGTGGTTTTTCAACACTAACACAAGTGCGAAAAGTGGTTTTTCAACACTAACACAAGTGCGAAAAGTGGTTTTTCAACACTAACACAAGTGCGAAAAGTGGTTTCCTGCACCAACACAAGTGTGAAAAGTGATTTTTCAACACTAACACAAGTGCGAAAAGTGGTTTTTCAACACTAACACAAGTGCGGAAAGTGGTTTTTCAACACTAACACAAGTGCGAAAAGTGGTTTTTCAACACTATCACAACTGCAAAAAGTGTTTTTTTCCCACTAATACAAAGGCAAAAGTGGTTTCCTGCACCAACACAAGTGCGAAAAGTGGTTTTTCAACACTAACACAAGTGCGAAAAGTGGTTTTTCCACACTAATACAAGTGCAAAAGTGGTTTCCTGCACCAACACAAGTGCGAAAAGTGGTTTTTCAACACTAACACAATTGCGAAAAGTGGTTTTTCAACACTAACACAAGTGCGAAAAGTATTTTTTCCACACTAATACAAGTGCGAAAAGTGTTTTTCCACACTAATACAAGTGCAAAAGTGGTTTCCTGCACCAACACAAGTGCGAAAAGTGGATTTTCAACACTAACACAAGTGCGAAAAGTGGTTTTTCAATACTAACACAAGTGCAAAAAGTGGTTTTTCAACACTAACACAAGTGCGAAAAGTGTTTGTCCACACTAATACAAGTGCAAAAGTGGTTTCCTGCACCAACACAAGTGCGAAAAGTGGTTTTTCAACACTAACACAAGTGCGAAAAGTGTTTTTCCACACTAATACAAGTGCAAAAGTGGTTTCCTGCACCAACACAAGTGCGAAAAGTGGATTTTCAACACTAACACAAGTGCAAAAAGTGGTTTTTCAACACTAACACAAGTGCGAAAAGTGTTTTTTCCACACTAATACAAGTGCAAAAGTGGTTTCCTGCACCAACACAAGTGCGAAAAGTGGTTTTTCAACACTAACACAAGTGCGAAAAGTGTTTTTCCACACTAATACAAGTGCAAAAGTGGTTTCCTGCACCAACACAAGTGCGAAAAGTGGATTTTCAACACTAACACAAGTGCGAAAAGTGGTTTTTCAACACTAACACAAGTGCGAAAAGTGTTTTTCCACACTAATACAAGTGCAAAAGTGGTTTCCTGCACCAACACAAGTGCGAAAAGTGGATTTTCAACACTAACACAAGTGCAAAAAGTGGTTTTTCAACACTAACACAAGTGCGAAAAGTGTTTTTTCCACACTAATACAAGTGCAAAAGTGGTTTCCTGCACCAACACAAGTGCGAAAAGTGGTTTTTCAACACTAACACAAGTGCGAAAAGTGGTTTTTCAACACTAACACAAGTGCGAAAAGTGTTTTTTCCACACTAATACAAGTGCAAAAGTGGTTTCCTGCACCAACACAAGTGCGAAAAGTGGTTTTTCAACACTAACACAAGTGCGAAAAGTGGTTTTTCAACACTAACACAAGTGCGAAAAGTGGTTTTTTAACACTATCACAAGTGCAATAGTGTTTTTTCCACACTAACACAAGTGCGAAAAGTGTTTTTTCAACACTAACACAAGTGCGAAAAGTGTTTGTCCACACTAATACAAGTGCAAAAGTGGTTTCCTGCACCAACACAAGTGCGAAAAGTGGTTTTTCAACACTAACACAAGTGCGAAAAGTGTTTGTCCACACTAATACAAGTGCAAAAGTGGTTTCCTGCACCAACACAAGTGCGAAAAGTGGTTTTTCAACACTAACACAAGTGCGAAAAGTGTTTTTCCACACTAATACAAGTGCAAAAGTGGTTTCCTGCACCAACACAAGTGCGAAAAGTGGATTTTCAACACTAACACAAGTGCAAAAAGTGGTTTTTCAACACTAACACAAGTGCGAAAAGTGTTTTTTCCACACTAATACAAGTGCAAAAGTGGTTTCCTGCACCAACACAAGTGCGAAAAGTGGTTTTTCAACACTAACACAAGTGCGAAAAGTGTTTTTCCACACTAATACAAGTGCAAAAGTGGTTTCCTGCACCAACACAAGTGCGAAAAGTGGATTTTCAACACTAACACAAGTGCGAAAAGTGGTTTTTCAACACTAACACAAGTGCGAAAAGTGTTTTTCCACACTAATACAAGTGCAAAAGTGGTTTCCTGCACCAACACAAGTGCGAAAAGTGGATTTTCAACACTAACACAAGTGCAAAAAGTGGTTTTTCAACACTAACACAAGTGCGAAAAGTGTTTTTTCCACACTAATACAAGTGGAAAAGTGGTTTCCTGCACCAACACAAGTGCGAAAAGTGGTTTTTCAACACTAACACAAGTGCGAAAAGTGGTTTTCAACACTAACACAAGTGCGAAAAGTGGTTTTTTAACACTATCACAAGTGCAATAGTGTTTTTTCCACACTAACACAAGTGCGAAAAGTGGTTTTTCAACACTAACACAAGTGTGAAAAGTGTTTTTTCCACACAAATACAAGTGCAAAAGTGGTTTCCTGCACCAACACAAGTACGAAAAGTGGTTTTTCAACACTAACACAAGTGCGAAAAGTGGTTTTTCAACACTAACACAAGTGCGAAAAGTGGTCTTTCAACACTAACACAAGTGCGAAAAGTGTTTTTTCCACACTAATACAAGTGCAAAAGTGGTTTCCTGCACCAACACAAGTGCGAAAAGTGGTTTTTCAACACTAACACAAGTGCGAAAAGTGGTTTTTCAACAATAACACAAGTGCGAAAAGTGGTTTTTCAACACTAACACAAGTGCGAAAAGTGTTTTTTCCACACTAATACAACTGCAAAAGTGGTTTCCTGCACTAACACAATTGCGAAAAGTGGTTTTTCAACACTAACACAAGCGCGAAAAGTGGTTTTTCAACACTAACACAACTGCGAAAAGTGTTTTTTCCACACTAATACAAGTGCAAAAGTGGTTTCCTGCACCAACACAAGTGCGAAAAGTGGTTTTTCAACACTAACACAAGTGCGAAAAGTGGTTTTTTAACACTATCACAAGTGCAATAGTGTTTTTTCCACACTAACACAAGTGCGAAAAGTGGTTTTTCAACACTAACACAAGTGTGAAAAGTGTTTTTTCCACACAAATACAAGTGCAAAAGTGGTTTCCTGCACCAACACAAGTGCGAAAAGTGGTATTTCAACACTAACACAAGTGCGAAAAGTGGTCTTTCAACACTAACACAAGTGCGAAAAGTGTTTTTTCCACACTAATACAAGTGCGAAAAGTGTTTTTCCACACTAATACAAGTGCAAAAGTGATTTCCTGCACCAACACAAGTGCGAAAAGTGGATTTTCAACACTAACACAAGTGCGAAAAGTGGTTTTTCAATACTAACACAAGTGCAAAAAGTGGTTTTTCAACACTAACACAAGTGCGAAAAGTGTTTGTCCACACTAATACAAGTGCAAAAGTGGTTTCCTGCACCAACACAAGTGCGAAAAGTGGTTTTTCAACACTAACACAAGTGCGAAAAGTGTTTTTCCACACTAATACAACTGCAAAAGTGGTTTCCTGCACTAACACAATTGCGAAAAGTGGTTTTTCAACACTAACACAAGTGCGAAAAGTGGTTTTTCAACACTAACACAAGTGCGAAAAGTGTTTTTCCACACTAATACAAGTGCAAAAGTGGTTTCCTGCACCAACACAAGTGCGAAAAGTGGTTTTTCAACACTAACACAAGTGCAAAAAGTGGTTTTTCAACACTAACACAAGTGCGAAAAGTGGTTTCGTGCACCAACACAAGTGTGAAAAGTGGTTTTTCAACACTAACACAAGTGTGAATAGTGGTTTTTCAACACTAACACAACTGCGAAAAGTGTTTTTTCCACACTAACACAAGTGCGAAAAGTGGTTTTTCAATACTAACACAAGTGCAAAAAGTGGTTTTTCAACACTAACACAAGTGCGAAAAGTGTTTGTCCACACTAATACAAGTGCAAAAGTGGTTTCCTGCACCAACACAAGTGCGAAAAGTGGTTTTTCAACACTAACACAAGTGCGAAAAGTATTTTTTTCCACACTAATACAAGTGCAAAAGTGGTTACCTGCACCAACACAAGTGCGAAAAGTGGTTTTTCAACACTAACACAAGTGCGAAAAGTGGTTTTTCAACACTAACACAAGTGCGAAAAGTGGTTTTTCAACACTAACACAAGTGCGAAAAGTGGTTTTTCAACACTAACACAAGTGCGAAAAGTGGTTTCCTGCACCAACACAAGTGTGAAAAGTGATTTTTCAACACTAACACAAGTGCGAAAAGTGGTTTTTCAACACTAACACAAGTGCGGAAAGTGGTTTTTCAACACTAACACAAGTGCGAAAAGTGGTTTTTCAACACTATCACAACTGCAAAAAGTGTTTTTTTCCCACTAATACAAAGGCAAAAGTGGTTTCCTGCACCAACACAAGTGCGAAAAGTGGTTTTTCAACACTAACACAAGTGCGAAAAGTGGTTTTTCCACACTAATACAAGTGCAAAAGTGGTTTCCTGCACCAACACAAGTGCGAAAAGTGGTTTTTCAACACTAACACAATTGCGAAAAGTGGTTTTTCAACACTAACACAAGTGCGAAAAGTATTTTTTCCACACTAATACAAGTGCGAAAAGTGTTTTTCCACACTAATACAAGTGCAAAAGTGGTTTCCTGCACCAACACAAGTGCGAAAAGTGGATTTTCAACACTAACACAAGTGCGAAAAGTGGTTTTTCAATACTAACACAAGTGCAAAAAGTGGTTTTTCAACACTAACACAAGTGCGAAAAGTGTTTGTCCACACTAATACAAGTGCAAAAGTGGTTTCCTGCACCAACACAAGTGCGAAAAGTGGTTTTTCAACACTAACACAAGTGCGAAAAGTGTTTTTCCACACTAATACAAGTGCAAAAGTGGTTTCCTGCACCAACACAAGTGCGAAAAGTGGATTTTCAACACTAACACAAGTGCAAAAAGTGGTTTTTCAACACTAACACAAGTGCGAAAAGTGTTTTTTCCACACTAATACAAGTGCAAAAGTGGTTTCCTGCACCAACACAAGTGCGAAAAGTGGTTTTTCAACACTAACATAAGTGCGAAAAGTGTTTTTCCACACTAATACAAGTGCAAAAGTGGTTTCCTGCACCAACACAAGTGCGAAAAGTGGATTTTCAACACTAACACAAGTGCGAAAAGTGGTTTTTCAACACTAACACAAGTGCGAAAAGTGTTTTTCCACACTAATACAAGTGCAAAAGTGGTTTCCTGCACCAACACAAGTGCGAAAAGTGGTTTTTCAACACTAACACAAGTGCGAAAAGTGTTTTTTCAACACTAATACAAGTGCAAAAGTGGTTTCCTGCACCAACACAAGTGCGAAAAGTGGATTTTCAACACTAACACAAGTGCGAAAAGTGGTTTTTCAATACTAACACAAGTGCAAAAAGTGGTTTTTCAACACTAACACAAGTGCGAAAAGTGTTTGTCCACACTAATACAAGTGCAAAAGTGGTTTCCTGCACCAACACAAGTGCGAAAAGTGGTTTTTCAACACTAACACAAGTGCGAAAAGTGTTTTTTCCACACTAATACAACTGCAAAAGTGGTTTCCTGCACTAACACAATTGCAAAAAGTGGTTTTTCAACACTAACACAAGTGCGAAAAGTGGTTTTTCAACACTAACACAAGTGCGAAAAGTGGTTTTTCAACACTATCACAACTGCAAAAAGTGTTTTTTTCCCACTAATACAAAGGCAAAAGTGGTTTCCTGCACCAACACAAGTGCGAAAAGTGGTTTTTCAACACTAACACAAGTGCAAAAAGTGGTTTTTCAACACTAACACAAGTGCGAAAAGTGGTTTCCTGCACCAACACAAGTGTGAAAAGTGATTTTTCAACACTAACACAAGTGCGAAAAGTGGTTTTTCAACACTAACACAAGTGCGGAAAGTGGTTTTTCAACACTAACACAAGTGCGAAAAGTATTTTTTTCCACACTAATACAAGTGCAAAAGTGGTTACCTGCACCAACACAAGTGCGAAAAGTGGTTTTTCAACACTAACACAAGTGCGAAAAGTGGTTTTTCAACACTAACACAAGTGCGAAAAGTGGTTTTTCAATACTAACACAAGTGCAAAAAGTGGTTTTTCAACACTAACACAAGTGCGAAAAGTGTTTGTCCACACTAATACAAGTGCAAAAGTGGTTTCCTGCACCAACACAAGTGCGAAAAGTGGTTTTTCAACACTAACACAAGTGCGAAAAGTGTTTTTCCACACTAATACAAGTGCAAAAGTGGTTTCCTGCACCAACACAAGTGCGAAAAGTGGATTTTCAACACTAACACAAGTGCGAAAAGTGGTTTTTCAATACTAACACAAGTGCAAAAAGTGGTTTTTCAACACTAACACAAGTGCGAAAAGTGGTTTTTCAACACTAACACAAGTGCGAAAAGTGTTTTTTCCACACTAATACAAGTGCAAAAGTGGTTTCCTGCACCAACACAAGTGCGAAAAGTGGTTTTTCAACACTAACACAAGTGCGAAAAGTGGTTTTTCAACACTAACACAAGTGCGAAAAGTGGTTTTTTAACACTATCACAAGTGCAATAGTGTTTTTTCCACACTAACACAAGTGCGAAAAGTGGTTTTTCAACACTAACACAAGTGCGAAAAGTGGATTTTCAACACTAACACAAGTGCAAAAAGTGGTTTTTCAACACTAACACAAGTGCGAAAAGTGTTTTTTCCACACTAATACAAGTGCAAAAGTGGTTTCCTGCACCAACACAAGTGCGAAAAGTGGTTTTTCAACACTAACACAAGTGCGAAAAGTGGTTTTTCAACACTAACACAAGTGCGAAAAGTGGTTTTTTAACACTATCACAAGTGCAATAGTGTTTTTTCCACACTAACACAAGTGCGAAAAGTGGTTTTTCAACACTAACACAAGTGTGAAAAGTGTTTTTTCCACACAAATACAAGTGCAAAAGTGGTTTCCTGCACCAACACAAGTACGAAAAGTGGTTTTTCAACACTAACACAAGTGCGAAAAGTGGTTTTTCAACACTAACACAAGTGTGAAAAGTGTTTTTTCCACACAAATACAAGTGCAAAAGTGGTTTCCTGCACCAACACAAGTACGAAAAGTGGTTTTTCAACACTAACACAAGTGCGAAAAGTGGTTTTTCAACACTAACACAAGTGCGAAAAGTGGTCTTTCAACACTAACACAAGTGCGAAAAGTGTTTTTTCCACACTAATACAAGTGCAAAAGTGGTTTCCTGCACCAACACAAGTGCGAAAAGTGGTTTTTCAACACTAACACAAGTGCGAAAAGTGGTTTTTCAATACTAACACAAGTGCAAAAAGTGGTTTTTCAACACTAACACAAGTGCGAAAAGTGTTTGTCCACACTAATACAAGTGCAAAAGTGGTTTCCTGCACCAACACAAGTGCGAAAAGTGGTTTTTCAACACTAACACAAGTGCGAAAAGTGTTTGTCCACACTAATACAAGTGCAAAAGTGGTTTCCTGCACCAACACAAGTGCGAAAAGTGGTTTTTCAACACTAACACAAGTGCGAAAAGTGTTTTTCCACACTAATACAAGTGCAAAAGTGGTTTCCTGCACCAACACAAGTGCGAAAAGTGGATTTTCAACACTAACACAAGTGCGAAAAGTGGTTTTTCAACACTAACACAAGTGCGAAAAGTGTTTTTCCACACTAATACAAGTGCAAAAGTGGTTTCCTGCACCAACACAAGTGCGAAAAGTGGATTTTCAACACTAACACAAGTGCAAAAAGTGGTTTTTCAACACTAACACAAGTGCGAAAAGTGTTTTTTCCACACTAATACAAGTGCAAAAGTGGTTTCCTGCACCAACACAAGTGCGAAAAGTGGTTTTTCAACACTAACACAAGTGCGAAAAGTGGTTTTTCAACACTAACACAAGTGCGAAAAGTGGTTTTTTAACACTATCACAAGTGCAATAGTGTTTTTTCCACACTAACACAAGTGCGAAAAGTGGTTTTTCAACACTAACACAAGTGTGAAAAGTGTTTTTTCCACACAAATACAAGTGCAAAAGTGGTTTCCTGCACCAACACAAGTACGAAAAGTGGTTTTTCAACACTAACACAAGTGCGAAAAGTGGTTTTTCAACACTAACACAAGTGCGAAAAGTGGTCTTTCAACACTAACACAAGTGCGAAAAGTGTTTTTTCCACACTAATACAAGTGCAAAAGTGGTTTCCTGCACCAACACAAGTGCGAAAAGTGGATTTTCAACACTAACACAAGTGCGAAAAGTGGTTTTTCAATACTAACACAAGTGCAAAAAGTGGTTTTTCAACACTAACACAAGTGCGAAAAGTGTTTGTCCACACTAATACAAGTGCAAAAGTGGTTTCCTGCACCAACACAAGTGCGAAAAGTGGTTTTTCAACACTAACACAAGTGCGAAAAGTGTTTTTCCACACTAATACAAGTGCAAAAGTGGTTTCCTGCACCAACACAAGTGCGAAAAGTGGATTTTCAACACTAACACAAGTGCAAAAAGTGGTTTTTCAACACTAACACAAGTGCGAAAAGTGTTTTTTCAACACTAACACAAGTGCGAAAAGTGTTTGTCCACACTAATACAAGTGCAAAAGTGGTTTCCTGCACCAACACAAGTGCGAAAAGTGGTTTTTCAACACTAACACAAGTGCGAAAAGTGTTTGTCCACACTAATACAAGTGCAAAAGTGGTTTCCTGCACCAACACAAGTGCGAAAAGTGGTTTTTCAACACTAACACAAGTGCGAAAAGTGTTTTTCCACACTAATACAAGTGCAAAAGTGGTTTCCTGCACCAACACAAGTGCGAAAAGTGGATTTTCAACACTAACACAAGTGCAAAAAGTGGTTTTTCAACACTAACACAAGTGCGAAAAGTGTTTTTTCCACACTAATACAAGTGCAAAAGTGGTTTCCTGCACCAACACAAGTGCGAAAAGTGGTTTTTCAACACTAACACAAGTGCGAAAAGTGTTTTTCCACACTAATACAAGTGCAAAAGTGGTTTCCTGCACCAACACAAGTGCGAAAAGTGGATTTTCAACACTAACACAAGTGCGAAAAGTGGTTTTTCAACACTAACACAAGTGCGAAAAGTGTTTTTCCACACTAATACAAGTGCAAAAGTGGTTTCCTGCACCAACACAAGTGCGAAAAGTGGATTTTCAACACTAACACAAGTGCAAAAAGTGGTTTTTCAACACTAACACAAGTGCGAAAAGTGTTTTTTCCACACTAATACAAGTGCAAAAGTGGTTTCCTGCACCAACACAAGTGCGAAAAGTGGTTTTTCAACACTAACACAAGTGCGAAAAGTGGTTTTTCAACACTAACACAAGTGCGAAAAGTGGTTTTTTAACACTATCACAAGTGCAATAGTGTTTTTTCCACACTAACACAAGTGCGAAAAGTGGTTTTTCAACACTAACACAAGTGTGAAAAGTGTTTTTTCCACACAAATACAAGTGCAAAAGTGGTTTCCTGCACCAACACAAGTACGAAAAGTGGTTTTTCAACACTAACACAAGTGCGAAAAGTGGTTTTTCAACACTAACACAAGTGCGAAAAGTGGTCTTTCAACACTAACACAAGTGCGAAAAGTGTTTTTTCCACACTAATACAAGTGCAAAAGTGGTTTCCTGCACCAACACAAGTGCGAAAAGTGGTTTTT
The DNA here is from genome assembly GCF_964187855.1 of Myxine glutinosa. Lineage (NCBI taxonomy): Eukaryota > Metazoa > Chordata > Myxini > Myxiniformes > Myxinidae > Myxine > Myxine glutinosa. The sequence goes on along the minus strand of NW_027616365.1, from coordinate 246,513 downwards.
CAACACTAACACAAGTGCGAAAAGTGGTTTTTCAACAATAACACAAGTGCGAAAAGTGGTTTTTCAACACTAACACAAGTGCGAAAAGTGTTTTTTCCACACTAATACAACTGCAAAAGTGGTTTCCTGCACTAACACAATTGCGAAAAGTGGTTTTTCAACACTAACACAAGTGCGAAAAGTGGTTTTTCAACACTAACACAACTGCGAAAAGTGTTTTTTCCACACTAATACAAGTGCAAAAGTGGTTTCCTGCACCAACACAAGTGCGAAAAGTGGTTTTTCAACACTAACACAAGTGCGAAAAGTGGTTTTTTAACACTATCACAAGTGCAATAGTGTTTTTTCCACACTAACACAAGTGCGAAAAGTGGTTTTTCAACACTAACACAATTGTGAAAAGTGTTTTTTCCACACAAATACAAGTGCAAAAGTGGTTTCCTGCACCAACACAAGTGCGAAAAGTGGTATTTCAACACTAACACAAGTGCGAAAAGTGGTCTTTCAACACTAACACAAGTGCGAAAAGTGTTTTTTCCACACTAATACAAGTGCGAAAAGTGTTTTTCCACACTAATACAAGTGCAAAAGTGGTTTCCTGCACCAACACAAGTGCGAAAAGTGGATTTTCAACACTAACACAAGTGCGAAAAGTGGTTTTTCAATACTAACACAAGTGCAAAAAGTGGTTTTTCAACACTAACACAAGTGCGAAAAGTGTTTGTCCACACTAATACAAGTGCAAAAGTGGTTTCCTGCACCAACACAAGTGCGAAAAGTGGTTTTTCAACACTAACACAAGTGCGAAAAGTGTTTTTCCACACTAATACAACTGCAAAAGTGGTTTCCTGCACTAACACAATTGCGAAAAGTGGTTTTTCAACACTAACACAAGTGCGAAAAGTGGTTTTTCAACACTAACACAAGTGCGAAAAGTGTTTTTCCACACTAATACAAGTGCAAAAGTGGTTTCCTGCACCAACACAAGTGCGAAAAGTGGTTTTTCAACACTAACACAAGTGCAAAAAGTGGTTTTTCAACACTAACACAAGTGCGAAAAGTGGTTTCGTGCACCAACACAAGTGTGAACAGTGGTTTTTCAACACTAACACAAGTGTGAATAGTGGTTTTTCAACACTAACACAACTGCGAAAAGTGTTTTTTCCACACTAATACAAGTGCAAAAGTGGTTTCCTGCACCAACACAAGTGCGAAAAGTGGTTTTTCAACACTAACACAAGTGCGAAAAGTGGTTTTTCAACACTAACACAAGTGCGAAAAGTGGTTTTTCAATACTAACACAAGTGCAAAAAGTGGTTTTTCAACACTAACACAAGTGCGAAAAGTGTTTGTCCACACTAATACAAGTGCAAAAGTGGTTTCCTGCACCAACACAAGTGCGAAAAGTGGTTTTTCAACACTAACACAAGTGCGAAAAGTATTTTTTTCCACACTAATACAAGTGCAAAAGTGGTTACCTGCACCAACACAAGTGCGAAAAGTGGTTTTTCAACACTAACACAAGTGCGAAAAGTGGTTTTTCAACACTAACACAAGTGCGAAAAGTGGTTTTTCAACACTAACACAAGTGCGAAAAGTGGTTTTTCAACACGAACACAAGTGCGAAAAGTGGTTTCCTGCACCAACACAAGTGTGAAAAGTGATTTTTCAACACTAACACAAGTGCGAAAAGTGGTTTTTCAACACTAACACAAGTGCGGAAAGTGGTTTTTCAACACTAACACAAGTGCGAAAAGTGGTTTTTCAACACTATCACAACTGCAAAAAGTGTTTTTTTCCCACTAATACAAAGGCAAAAGTGGTTTCCTGCACCAACACAAGTGCGAAAAGTGGTTTTTCAACACTAACACAAGTGCGAAAAGTGGTTTTTCCACACTAATACAAGTGCAAAAGTGGTTTCCTGCACCAACACAAGTGCGAAAAGTGGTTTTTCAACACTAACACAATTGCGAAAAGTGGTTTTTCAACACTAACACAAGTGCGAAAAGTATTTTTTCCACACTAATACAAGTGCGAAAAGTGTTTTTCCACACTAATACAAGTGCAAAAGTGGTTTCCTGCACCAACACAAGTGCGAAAAGTGGATTTTCAACACTAACACAAGTGCGAAAAGTGGTTTTTCAATACTAACACAAGTGCAAAAAGTGGTTTTTCAACACTAACACAAGTGCGAAAAGTGTTTGTCCACACTAATACAAGTGCAAAAGTGGTTTCCTGCACCAACACAAGTGCGAAAAGTGGTTTTTCAACACTAACACAAGTGCGAAAAGTGTTTTTCCACACTAATACAAGTGCAAAAGTGGTTTCCTGCACCAACACAAGTGCGAAAAGTGGATTTTCAACACTAACACAAGTGCAAAAAGTGGTTTTTCAACACTAACACAAGTGCGAAAAGTGTTTTTTCCACACTAATACAAGTGCAAAAGTGGTTTCCTGCACCAACACAAGTGCGAAAAGTAGTTTTTCAACACTAACACAAGTGCGAAAAGTGTTTTTCCACACTAATACAAGTGCAAAAGTGGTTTCCTGCACCAACACAAGTGCGAAAAGTGGATTTTCAACACTAACACAAGTGCGAAAAGTGGTTTTTCAACACTAACACAAGTGCGAAAAGTGTTTTTCCACACTAATACAAGTGCAAAAGTGGTTTCCTGCACCAACACAAGTGCGAAAAGTGGATTTTCAACACTAACACAAGTGCAAAAAGTGGTTTTTCAACACTAACACAAGTGCGAAAAGTGTTTTTTCCACACTAATACAAGTGCAAAAGTGGTTTCCTGCACCAACACAAGTGCGAAAAGTGGTTTTTCAACACTAACACAAGTGCGAAAAGTGGTTTTTCAACACTAACACAAGTGCGAAAAGTGGTTTTTTAACACTATCACAAGTGCAATAGTGTTTTTTCCACACTAACACAAGTGCGAAAAGTGGTTTTTCAACACTAACACAAGTGTGAAAAGTGTTTTTTCCACACAAATACAAGTGCAAAAGTGGTTTCCTGCACCAACACAAGTACGAAAAGTGGTTTTTCAACACTAACACAAGTGCGAAAAGTGGTTTTTCAACACTAACACAAGTGCGAAAAGTGGTCTTTCAACACTAACACAAGTGCGAAAAGTGTTTTTTCCACACTAATACAAGTGCAAAAGTGGTTTCCTGCACCAACACAAGTGCGAAAAGTGGTTTTTCAACACTAACACAAGTGCGAAAAGTGGTTTTTCAACAATAACACAAGTGCGAAAAGTGGTTTTTCAACACTAACACAAGTGCGAAAAGTGTTTTTTCCACACTAATACAACTGCAAAAGTGGTTTCCTGCACTAACACAATTGCGAAAAGTGGTTTTTCAACACTAACACAAGTGCGAAAAGTGATTTTTCAACACTAACACAAGTGCGAAAAGTGTTTTTCCACACTAATACAAGTGCAAAAGTGGTTTCCTGCACCAACACAAGTGCGAAAAGTGGTTTTTCAACACTAACACAAGTGCAAAAAGTGGTTTTTCAACACTAACACAAGTGCGAAAAGTGGTTTCGTGCACCAACACAAGTGTGAAAAGTGGTTTTTCAACACTAACACAAGTGCGAAAAGTGTTTTTTCCACACTAATACAACTGCAAAAGTGGTTTCCTGCACTAACACAATTGCGAAAAGTGGTTTTTCAACACTAACACAAGTGCGAAAAGTGGTTTTTCAACACTAACACAACTGCGAAAAGTGTTTTTTCCACACTAATACAAGTGCAAAAGTGGTTTCCTGCACCAACACAAGTGCGAAAAGTGGTTTTTCAACACTAACACAAGTGCGAAAAGTGGTTTTTTAACACTATCACAAGTGCAATAGTGTTTTTTCCACACTAACACAAGTGCGAAAAGTGGTTTTTCAACACTAACACAAGTGTGAAAAGTGTTTTTTCCACACAAATACAAGTGCAAAAGTGGTTTACTGCACCAACACAAGTGCGAAAAGTGGTTTTTCAACACTAACACAAGTGCGAAAAGTGGTCTTTCAACACTAACACAAGTGCGAAAAGTGTTTTTTCCACACTAATACAAGTGCGAAAAGTGTTTTTCCACACTAATACAAGTGCAAAAGTGGTTTCCTGCACCAACACAAGTGCGAAAAGTGGATTTTCAACACTAACACAAGTGCGAAAAGTGGTTTTTCAATACTAACACAAGTGCAAAAAGTGGTTTTTCAACACTAACACAAGTGCGAAAAGTGTTTGTCCACACTAATACAAGTGCAAAAGTGGTTTCCTGCACCAACACAAGTGCGAAAAGTGGTTTTTCAACACTAACACAAGTGCGAAAAGTGTTTTTCCACACTAATACAAGTGCAAAAGTGGTTTCCTGCACCAACACAAGTGCGAAAAGTGGATTTTCAACACTAACACAAGTGCAAAAAGTGGTTTTTCAACACTAACACAAGTGCGAAAAGTGTTTTTTCCACACTAATACAAGTGCAAAAGTGGTTTCCTGCACCAACACAAGTGCGAAAAGTGGTTTTTCAACACTAACACAATTGCGAAAAGTGGTTTTTCAACACTAACACAAGTGCGAAAAGTATTTTTTCCACACTAATACAAGTGCAAAAGTGGTTTCCTGCACCAACACAAGTGCGAAAAGTGGTTTTTCAACACTAACACAAGTGCGAAAAGTGGTTTTTCAACACTAACACAAGTGCGAAAAGTGGTTTTTTAACACTATCACAAGTGCAATAGTGTTTTTTCCACACTAACACAAGTGCGAAAAGTGGTTTTTCAACACTAACACAAGTGTGAAAAGTGTTTTTTCCACACAAATACAAGTGCAAAAGTGGTTTCCTGCACCAACACAAGTACGAAAAGTGGTTTTTCAACACTAACACAAGTGCGAAAAGTGGTTTTTCAACACTAACACAAGTGTGAAAAGTGTTTTTTCCACACAAATACAAGTGCAAAAGTGGTTTCCTGCACCAACACAAGTACGAAAAGTGGATTTTCAACACTAACACAAGTGCGAAAAGTGGTTTTTCAACACTAACACAAGTGCGAAAAGTGGATTTTCAACACTAACACAAGTGCAAAAAGTGGTTTTTCAACACTAACACAAGTGCGAAAAGTGTTTTTTCCACACTAATACAAGTGCAAAAGTGGTTTCCTGCACCAACACAAGTGCGAAAAGTGGTTTTTCAACACTAACACAAGTGCGAAAAGTGGTTTTTCAACACTAACACAAGTGCGAAAAGTGGTTTTTTAACACTATCACAAGTGCAATAGTGTTTTTTCCACACTAACACAAGTGCGAAAAGTGGTTTTTCAACACTAACACAAGTGTGAAAAGTGTTTTTTCCACACAAATACAAGTGCAAAAGTGGTTTCCTGCACCAACACAAGTACGAAAAGTGGTTTTTCAACACTAACACAAGTGCGAAAAGTGGTTTTTCAACACTAACACAAGTGTGAAAAGTGTTTTTTCCACACAAATACAAGTGCAAAAGTGGTTTCCTGCACCAACACAAGTACGAAAAGTGGTTTTTCAACACTAACACAAGTGCGAAAAGTGGTTTTTCAACACTAACACAAGTGCGAAAAGTGGTCTTTCAACACTAACACAAGTGCGAAAAGTGTTTTTTCCACACTAATACAAGTGCAAAAGTGGTTTCCTGCACCAACACAAGTGCGAAAAGTGGTTTTTCAACACTAACACAAGTGCGAAAAGTGGTTTTTCAATACTAACACAAGTGCAAAAAGTGGTTTTTCAACACTAACACAAGTGCGAAAAGTGTTTGTCCACACTAATACAAGTGCAAAAGTGGTTTCCTGCACCAACACAAGTGCGAAAAGTGGTTTTTCAACACTAACACAAGTGCGAAAAGTGTTTGTCCACACTAATACAAGTGCAAAAGTGGTTTCCTGCACCAACACAAGTGCGAAAAGTGGTTTTTCAACACTAACACAAGTGCGAAAAGTGTTTTTCCACACTAATACAAGTGCAAAAGTGGTTTCCTGCACCAACACAAGTGCGAAAAGTGGATTTTCAACACTAACACAAGTGCGAAAAGTGGTTTTTCAACACTAACACAAGTGCGAAAAGTGTTTTTCCACACTAATACAAGTGCAAAAGTGGTTTCCTGCACCAACACAAGTGCGAAAAGTGGATTTTAAACACTAACACAAGTGCAAAAAGTGGTTTTTGAACACTAACACAAGTGCGAAAAGTGTTTTTTCCACACTAATACAAGTGCAAAAGTGGTTTCCTGCACCAACACAAGTGCGAAAAGTGGTTTTTCAACACTAACACAAGTGCGAAAAGTGGTTTTTCAACACTAACACAAGTGCGAAAAGTGGTTTTTTAACACTATCACAAGTGCAATAGTGTTTTTTCCACACTAACACAAGTGCGAAAAGTGGTTTTTCAACACTAACACAAGTGTGAAAAGTGTTTTTTCCACACAAATACAAGTGCAAAAGTGGTTTCCTGCACCAACACAAGTACGAAAAGTGGTTTTTCAACACTAACACAAGTGCGAAAAGTGGTTTTTCAACACTAACACAAGTGCGAAAAGTGGTCTTTCAACACTAACACAAGTGCGAAAAGTGTTTTTTCCACACTAATACAAGTGCAAAAGTGGTTTCCTGCACCAACACAAGTGCGAAAAGTGGATTTTCAACACTAACACAAGTGCGAAAAGTGGTTTTTCAATACTAACACAAGTGCAAAAAGTGGTTTTTCAACACTAACACAAGTGCGAAAAGTGTTTGTCCACACTAATACAAGTGCAAAAGTGGTTTCCTGCACCAACACAAGTGCGAAAAGTGGTTTTTCAACACTAACACAAGTGCGAAAAGTGTTTTTTCCACACTAATACAACTGCAAAAGTGGTTTCCTGCACTAACACAATTGCAAAAAGTGGTTTTTCAACACTAACACAAGTGCGAAAAGTGGTTTTTCAACACTAACACAAGTGCGAAAAGTGGTTTTTCAACACTATCACAACTGCAAAAAGTGTTTTTTTCCCACTAATACAAAGGCAAAAGTGGTTTCCTGCACCAACACAAGTGCGAAAAGTGGTTTTTCAACACTAACACAAGTGCAAAAAGTGGTTTTTCAACACTAACACAAGTGCGAAAAGTGGTTTCCTGCACCAACACAAGTGTGAAAAGTGATTTTTCAACACTAACACAAGTGCGAAAAGTGGTTTTTCAACACTAACACAAGTGCGGAAAGTGGTTTTTCAACACTAACACAAGTGCGAAAAGTATTTTTTTCCACACTAATACAAGTGCAAAAGTGGTTACCTGCACCAACACAAGTGCGAAAAGTGGTTTTTCAACACTAACACAAGTGCGAAAAGTGGTTTTTCAACACTAACACAAGTGCGAAAAGTGGTTTTTCAATACTAACACAAGTGCAAAATGTGGTTTTTCAACACTAACACAAGTGCGAAAAGTGTTTGTCCACACTAATACAAGTGCAAAAGTGGTTTCCTGCACCAACACAAGTGCGAAAAGTGGTTTTTCAACACTAACACAAGTGCGAAAAGTGTTTTTCCACACTAATACAAGTGCAAAAGTGGTTTCCTGCACCAACACAAGTGCGAAAAGTGGATTTTCAACACTAACACAAGTGCGAAAAGTGGTTTTTCAATACTAACACAAGTGCAAAAAGTGGTTTTTCAACACTAACACAAGTGCAAAAAGTATTTTTTTCCACACTAATACAAGTGCAAAAGTGGTTACCTGCACCAACACAAGTGCGAAAAGTGGTTTTTCAACACTAACACAAGTGCGAAAAGTGGTTTTTCAACAATAACACAAGTGCGAAAAGTGGTTTTTCAACACTAACACAAGTGCGAAAAGTGTTTTTTCCACACTAATACAACTGCAAAAGTGGTTTCCTGCACTAACACAATTGCGAAAAGTGGTTTTTCAAAACTAACACAAGTGCGAAAAGTGGTTTTTCAACACTAACACAAGTGCGAAAAGTGGTTTTTCAACACTAACACAAGTGCGAAAAGTGGTTTTTCAACACTAACACAAGAGCGAAAAGTGGTTTTTCAACACTAACACAAGTGCGAAAAGTGTTTTTTCCACACTAATACAAAGGCAAAAGTGGTTTCCTGCACCAACACAAGTGCGAAAAGTGGTTTTTCAACACTAACACAAGTGCAAAAAGTGGTTTTTCAACACTAACACAAGTGCGAAAAGTGGTTTCCTGCACCAACACAAGTGTGAAAAGTGATTTTTCAACACTAACACAAGTGCGAAAAGTGGTTTTTCAACACTAACACAAGTGCGAAAAGTGGTTTTTCAACACTAACACAAGTGCGAAAAGTGGTTTTTCAATACTAACACAAGTGCAAAAAGTGGTTTTTCAACACTAACACAAGTGCGAAAAGTGTTTGTCCACACTAATACAAGTGCAAAAGTGGTTTCCTGCACCAACACAAGTGCGAAAAGTGGTTTTTCAACACTAACACAAGTGCGAAAAGTGTTTTTCCACACTAATACAAGTGCAAAAGTGGTTTCCTGCACCAACACAAGTGCGAAAAGTGGATTTTCAACACTATCACAAGTGCGAAAAGTGGTTTTTCAATACTAACACAAGTGCAAAAAGTGGTTTTTCAACACTAACACAAGTGCGAAAAGTGGTTTTTCAACACTAACACAAGTGCGAAAAGTGTTTTTTCCACACTAATACAAGTGCAAAAGTGGTTTCCTGCACCAACACAAGTGCGAAAAGTGGTTTTTCAACACTAACACAAGTGCGAAAAGTGGTTTTTCAACACTAACACAAGTGCGAAAAGTGGTTTTTTAACACTATCACAAGTGCAATAGTGTTTTTTCCACACTAACACAAGTGCGAAAAGTGGTTTTTCAACACTAACACAAGTGCAAAAAGTGGTTTTTCAACACTAACACAAGTGCGAAAAGTGTTTTTTCCACACTAATACAAGTGCAAAAGTGGTTTCCTGCACCAACACAAGTGCGAAAAGTGGATTTTCAACACTAACACAAGTGCAAAAAGTGGTTTTTCAACACTAACACAAGTGCGAAAAGTGTTTTTTCCACACTAATACAAGTGCAAAAGTGGTTTCCTGCACCAACACAAGTGCGAAAAGTGGTTTTTCAACACTAACACAATTGCGAAAAGTGGTTTTTCAACACTAACACAAGTGCGAAAAGTATTTTTTCCACACTAATACAAGTGCAAAAGTGGTTTCCTGCACCAACACAAGTGCGAAAAGTGGTTTTTCAACATTAACACAAGTGCGAAAAGTGGTTTTTCAACACTAACACAAGTGCGAAAAGTGGTTTTTTAACACTATCACAAGTGCAATAGTGTTTTTTCCACACTAACACAAGTGCGAAAAGTGGTTTTTCAACACTAACACAAGTGTGAAAAGTGTTTTTTCCACACAAATACAAGTGCAAAAGTGGTTTCCTGCACTAACACAAGTACGAAAAGTGGTTTTTCAACACTAACACAAGTGCGAAAAGTGGTTTTTCAACACTAACACAAGTGCGAAAAGTGGTCTTTCAACACTAACACAAGTGCGAAAAGTGTTTTTTCCACACTAATACAAGTGCAAAAGTGGTTTCCTGCACCAACACAAGTGCGAAAAGTGGTTTTTCAACACTAACACAAGTGCGAAAAGTGGTTTTTCAATACTAACACAAGTGCAAAAAGTGGTTTTTCAACACTAACACAAGTGCGAAAAGTGTTTGTCCACACTAATACAAGTGCAAAAGTGGTTTCCTGCACCAACACAAGTGCGAAAAGTGGTTTTTCAACACTAACACAAGTGCGAAAAGTGTTTGTCCACACTAATACAAGTGCAAAAGTGGTTTCCTGCACCAACACAAGTGCGAAAAGTGGTTTTTCAACACTAACACAAGTGCGAAAAGTGTTTTTCCACACTAATACAAGTGCAAAAGTGGTTTCCTGCACCAACACAAGTGCGAAAAGTGGATTTTCAACACTAACACAAGTGCGAAAAGTGGTTTTTCAACACTAACACAAGTGCGAAAAGTGTTTTTCCACACTAATACAAGTGCAAAAGTGGTTTCCTGCACCAACACAAGTGCGAAAAGTGGATTTTCAACACTAACACAAGTGCAAAAAGTGGTTTTTCAACACTAACACAAGTGCGAAAAGTGTTTTTTCCACACTAATACAAGTGCAAAAGTGGTTTCCTGCACCAACACAAGTGCGAAAAGTGGTTTTTCAACACTAACACAAGTGCGAAAAGTGGTTTTTCAACACTAACACAAGTGCGGAAAGTGGTTTTTTAACACTATCACAAGTGCAATAGTGTTTTTTCCACACTAACACAAGTGCGAAAAGTGGTTTTTCAACACTAACACAAGTGTGAAAAGTGTTTTTTCCACACAAATACAAGTGCAAAAGTGGTTTCCTGCACCAACACAAGTACGAAAAGTGGTTTTTCAACACTAACACAAGTGCGAAAAGTGGTTTTTCAACACTAACACAAGTGCGAAAAGTGGTCTTTCAACACTAACACAAGTGCGAAAAGTGTTTTTCCACACTAATACAAGTGCAAAAGTGGTTTCCTGCACCAACACAAGTGCGAAAAGTGGATTTTCAACACTAACACAAGTGCGAAAAGTGGTTTTTCAATACTAACACAAGTGCAAAAAGTGGTTTTTCAACACTAACACAAGTGCAAAAAGTATTTTTTTCCACACTAATACAAGTGCAAAAGTGGTTACCTGCACCAACACAAGTGCGAAAAGTGGTTTTTCAACACTAACACAAGTGCGAAAAGTGGTTTTTCAACAATAACACAAGTGCGAAAAGTGGTTTTTCAACACTAACACAAGTGCGAAAAGTGTTTTTTCCACACTAATACAACTGCAAAAGTGGTTTCCTGCACTAACACAATTGCGAAAAGTGGTTTTTCAACACTAACACAAGTGCGAAAAGTGGTTTTTCAACACTAACACAAGTGCGAAAAGTGGTTTTTCAACACTAACACAAGTGCGAAAAGTGGTTTTTCAACACTAACACAAGAGCGAAAAGTGGTTTTTCAACACTAACACAAGTGCGAAAAGTGTTTTTTCCACACTAATACAACTGCAAAAGTGGTTTCCTGCACTAACACAATTGCAAAAAGTGGTTTTTCAACACTAACACAAGTGCGAAAAGTGGTTTTTCAACACTAACACAAGTGCGAAAAGTGGTTTTTCAACACTATCACAACTGCAAAAAGTGTTTTTTTCCCACTAATACAAAGGCAAAAGTGGTTTCCTGCACCAACACAAGTGCGAAAAGTGGTTTTTCAACACTAACACAAGTGCAAAAAGTGGTTTTTCAACACTAACACAAGTGCGAAAAGTGGTTTCCTGCACCAACACAAGTGCAAAAGTGGTTTCCTGCACCAACACAAGTGCGAAAAGTGGTTTTTCAACACTAACACAAGTGCGAAAAGTGGTTTTTCAATACTAACACAAGTGCAAAAAGTGGTTTTTCAACACTAACACAAGTGCGAAAAGTGTTTGTCCACACTAATACAAGTGCAAAAGTGGTTTCCTGCACCAACACAAGTGCGAAAAGTGGTTTTTCAACACTAACACAAGTGCGAAAAGTGTTTGTCCACACTAATACAAGTGCAAAAGTGGTTTCCTGCACCAACACAAGTGCGAAAAGTGGTTTTTCAACACTAACACAAGTGCGAAAAGTGTTTTTCCACACTAATACAAGTGCAAAAGTGGTTTCCTGCACCAACACAAGTGCGAAAAGTGGATTTTCAACACTAACACAAGTGCGAAAAGTGGTTTTTCAACACTAACACAAGTGCGAAAAGTGTTTTTCCACACTAATACAAGTGCAAAAGTGGTTTCCTGCACCAACACAAGTGCGAAAAGTGGATTTTCAACACTAACACAAGTGCAAAAAGTGGTTTTTCAACACTAACACAAGTGCGAAAAGTGTTTTTTCCACACTAATACAAGTGCAAAAGTGGTTTCCTGCACCAACACAAGTGCGAAAAGTGGTTTTTCAACACTAACACAAGTGCGAAAAGTGGTTTTTCAACACTAACACAAGTGCGAAAAGTGGTTTTTTAACACTATCACAAGTGCAATAGTGTTTTTTCCACACTAACACAAGTGCGAAAAGTGGTTTTTCAACACTAACACAAGTGTGAAAAGTGTTTTTTCCACACAAATACAAGTGCAAAAGTGGTTTCCTGCACCAACACAAGTACGAAAAGTGGTTTTTCAACACTAACACAAGTGCGAAAAGTGGTTTTTCAACACTAACACAAGTGCGAAAAGTGGTCTTTCAACACTAACACAAGTGCGAAAAGTGTTTTTCCACACTAATACAAGTGCAAAAGTGGTTTCCTGCACCAACACAAGTGCGAAAAGTGGATTTTCAACACTAACACAAGTGCGAAAAGTGGTTTTTCAATACTAACACAAGTGCAAAAAGTGGTTTTTCAACACTAACACAAGTGCAAAAAGTATTTTTTTCCACACTAATACAAGTGCAAAAGTGGTTACCTGCACCAACACAAGTGCGAAAAGTGGTTTTTCAACACTAACACAAGTGCGAAAAGTGGTTTTTCAACAATAACACAAGTGCGAAAAGTGGTTTTTCAACACTAACACAAGTGCGAAAAGTGTTTTTTCCACACTAATACAACTGCAAAAGTGGTTTCCTGCACTAACACAATTGCGAAAAGTGGTTTTTCAACACTAACACAAGTGCGAAAAGTGGTTTTTCAACACTAACACAAGTGCGAAAAGTGGTTTTTCAACACTAACACAAGTGCGAAAAGTGGTTTTTCAACACTAACACAAGAGCGAAAAGTGGTTTTTCAACACTAACACAAGTGCGAAAAGTGTTTTTTCCACACTAATACAACTGCAAAAGTGGTTTCCTGCACTAACACAATTGCAAAAAGTGGTTTTTCAACACTAACACAAGTGCGAAAAGTGGTTTTTCAACACTAACACAAGTGCGAAAAGTGGTTTTTCAACACTATCACAACTGCAAAAAGTGTTTTTTTCCCACTAATACAAAGGCAAAAGTGGTTTCCTGCACCAACACAAGTGCGAAAAGTGGTTTTTCAACACTAACACAAGTGCAAAAAGTGGTTTTTCAACACTAACACAAGTGCGAAAAGTGGTTTCCTGCACCAACACAAGTGTGAAAAGTGATTTTTCAACACTAACACAAGTGCGAAAAGTGGTTTTTCAACACTAACACAAGTGCGGAAAGTGGTTTTTCAACACTAACACAAGTGCGAAAAGTATTTTTTTCCACACTAATACAAGTGCAAAAGTGGTTACCTGCACCAACACAAGTGCGAAAAGTGGTTTTTCAACACTAACACAAGTGCGAAAGTGGTTTTTCAACACTAACACAAGTGCGAAAAGTGGTTTTTCAATACTAACACAAGTGCAAAAAGTGGTTTTTCAACACTAACACAAGTGCGAAAAGTGTTTGTCCACACTAATACAAGTGCAAAAGTGGTTTCCTGCACCAACACAAGTGCGAAAAGTGGTTTTTCAACACTAACACAAGTGCGAAAAGTGTTTTTCCACACTAATACAAGTGCAAAAGTGGTTTCCTGCACCAACACAAGTGCGAAAAGTGGATTTTCAACACTAACACAAGTGCGAAAAGTGGTTTTTCAATACTAACACAAGTGCAAAAAGTGGTTTTTCAACACTAACACAAGTGCGAAAAGTGGTTTTTCAACACTAACACAAGTGCGAAAAGTGTTTTTTCCACACTAATACAAGTGCAAAAGTGGTTTCCTGCACCAACACAAGTGCGAAAAGTGGTTTTTCAACACTAACACAAGTGCGAAAAGTGGTTTTTCAACACTAACACAAGTGCGAAAAGTGGTTTTTTAACACTATCACAAGTGCAATAGTGTTTTTTCCACACTAACACAAGTGCGAAAAGTGGTTTTTCAACACTAACACAAGTGCAAAAAGTGGTTTTTCAACACTAACACAAGTGCGAAAAGTGTTTTTTCCACACTAATACAAGTGCAAAAGTGGTTTCCTGCACCAACACAAGTGCGAAAAGTGGATTTTCAACACTAACACAAGTGCAAAAAGTGGTTTTTCAACACTAACACAAGTGCGAAAAGTGTTTTTTCCACACTAATACAAGTGCAAAAGTGGTTTCCTGCACCAACACAAGTGCGAAAAGTGGTTTTTCAACACTAACACAATTGCGAAAAGTGGTTTTTCAACACTAACACAAGTGCGAAAAGTATTTTTTCCACACTAATACAAGTGCAAAAGTGGTTTCCTGCACCAACACAAGTGCGAAAAGTGGTTTTTCAACACTAACACAAGTGCGAAAAGTGGTTTTTCAACACTAACACAAGTGCGAAAAGTGGTTTTTTAACACTATCACAAGTGCAATAGTGTTTTTTCCACACTAACACAAGTGCGAAAAGTGGTTTTTCAACACTAACACAAGTGTGAAAAGTGTTTTTTCCACACAAATACAAGTGCAAAAGTGGTTTCCTGCACCAACACAAGTACGAAAAGTGGTTTTTCAACACTAACACAAGTGCGAAAAGTGGTTTTTCAACACTAACACAAGTGCGAAAAGTGGTCTTTCAACACTAACACAAGTGCGAAAAGTGTTTTTTCCACACTAATACAAGTGCAAAAGTGGTTTCCTGCACCAACACAAGTGCGAAAAGTGGTTTTTCAACACTAACACAAGTGCGAAAAGTGGTTTTTCAATACTAACACAAGTGCAAAAAGTGGTTTTTCAACACTAACACAAGTGCGAAAAGTGTTTGTCCACACTAATACAAGTGCAAAAGTGGTTTCCTGCACCAACACAAGTGCGAAAAGTGGTTTTTCAACACTAACACAAGTGCGAAAAGTGTTTGTCCACACTAATACAAGTGCAAAAGTGGTTTCCTGCACCAACACAAGTGCGAAAAGTGGTTTTTCAACACTAACACAAGTGCGAAAAGTGTTTTTCCACACTAATACAAGTGCAAAAGTGGTTTCCTGCACCAACACAAGTGCGAAAAGTGGATTTTCAACACTAACACAAGTGCGAAAAGTGGTTTTTCAACACTAACACAAGTGCGAAAAGTGTTTTTCCACACTAATACAAGTGCAAAAGTGGTTTCCTGCACCAACACAAGTGCGAAAAGTGGATTTTCAACACTAACACAAGTGCAAAAAGTGGTTTTTCAACACTAACACAAGTGCGAAAAGTGTTTTTTCCACACTAATACAAGTGCAAAAGTGGTTTCCTGCACCAACACAAGTGCGAAAAGTGGTTTTTCAACACTAACACAAGTGCGAAAAGTGGTTTTTCAACACTAACACAAGTGCGAAAAGTGGTTTTTTAACACTATCACAAGTGCAATAGTGTTTTTTCCACACTAACACAAGTGCGAAAAGTGGTTTTTCAACACTAACACAAGTGTGAAAAGTGTTTTTTCCACACAAATACAAGTGCAAAAGTGGTTTCCTGCACCAACACAAGTACGAAAAGTGGTTTTTCAACACTAACACAAGTGCGAAAAGTGGTTTTTCAACACTAACACAAGTGCGAAAAGTGGTCTTTCAACACTAACACAAGTGCGAAAAGTGTTTTTTCCACACTAATACAAGTGCAAAAGTGGTTTCCTGCACCAACACAAGTGCGAAAAGTGGATTTTCAACACTAACACAAGTGCGAAAAGTGGTTTTTCAATACTAACACAAGTGCAAAAAGTGGTTTTTCAACACTAACACAAGTGCGAAAAGTGTTTGTCCACACTAATACAAGTGCAAAAGTGGTTTCCTGCACCAACTCAAGTGCAAAAAGTGGTTTTTCAACACTAACACAAGTGCGAAAAGTGTTTTTTCCACACTAATACAACTGCAAAAGTGGTTTCCTGCACTAACACAATTGCAAAAAGTGGTTTTTCAACACTAACACAAGTGCGAAAAGTGGTTTTTCAACACTAACACAAGTGCGAAAAGTGGTTTTTCAACACTATCACAACTGCAAAAAGTGTTTTTTTCCCACTAATACAAAGGCAAAAGTGGTTTCCTGCACCAACACAAGTGCGAAAAGTGGTTTTTCAACACTAACACAAGTGCAAAAAGTGGTTTTTCAACACTAACACAAGTGCGAAAAGTGGTTTCCTGCACCAACACAAGTGTGAAAAGTGATTTTTCAACACTAACACAAGTGCGAAAAGTGGTTTTTCAACACTAACACAAGTGCGGAAAGTGGTTTTTCAACACTAACACAAGTGCGAAAAGTATTTTTTTCCACACTAATACAAGTGCAAAAGTGGTTACCTGCACCAACACAAGTGCGAAAAGTGGTTTTTCAACACTAACACAAGTGCGAAAAGTGGTTTTTCAACACTAACACAAGTGCGAAAAGTGGTTTTTCAATACTAACACAAGTGCAAAAAGTGGTTTTTCAACACTAACACAAGTGCGAAAAGTGTTTGTCCACACTAATACAAGTGCAAAAGTGGTTTCCTGCACCAACACAAGTGCGAAAAGTGGTTTTTCAACACTAACACAAGTGCGAAAAGTGTTTTTCCACACTAATACAAGTGCAAAAGTGGTTTCCTGCACCAACACAAGTGCGAAAAGTGGATTTTCAACACTAACACAAGTGCGAAAAGTGGTTTTTCAATACTAACACAAGTGCAAAAAGTGGTTTTTCAACACTAACACAAGTGCAAAAAGTATTTTTTTCCACACTAATACAAGTGCAAAAGTGGTTACCTGCACCAACACAAGTGCGAAAAGTGGTTTTTCAACACTAACACAAGTGCGAAAAGTGGTTTTTCAACAATAACACAAGTGCGAAAAGTGGTTTTTCAACACTAACACAAGTGCGAAAAGTGTTTTTTCCACACTAATACAACTGCAAAAGTGGTTTCCTGCACTAACACAATTGCGAAAAGTGGTTTTTCAACACTAACACAAGTGCGAAAAGTGGTTTTTCAACACTAACACAAGTGCGAAAAGTGGTTTTTCAACACTAACACAAGTGCGAAAAGTGGTTTTTCAACACTAACACAAGAGCGAAAAGTGGTTTTTCAACACTAACACAAGTGCGAAAAGTGTTTTTTCCACACTAATACAACTGCAAAAGTGGTTTCCTGCACTAACACAATTGCAAAAAGTGGTTTTTCAACACTAACACAAGTGCGAAAAGTGGTTTTTCAACACTAACACAAGTGCGAAAAGTGGTTTTTCAACACTATCACAACTGCAAAAAGTGTTTTTTTCCCACTAATACAAAGGCAAAAGTGGTTTCCTGCACCAACACAAGTGCGAAAAGTGGTTTTTCAACACTAACACAAGTGCAAAAAGTGGTTTTTCAACACTAACACAAGTGCGAAAAGTGGTTTCCTGCACCAACACAAGTGTGAAAAGTGATTTTTCAACACTAACACAAGTGCGAAAAGTGGTTTTTCAACACTAACACAAGTGCGGAAAGTGGTTTTTCAACACTAACACAAGTGCGAAAAGTATTTTTTTCCACACTAATACAAGTGCAAAAGTGGTTACCTGCACCAACACAAGTGCGAAAAGTGGTTTTTCAACACTAACACAAGTGCGAAAAGTGGTTTTTCAACACTAACACAAGTGCGAAAAGTGGTTTTTCAATACTAACACAAGTGCAAAAAGTGGTTTTTCAACACTAACACAAGTGCGAAAAGTGTTTGTCCACACTAATACAAGTGCAAAAGTGGTTTCCTGCACCAACACAAGTGCGAAAAGTGGTTTTTCAACACTAACACAAGTGCGAAAAGTGTTTTTCCACACTAATACAAGTGCAAAAGTGGTTTAATGCACCAACACAAGTGCGAAAAGTGGATTTTCAACACTAACACAAGTGCGAAAAGTGGTTTTTCAATACTAACACAAGTGCAAAAAGTGGTTTTTCAACACTAACACAAGTGCGAAAAGTGGTTTTTCAACACTAACACAAGTGCGAAAAGTGTTTTTTCCACACTAATACAAGTGCAAAAGTGGTTTCCTGCACCAACACAAGTGCGAAAAGTGGTTTTTCAACACTAACACAAGTGCGAAAAGTGGTTTTTCAACACTAACACAAGTGCGAAAAGTGGTTTTTTAACACTATCACAAGTGCAATAGTGTTTTTTCCACACTAACACAAGTGCGAAAAGTGGTTTTTCAACACTAACACAAGTGCAAAAAGTGGTTTTTCAACACTAACACAAGTGCGAAAAGTGTTTTTTCCACACTAATACAAGTGCAAAAGTGGTTTCCTGCACCAACACAAGTGCGAAAAGTGGATTTTCAACACTAACACAAGTGCGAAAAGTGGTTTTTCAACACTAACACAAGTGCGAAAAGTGTTTTTCCACACTAATACAAGTGCAAAAGTGGTTTCCTGCACCAACACAAGTGCGAAAAGTGGATTTTCAACACTAACACAAGTGCAAAAAGTGGTTTTTCAACACTAACACAAGTGCGAAAAGTGTTTTTTCCACACTAATACAAGTGCAAAAGTGGTTTCCTGCACCAACACAAGTGCGAAAAGTGGTTTTTCAACACTAACACAAGTGCGAAAAGTGGTTTTTCAACACTAACACAAGTGCGAAAAGTGGTTTTTTAACACTATCACAAGTGCAATAGTGTTTTTTCCACACTAACACAAGTGCGAAAAGTGGTTTTTCAACACTAACACAAGTGTGAAAAGTGTTTTTTCCACACAAATACAAGTGCAAAAGTGGTTTCCTGCACCAACACAAGTACGAAAAGTGGTTTTTCAACACTAACACAAGTGCGAAAAGTGGTTTTTCAACACTAACACAAGTGCGAAAAGTGGTCTTTCAACACTAACACAAGTGCGAAAAGTGTTTTTTCCACACTAATACAAGTGCGAAAAGTGTTTTTCCACACTAATACAAGTGCAAAAGTGGTTTCCTGCACCAACACAAGTGCGAAAAGTGGATTTTCAACACTAACACAAGTGCGAAAAGTGGTTTTTCAATACTAACACAAGTGCAAAAAGTGGTTTTTCAACACTAACACAAGTGCGAAAAGTGTTTGTCCACACTAATACAAGTGCAAAAGTGGTTTCCTGCACCAACACAAGTGCGAAAAGTGGTTTTTCAACACTAACACAAGTGCGAAAAGTGTTTTTCCACACTAATACAACTGCAAAAGTGGTTTCCTGCACTAACACAATTGCGAAAAGTGGTTTTTCAACACTAACACAAGTGCGAAAAGTGGTTTTTCAACACTAACACAAGTGCGAAAAGTGTTTTTCCACACTAATACAAGTGCAAAAGTGGTTTCCTGCACCAACACAAGTGCGAAAAGTGGTTTTTCAACACTAACACAAGTGCAAAAAGTGGTTTTTCAACACTAACACAAGTGCGAAAAGTGGTTTCGTGCACCAACACAAGTGTGAAAAGTGGTTTTTCAACACTAACACAAGTGTGAATAGTGGTTTTTCAACACTAACACAACTGCGAAAAGTGTTTTTTCCACACTAATACAAGTGCAAAAGTGGTTTCCTGCACCAACACAAGTGCGAAAAGTGGTTTTTCAACACTAACACAAGTGCGAAAAGTGGTTTTTCAACACTAACACAAGTGCGAAAAGTGGTTTTTCAATACTAACACAAGTGCAAAAAGTGGTTTTTCAACACTAACACAAGTGCGAAAAGTGTTTGTCCACACTAATACAAGTGCAAAAGTGGTTTCCTGCACCAACACAAGTGCGAAAAGTGGTTTTTCAACACTAACACAAGTGCGAAAAGTATTTTTTTCCACACTAATACAAGTGCAAAAGTGGTTACCTGCACCAACACAAGTGCGAAAAGTGGTTTTTCAACACTAACACAAGTGCGAAAAGTGGTTTTTCAACACTAACACAAGTGCGAAAAGTGGTTTTTCAACACTAACACAAGTGCGAAAAGTGGTTTTTCAACACTAACACAAGTGCGAAAAGTGGTTTCCTGCACCAACACAAGTGTGAAAAGTGATTTTTCAACACTAACACAAGTGCGAAAAGTGGTTTTTCAACACTAACACAAGTGCGGAAAGTGGTTTTTCAACACTAACACAAGTGCGAAAAGTGGTTTTTCAACACTATCACAACTGCAAAAAGTGTTTTTTTCCCACTAATACAAAGGCAAAAGTGGTTTCCTGCACCAACACAAGTGCGAAAAGTGGTTTTTCAACACTAACACAAGTGCGAAAAGTGGTTTTTCCACACTAATACAAGTGCAAAAGTGGTTTCCTGCACCAACACAAGTGCGAAAAGTGGTTTTTCAACACTAACACAATTGCGAAAAGTGGTTTTTCAACACTAACACAAGTGCGAAAAGTATTTTTTCCACACTAATACAAGTGCAAAAGTGGTTTCCTGCACCAACACAAGTGCGAAAAGTGGTTTTTCAACACTAACACAAGTGCGAAAAGTGGTTTTTCAACACTAACACAAGTGCGAAAAGTGGTTTTTTAACACTATCACAAGTGCAATAGTGTTTTTTCCACACTAACACAAGTGCGAAAAGTGGTTTTTCAACACTAACACAAGTGTGAAAAGTGTTTTTTCCACACAAATACAAGTGCAAAAGTGGTTTCCTGCACCAACACAAGTACGAAAAGTGGTTTTTCAACACTAACACAAGTGCGAAAAGTGGTTTTTCAACACTAACACAAGTGTGAAAAGTGTTTTTTCCACACAAATACAAGTGCAAAAGTGGTTTCCTGCACCAACACAAGTACGAAAAGTGGATTTTCAACACTAACACAAGTGCGAAAAGTGGTTTTTCAACACTAACACAAGTGCGAAAAGTGGATTTTCAACACTAACACAAGTGCAAAAAGTGGTTTTTCAACACTAACACAAGTGCGAAAAGTGTTTTTTCCACACTAATACAAGTGCAAAAGTGGTTTCCTGCACCAACACAAGTGCGAAAAGTGGTTTTTCAACACTAACACAAGTGCGAAAAGTGGTTTTTCAACACTAACACAAGTGCGAAAAGTGGTTTTTTAACACTATCACAAGTGCAATAGTGTTTTTTCCACACTAACACAAGTGCGAAAAGTGGTTTTTCAACACTAACACAAGTGTGAAAAGTGTTTTTTCCACACAAATACAAGTGCAAAAGTGGTTTCCTGCACCAACACAAGTACGAAAAGTGGTTTTTCAACACTAACACAAGTGCGAAAAGTGGTTTTTCAACACTAACACAAGTGTGAAAAGTGTTTTTTTCCACACAAATACAAGTGCAAAAGTGGTTTCCTGCACCAACACAAGTACGAAAAGTGGTTTTTCAACACTAACACAAGTGCGAAAAGTGGTTTTTCAACACTAACACAAGTGCGAAAAGTGGTCTTTCAACACTAACACAAGTGCGAAAAGTGTTTTTTCCACACTAATACAAGTGCAAAAGTGGTTTCCTGCACCAACACAAGTGCGAAAAGTGGTTTTTCAACACTAACACAAGTGCGAAAAGTGGTTTTTCAATACTAACACAAGTGCAAAAAGTGGTTTTTCAACACTAATACAAGTGCGAAAAGTGTTTGTCCACACTAATACAAGTGCAAAAGTGGTTTCCTGCACCAACACAAGTGCGAAAAGTGGTTTTTCAACACTAACACAAGTGCGAAAAGTGTTTGTCCACACTAATACAAGTGCAAAAGTGGTTTCCTGCACCAACACAAGTGCGAAAAGTGGTTTTTCAACACTAACACAAGTGCGAAAAGTGTTTTTCCACACTAATACAAGTGCAAAAGTGGTTTCCTGCACCAACACAAGTGCGAAAAGTGGATTTTCAACACTAACACAAGTGCGAAAAGTGGTTTTTCAACACTAACACAAGTGCGAAAAGTGTTTTTCCACACTAATACAAGTGCAAAAGTGGTTTCCTGCACCAACACAAGTGCGAAAAGTGGATTTTCAACACTAACACAAGTGCAAAAAGTGGTTTTTCAACACTAACACAAGTGCGAAAAGTGTTTTTTCCACACTAATACAAGTGCAAAAGTGGTTTCCTGCACCAACACAAGTGCGAAAAGTGGTTTTTCAACACTAACACAAGTGCGAAAAGTGGTTTTTCAACACTAACACAAGTGCGAAAAGTGGTTTTTTAACACTATCACCAGTGCAATAGTGTTTTTTCCACACTAACACAAGTGCGAAAAGTGGTTTTTCAACACTAACACAAGTGTGAAAAGTGTTTTTTCCACACAAATACAAGTGCAAAAGTGGTTTCCTGCACCAACACAAGTACGAAAAGTGGTTTTTCAACACTAACACAAGTGCGAAAAGTGGTTTTTCAACACTAACACAAGTGCGAAAAGTGGTCTTTCAACACTAACACAAGTGCGAAAAGTGTTTTTTCCACACTAATACAAGTGCAAAAGTGGTTTCCTGCACCAACACAAGTGCGAAAAGTGGATTTTCAACACTAACACAAGTGCGAAAAGTGGTTTTTCAATACTAACACAAGTGCAAAAAGTGGTTTTTCAACACTAACACAAGTGCGAAAAGTGTTTGTCCACACTAATACAAGTGCAAAAGTGGTTTCCTGCACCAACACAAGTGCGAAAAGTGGTTTTTCAACACTAACACAAGTGCGAAAAGTGTTTTTTCCACACTAATACAACTGCAAAAGTGGTTTCCTGCACTAACACAATTGCAAAAAGTGGTTTTTCAACACTAACACAAGTGCGAAAAGTGGTTTTTCAACACTAACACAAGTGCGAAAAGTGGTTTTTCAACACTATCACAACTGCAAAAAGTGTTTTTTTCCCACTAATACAAAGGCAAAAGTGGTTTCCTGCACCAACACAAGTGCGAAAAGTGGTTTTTCAACACTAACACAAGTGCAAAAAGTGGTTTTTCAACACTAACACAAGTGCGAAAAGTGGTTTCCTGCACCAACACAAGTGTGAAAAGTGATTTTTCAACACTAACACAAGTGCGAAAAGTGGTTTTTCAACACTAACACAAGTGCGGAAAGTGGTTTTTCAACACTAACACAAGTGCGAAAAGTATTTTTTTCCACACTAATACAAGTGCAAAAGTGGTTACCTGCACCAACACAAGTGCGAAAAGTGGTTTTTCAACACTAACACAAGTGCGAAAAGTGGTTTTTCAACACTAACACAAGTGCGAAAAGTGGTTTTTCAATACTAACACAAGTGCAAAAAGTGGTTTTTCAACACTAACACAAGTGCGAAAAGTGGTTTCCTGCACCAACACAAGTGTGAAAAGTGATTTTTCAACACTAACACAAGTGCGAAAAGTGGTTTTTCAACACTAACACAAGTGCGAAAAGTGGTTTTTCAACACTATCACAACTGCAAAAAGTGTTTTTTTCCCACTAATACAAAGGCAAAAGTGGTTTCCTGCACCAACACAAGTGCGAAAAGTGGTTTTTCAACACTAACACAAGTGCAAAAAGTGGTTTTTCAACACTAACACAAGTGCGAAAAGTGGTTTCCTGCACCAACACAAGTGTGAAAAGTGATTTTTCAACACTAACACAAGTGCGAAAAGTGGTTTTTCAACACTAACACAAGTGCGGAAAGTGGTTTTTCAACACTAACACAAGTGCGAAAAGTGTTTGTCCACACTAATACAAGTGCAAAAGTGGTTTCCTGCACCAACACAAGTGCGAAAAGTGGTTTTTCAACACTAACACAAGTGCGAAAAGTGTTTTTCCACACTAATACAAGTGCAAAAGTGGTTTCCTGCACCAACACAAGTGCGAAAAGTGGATTTTCAACACTAACACAAGTGCGAAACGTGGTTTTTCAATACTAACACAAGTGCAAAAAGTGGTTTTTCAACACTAACACAAGTGCGAAAAGTGGTTTTTCAACACTAACACAAGTGCGAAAAGTGTTTTTTTCCACACTAATACAAGTGCAAAAGTGGTTTCCTGCACCAACACAAGTGCGAAAAGTGGTTTTTCAACACTAACACAAGTGCGAAAAGTGGTTTTTCAACACTAACACAAGTGCGAAAAGTGGTTTTTTAACACTATCACAAGTGCAATAGTGTTTTTTCCACACTAACACAAGTGCGAAAAGTGGTTTTTCAACACTAACACAAGTGCGAAAAGTGGATTTTCAACACTAACACAAGTGCAAAAAGTGGTTTTTCAACACTAACACAAGTGCGAAAAGTGTTTTTTCCACACTAATACAAGTGCAAAAGTGGTTTCCTGCACCAACACAAGTGCGAAAAGTGGTTTTTCAACACTAACACAAGTGCGAAAAGTGGTTTTTCAACACTAACACAAGTGCGAAAAGTGGTTTTTTAACACTATCACAAGTGCAATAGTGTTTTTTCCACACTAACACAAGTGCGAAAAGTGGTTTTTCAACACTAACACAAGTGTGAAAAGTGTTTTTTCCACACAAATACAAGTGCAAAAGTGGTTTCCTGCACCAACACAAGTACGAAAAGTGGTTTTTCAACACTAACACAAGTGCGAAAAGTGGTTTTTCAACACTAACACAAGTGTGAAAAGTGTTTTTTCCACACTAATACAACTGCAAAAGTGGTTTCCTGCACTAACACAATTGCGAAAAGTGGTTTTTCAACACTAACACAAGTGCGAAAAGTGGTTTTTCAACACTAACACAACTGCGAAAAGTGTTTTTTCCACACTAATACAAGTGCAAAAGTGGTTTCCTGCACCAACACAAGTGCGAAAAGTGGTTTTTCAACACTAACACAAGTGCGAAAAGTGGTTTTTTAACACTATCACAAGTGCAATAGTGTTTTTTCCACACTAACACAAGTGCGAAAAGTGGTTTTTCAACACTAACACAAGTGTGAAAAGTGTTTTTTCCACACAAATACAAGTGCAAAAGTGGTTTCCTGCACCAACACAAGTGCGAAAAGTGGTTTTTCAACACTAACACAAGTGCGAAAAGTGGTCTTTCAACACTAACACAAGTGCGAAAAGTGTTTTTTCCACACTAATACAAGTGCGAAAAGTGTTTTTCCACACTAATACAAGTGCAAAAGTGGTTTCCTGCACCAACACAAGTGCGAAAAGTGGATTTTCAACACTAACACAAGTGCGAAAAGTGGTTTTTCAATACTAACACAAGTGCAAAAAGTGGTTTTTTAACACTAACACAAGTGCGAAAAGTGTTTGTCCACACTAATACAAGTGCAAAAGTGGTTTCCTGCACCAACACAAGTGCGAAAAGTGGTTTTTCAACACTAACACAAGTGCGAAAAGTGTTTTTCCACACTAATACAACTGCAAAAGTGGTTTCCTGCACTAACACAATTGCGAAAAGTGGTTTTTCAACACTAACACAAGTGCGAAAAGTGGTTTTTCAACACTAACACAAGTGCGAAAAGTGTTTTTCCACACTAATACAAGTGCAAAAGTGGTTTCCTGCACCAACACAAGTGCGAAAAGTGGTTTTTCAACACTAACACAAGTGCAAAAAGTGGTTTTTCAACACTAACACAAGTGCGAAAAGTGGTTTCGTGCACCAACACAAGTGTGAAAAGTGGTTTTTCAACACTAACACAAGTGTGAATAGTGGTTTTTCAACACTAACACAACTGCGAAAAGTGTTTTTTCCACACTAATACAAGTGCAAAAGTGGTTTCCTGCACCAACACAAGTGCGAAAAGTGGTTTTTCAACACTAACACAAGTGCGAAAAGTGGTTTTTCAACACTAACACAAGTGCGAAAAGTGGTTTTTTAACACTATCACAAGTGCAATAGTGTTTTTTCCACACTAACACAAGTGCGAAAAGTGGTTTTTCAACACTAACACAAGTGTGAAAAGTGTTTTTTCCACACAAATACAAGTGCAAAAGTGGTTTCCTGCACCAACACAAGTACGAAAAGTGGTTTTTCAACACTAACACAAGTGCGAAAAGTGGTTTTTCAACACTAACACAAGTGTGAAAAGTGTTTTTTCCACACTAATACAACTGCAAAAGTGGTTTCCTGCACTAACACAATTGCGAAAAGTGGTTTTTCAACACTAACACAAGTGCGAAAAGTGGTTTTTCAACACTAACACAACTGCGAAAAGTGTTTTTTCCACACTAATACAAGTGCAAAAGTGGTTTCCTGCACCAACACAAGTGCGAAAAGTGGTTTTTCAACACTAACACAAGTGCGAAAAGTGGTTTTTTAACACTATCACAAGTGCAATAGTGTTTTTTCCACACTAACACAAGTGCGAAAAGTGGTTTTTCAACACTAACACAAGTGTGAAAAGTGTTTTTTCCACACAAATACAAGTGCAAAAGTGGTTTCCTGCACCAACACAAGTGCGAAAAGTGGTTTTTCAACACTAACACAAGTGCGAAAAGTGGTCTTTCAACACTAACACAAGTGCGAAAAGTGTTTTTTCCACACTAATACAAGTGCGAAAAGTGTTTTTCCACACTAATACAAGTGCAAAAGTGGTTTCCTGCACCAACACAAGTGCGAAAAGTGGATTTTCAACACTAACACAAGTGCGAAAAGTGGTTTTTCAATACTAACACAAGTGCAAAAAGTGGTTTTTCAACACTAACACAAGTGCGAAAAGTGTTTGTCCACACTAATACAAGTGCAAAAGTGGTTTCCTGCACCAACACAAGTGCGAAAAGTGGTTTTTCAACACTAACACAAGTGCGAAAAGTGTTTTTCCACACTAATACAACTGCAAAAGTGGTTTCCTGCACTAACACAATTGCGAAAAGTGGTTTTTCAACACTAACACAAGTGCGAAAAGTGGTTTTTCAACACTAACACAAGTGCGAAAAGTGTTTTTCCACACTAATACAAGTGCAAAAGTGGTTTCCTGCACCAACACAAGTGCGAAAAGTGGTTTTTCAACACTAACACAAGTGCAAAAAGTGGTTTTTCAACACTAACACAAGTGCGAAAAGTGGTTTCGTGCACCAACACAAGTGTGAAAAGTGGTTTTTCAACACTAACACAAGTGTGAATAGTGGTTTTTCAACACTAACACAACTGCGAAAAGTGTTTTTTCCACACTAATACAAGTGCAAAAGTGGTTTCCTGCACCAACACAAGTGCGAAAAGTGGTTTTTCAACACTAACACAAGTGCGAAAAGTGGTTTTTCAACACTAACACAAGTGCGAAAAGTGGTTTTTCAATACTAACACAAGTGCAAAAAGTGGTTTTTCAACACTAACACAAGTGCGAAAAGTGTTTGTCCACACTAATACAAGTGCAAAAGTGGTTTCCTGCACCAACACAAGTGCGAAAAGTGGTTTTTCAACACTAACACAAGTGCGAAAAGTATTTTTTTCCACACTAATACAAGTGCAAAAGTGGTTACCTGCACCAACACAAGTGCGAAAAGTGGTTTTTCAACACTAACACAAGTGCGAAAAGTGGTTTTTCAACACTAACACAAGTGCGAAAAGTGGTTTTTCAACACTAACACAAGTGCGAAAAGTGGTTTTTCAACACTAACACAAGTGCGAAAAGTGGATTTTCAACACTAACACAAGTGCAAAAAGTGGTTTTTCAACACTAACACAAGTGCGAAAAGTGTTTTTTCCACACTAATACAAGTGCAAAAGTGGTTTCCTGCACCAACACAAGTGCGAAAAGTGGTTTTTCAACACTAACACAAGTGCGAAAAGTGGTTTTTCAACACTAACACAAGTGCGAAAAGTGGTTTTTTAACACTATCACAAGTGCAATAGTGTTTTTTCCACACTAACACAAGTGCGAAAAGTGGTTTTTCAACACTAACACAAGTGTGAAAAGTGTTTTTTCCACACAAATACAAGTGCAAAAGTGGTTTCCTGCACCAACACAAGTACGAAAAGTGGTTTTTCAACACTAACACAAGTGCGAAAAGTGGTTTTTCAACACTAACACAAGTGTGAAAAGTGTTTTTTCCACACAAATACAAGTGCAAAAGTGGTTTCCTGCACCAACACAAGTACGAAAAGTGGTTTTTCAACACTAACACAAGTGCGAAAAGTGGTTTTTCAACACTAACACAAGTGCGAAAAGTGGTCTTTCAACACTAACAAAAGTGCGAAAAGTGTTTTTTCCACACTAATACAAGTGCAAAAGTGGTTTCCTGCACCAACACAAGTGCGAAAAGTGGTTTTTCAACACTAACACAAGTGCGAAAAGTGGTTTTTCAATACTAACACAAGTGCAAAAAGTGGTTTTTCAACACTAACACAAGTGCGAAAAGTGTTTGTCCACACTAATACAAGTGCAAAAGTGGTTTCCTGCACCAACACAAGTGCGAAAAGTGGTTTTTCAACACTAACACAAGTGCGAAAAGTGTTTGTCCACACTAATACAAGTGCAAAAGTGGTTTCCTGCACCAACACAAGTGCGAAAAGTGGTTTTTCAACACTAACACAAGTGCGAAAAGTGTTTTTCCACACTAATACAAGTGCAAAAGTGGTTTCCTGCACCAACACAAGTGCGAAAAGTGGATTTTCAACACTAACACAAGTGCGAAAAGTGGTTTTTCAACACTAACACAAGTGCGAAAAGTGTTTTTCCACACTAATACAAGTGCAAAAGTGGTTTCCTGCACCAACACAAGTGCGAAAAGTGGATTTTCAACACTAACACAAGTGCAAAAAGTGGTTTTTCAACACTAACACAAGTGCGAAAAGTGTTTTTTCCACACTAATACAAGTGCAAAAGTGGTTTCCTGCACCAACACAAGTGCGAAAAGTGGTTTTTCAACACTAACACAAGTGCGAAAAGTGGTTTTTCAACACTAACACAAGTGCGAAAAGTGGTTTTTTAACACTATCACCAGTGCAATAGTGTTTTTTCCACACTAACACAAGTGCGAAAAGTGGTTTTTCAACACTAACACAAGTGGTGAAAAGTGTTTTTTCCACACAAATACAAGTGCAAAAGTGGTTTCCTGCACCAACACAAGTACGAAAAGTGGTTTTTCAACACTAACACAAGTGCAAAAAGTGGTTTTTCAACACTAACACAAGTGCGAAAAGTGGTCTTTCAACACTAACACAAGTGCGAAAAGTGTTTTTTCCACACTAATACAAGTGCAAAAGTGGTTTCCTGCACCAACACAAGTGCGAAAAGTGGATTTTCAACACTAACACAAGTGCGAAAAGTGGTTTTTCAATACTAACACAAGTGCAAAAAGTGGTTTTTCAACACTAACACAAGTGCGAAAAGTGTTTGTCCACACTAATACAAGTGCAAAAGTGGTTTCCTGCACCAACACAAGTGCGAAAAGTGGTTTTTCAACACTAACACAAGTGCGAAAAGTGTTTTTTCCACACTAATACAACTGCAAAAGTGGTTTCCTGCACTAACACAATTGCAAAAAGTGGTTTTTCAACACTAACACAAGTGCGAAAAGTGGTTTTTCAACACTAACACAAGTGCGAAAAGTGGTTTTTCAACACTATCACAACTGCAAAAAGTGTTTTTTTCCCACTAATACAAAGGCAAAAGTGGTTTCCTGCACCAACACAAGTGCGAAAAGTGGTTTTTCAACACTAACACAAGTGCAATAAGTGGTTTTTCAACACTAACACAAGTGCGAAAAGTGGTTTCCTGCACCAACACAAGTGTGAAAAGTGATTTTTCAACACTAACACAAGTGCGAAAAGTGGTTTTTCAACACTAACACAAGTGCGGAAAGTGGTTTTTTCAACACTAACACAAGTGCGAAAAGTATTTTTTTCCACACTAATACAAGTGCAAAAGTGGTTACCTGCACCAACACAAGTGCGAAAAGTGGTTTTTCAACACTAACACAAGTGCGAAAAGTGGTTTTTCAACACTAACACAAGTGCGAAAAGTGGTTTTCAATACTAACACAAGTGCAAAAAGTGGTTTTTCAACACTAACACAAGTGCGAAAAGTGTTTGCTCCACACTAATACAAGTGCAAAAGTGGTTTTCCTGCACCAACACAAGTGCGAAAAGTGGTTTTTCAACACTAACACAAGTGCGAAAAGTGTTTTTCCACACTAATACAAGTGCAAAAAGTGGTTTCCTGCACCAACACAAGTGCGAAAAGTGGATTTTCAACACTACACAAGTGCGAAACGTGGTTTTTCAATACTAACACAAGTGCAAAAAGTGGTTTTTCAACACTAACACAAGTGCGAAAAGTGGTTTTTCAACACTAACACAAGTGCGAAAAGTGTTTTTTCCACACTAATACAAGTGCAAATGTGGTTTCCTGCACCAACACAAGTGCGAAAAGTGGTTTTTCAACACTAACACAAGTGCGAAAAGTGGTTTTTCAACACTAACACAAGTGCGAAAAGTGGTTTTTTAACACTATCACAAGTGCAATAGTGTTTTTTCCACACTAACACAAGTGCGAAAGTGGTTTTTCAACACTAACACAAGTGCGAAAAGTGGATTTTCAACACTAACACAAGTGCAAAAAGTGGTTTTTCAACACTAACACAAGTGCGAAAAGTGTTTTTTTCCACACTAATACAAGTGCAAAAGTGGTTTCCTGCACCAACACAAGTGCGAAAAGTGGTTTTTCAACACTAACACAAGTGCGAAAAGTGGTTTTTCAACACTAACACAAGTGCGAAAAGTGTTTTTTAACACTATCACAAGTGCAATAGTGTTTTTTCACACTAACACAAGTGCGAAAAGTGGTTTTTCAACACTAACACAAGTGTGAAAAAGTGTTTTTTCCACACAAAATACAAGTGCAAAGTGGTTTCCTGCACCAACACAAGTACGAAAAGTGTTTTTCAACACTAACACAAGTGCGAAAAGTGGTTTTTCAACACTAACACAAGTGTGAAAGTGTTTTTTCCACACTAATACAACTGCAAAAGTGGTTTCCTGCACTAACACAATTGCGAAAAGTGGTTTTTCAACACTAACACAAGTGCGAAAAGTGGTTTTTCAACACTAACACAACTGCGAAAAGTGTTTTTTCCACACTAATACAAGTGCAAAAGTGGTTTCCTGCACCAACACAAGTGCGAAAGTGTTTTTCAACACTAACACAGTGCGAAAGTGGTTTTTAACACTATCACAAGTGCAATAGTGTTTTTCCACACTAACACAAGTGCGAAAAGTGGTTTTTCAACACTAACACAAGTGTGAAAAGTGTTTTTTCCACACAAATACAAGTGCAAAAGTGTGTTCCTGCACCCAACACAAGTGCGAAAAGTGGTTTTTCAACACTAACACAAGTGCGAAAAGTGGTCTTTCAACACTAACACAAGTGCGAAAAGTGTTTTTTCCACACTAATACAAGTGCGAAAAGTGTTTTTCCACACTAATACAAGTGCAAAAGTGGTTCCTGCACCAACACAAGTGCGAAAAGTGGATTTTCAACACTAACACAAGTGCGAAAAGTGGTTTTTCAATACTAACACAAGTGCAAAAAGTGGTTTTTCAACACTAACACAAGTGCGAAAAGTGTTTGTCCACACTAATACAAGTGCAAAAGTGGTTCCTGCACCAACACAAGTGCGAAAAGTGGTTTTTCAACACTACACAAGTGCGAAAAGTGTTTTCCACACTAATACAACTGCAAAAGTGGTTTCCTGCACTAACACAATTGCGAAAAGTGGTTTTTCAACACTAACACAAGTGCGAAAAGTGGTTTTTCAACACTAACACAAGTGCGAAAAGTGTTTTTCCACACTAATACAAGTGCAAAAGTGGTTTCCTGCACCAACACAAGTGCGAAAAGTGGTTTTTCAACACTAACACAAGTGCAAAAAGTGGTTTTTCAACACTAACACAAGTGCGAAAAGTGGTTTCGTGCACCCAACACAAGTGTGAAAAGTGGTTTTTCAACACTAACACAAGTGTGAATAGTGGTTTTTCAACACTAACACAACTGCGAAAGTGTTTTTTCCACACTAATACAAGTGCAAAAGTGGTTTCCTGCACCAACACAAGTGCGAAAAGTGGTTTTTCAACACTAACACAAGTGCGAAAAGTGGTTTTTCAACACTAACACAAGTGCGAAAAGTGGTTTTTAACACTATCACAAGTGCAATAGTGTTTTTTTCCACACTAACACAAGTGCGAAAAGTGGTTTTTCAACACTAACACAAGTGTGAAAAGTGTTTTTTCCACACAAATACAAGTGCAAAAGTGGTTCCTGCACCAACACAAGTACGAAAAGTGGTTTTTCACACTAACACAAGTGCGAAAAGTGGTTTTTCAACACTAACACAAGTGTGAAAAGTGTTTTTTCCACACTAATACAACTGCAAAAGTGGTTTCCTGCACTAACACAATTGCGAAAGTGGTTTTTCAACACTAACACAAGTGCGAAAAGTGGTTTTTCAACACTAACACAACTGCGAAAAGTGTTTTTTCCACACTAATACAAGTGCAAAAGTGGTTTCCTGCACCAACACAAGTGCGAAAAGTGGTTTTTCAACACTAACACAAGTGCGAAAAGTGGTTTTTTAACACTATCACAAGTGCAATAGTGTTTTTTCCACACTAACACAAGTGCGAAAAGTGGTTTTTCAACACTAACACAAGTGTGAAAAGTGTTTTTTTCCACACAAATACAGTGCAAAGTGGTTTCCTGCACCAACACAAGTGCGAAAAGTGGTTTTTCAACACTAACACAAGTGCGAAAAGTGGTCTTTCAACACTAACACAAGTGCGAAAGTGTTTTTTTCCACACTAATACAAAGTGCGAAAAGTGTTTTTCCACACTAATACAAGTGCAAAAGTGGTTTCCTGCACCAACACAAGTGCGAAAAGTGGATTTTCAACACGATTTTCAACACTAACACAAGTGCGAAAAGTGGTTTTTCAATACTAACACAAGTGCAAAAAGTGGTTTTTCAACACTAACACAAGTGCGAAAAGTGTTTGTCCACACTAATACAAGTGCAAAAGTGGTTTCCTGCACCAACACAAGTGCGAAAAGTGGTTTTTCAACACTAACACAAGTGCGAAAAGTGTTTTTCCACACTAATACAACTGCAAAAGTGGTTTCCTGCACTAACACAATTGCGAAAAGTGGTTTTTCAACACTAACACAAGTGCGAAAAGTGGTTTTTCAACACTAACACAAGTGCGAAAAGTGTTTTTCCACACTAATACAAGTGCAAAAGTGGTTTCCTGCACCAACACAAGTGCGAAAAGTGGTTTTTCAACACTAACACAAGTGCAAAAAGTGGTTTTTCAACACTAACACAAGTGCGAAAAGTGGTTTCGTGCACCAACACAAGTGTGAAAAGTGGTTTTTCAACACTAACACAAGTGTGAATAGTGGTTTTTCAACACTAACACAACTGCGAAAAGTGTTTTTTCCACACTAATACAAGTGCAAAAGTGGTTTCCTGCACCAACACAAGTGCGAAAAGTGGTTTTTCAACACTAACACAAGTGCGAAAAGTGGTTTTTCAACACTAACACAAGTGCGAAAAGTGGTTTTTCAATACTAACACAAGTGCAAAAAGTGGTTTTTCAACACTAACACAAGTGCGAAAAGTGTTTGTCCACACTAATACAAGTGCAAAAGTGGTTTCCTGCACCAACACAAGTGCGAAAAGTGGTTTTTCAACACTAACACAAGTGCGAAAAGTATTTTTTTCCACACTAATACAAGTGCAAAAGTGGTTACCTGCACCAACACAAGTGCGAAAAGTGGTTTTTCAACACTAACACAAGTGCGAAAAGTGGTTTTTCAACACTAACACAAGTGCGAAAAGTGGTTTTTCAACACTAACACAAGTGCGAAAAGTGGTTTTTCAACACTAACACAAGTGCGAAAAGTGGTTTCCTGCACCAACACAAGTGTGAAAAGTGATTTTTCAACACTAACACAAGTGCGAAAAGTGGTTTTTCAACACTAACACAAGTGTGAAAAGTGATTTTTCAACACTAACACAAGTGCGAAAAGTGGTTTTTCAACACTAACACAAGTGCGGAAAGTGGTTTTTCAACACTAACACAAGTGCGAAAAGTATTTTTTTCCACACTAATACAAGTGCAAAAGTGGTTACCTGCACCAACACAAGTGCGAAAAGTGGTTTTTCAACACTAACACAAGTGCGAAAAGTGTTTTTTCCACACTAATACAAGTGCAAAAGTGGTTTTTCAACACTAACACAAGTGCGAAAAGTGTTTGTCCACACTAATACAAGTGCAAAAGTGGTTTCCTGCACCAACACAAGTGCGAAAAGTGGTTTTTCAACACTAACACAAGTGCGAAAAGTGTTTTTCCACACTAATACAAGTGCAAAAGTGGTTTCCTGCACCAACACAAGTGCGAAAAGTGGATTTTCAACACTAACACAAGTGCAAAAAGTGGTTTTTCAACACTAACACAAGTGCGAAAAGTGGTCTTTCAACACTAACACAAGTGCGAAAAGTGTTTTTTCCACACTAATACAAGTGCAAAAGTGGTTTCCTGCACCAACACAAGTGCGAAAAGTGGTTTTTCAACACTAACACAAGTGCGAAAAGTGGTCTTTCAACACTAACACAAGTGCGAAAAGTGTTTTTTCCACACTAATACAAGTGCGAAAAGTGTTTTTCCACACTAATACAAGTGCAAAAGTGGTTTCCTGCACCAACACAAGTGCGAAAAGTGGATTTTCAACACTAACACAAGTGCGAAAAGTGGTCTTTCAACACTAACACAAGTGCGAAAAGTGTTTTTTCCACACTAATACAAGTGCGAAAAGTGTTTTTCCACACTAATACAAGTGCAAAAGTGGTTTCCTGCACCAACACAAGTGCGAAAAGTGGATTTTCAACACTAACACAAGTGCGAAAAGTGGTTTTTCAATACTAACACAAGTGCAAAAAGTGGTTTTTCAACACTAACACAAGTGCGAAAAGTGTTTGTCCACACTAATACAAGTGCAAAAGTGGTTTCCTGCACCAACACAAGTGCGAAAAGTGGTTTTTCAACACTAACACAAGTGCGAAAAGTGTTTTTCCACACTAATACAAGTGCAAAAGTGGTTTCCTGCACCAACACAAGTGCGAAAAGTGGATTTTCAACACTAACACAAGTGCAAAAAGTGGTTTTTCAACACTAACACAAGTGCGAAAAGTGTTTTTTCCACACTAATACAAGTGCAAAAGTGGTTTCCTGCACCAACACAAGTGCGAAAAGTGGTTTTTCAACACTAACACAATTGCGAAAAGTGGTTTTTCAACACTAACACAAGTGCGAAAAGTATTTTTTCCACACTAATACAAGTGCAAAAGTGGTTTCCTGCACCAACACAAGCGCGAAAAGTGGTTTTTCAACACTAACACAAGTGCGAAAAGTGGTTTTTCAACACTAACACAAGTGCGAAAAGTGGTTTTTTAACACTATCACAAGTGCAATAGTGTTTTTTCCACACTAACACAAGTGCGAAAAGTGGTTTTTCAACACTAACACAAGTGTGAAAAGTGTTTTTTCCACACAAATACAAGTGCAAAAGTGGTTTCCTGCACCAACACAAGTGCGAAAAGTGGTTTTTCAACACTAACACAAGTGCGAAAAGTGGTCTTTCAACACTAACACAAGTGCGAAAAGTGTTTTTTCCACACTAATACAAGTGCGAAAAGTGTTTTTCCACACTAATACAAGTGCAAAAGTGGTTTCCTGCACCAACACAAGTGCGAAAAGTGGATTTTCAACACTAACACAAGTGCGAAAAGTGGTTTTTCAATACTAACACAAGTGCAAAAAGTGGTTTTTCAACACTAACACAAGTGCGAAAAGTGTTTGTCCACACTAATACAAGTGCAAAAGTGGTTTCCTGCACCAACACAAGTGCGAAAAGTGGTTTTTCAACACTAACACAAGTGCGAAAAGTGGTTTTTCAACAATAACACAAGTGCGAAAAGTGGTTTTTCAACACTAACACAAGTGCGAAAAGTGTTTTTTCCACACTAATACAACTGCAAAAGTGGTTTCCTGCACTAACACAATTGCGAAAAGTGGTTTTTCAACACTAACACAAGTGCGAAAAGTGGTTTTTCAACACTAACACAAGTGCGAAAAGTGGTCTTTCAACACTAACACAAGTGCGAAAAGTGTTTTTTCCACACTAATACAAGTGCAAAAGTGGTTTCCTGCACCAACACAAGTGCGAAAAGTGGTTTTTCAACACTAACACAAGTGCGAAAAGTGGTTTTTCAATACTAACACAAGTGCAAAAAGTGGTTTTTCAACACTAACACAAGTGCGAAAAGTGGTTTTTCAACACCAACACAAGTGCGAAAAGTGGTTTTTCAACACTAACACAAGTGCGAAAAGTGGTTTTTCCACACTAATACAAGTGCAAAAGTGGTTTCCTGCACCAACACAAGTGCGAAAAGTGGTTTTTCAACACTAACACAATTGCGAAAAGTGGTTTTTCAACACTAACACAAGTGCGAAAAGTATTTTTTCCACACTAATACAAGTGCGAAAAGTGTTTTTCCACACTAATACAAGTGCAAAAGTGGTTTCCTGCACCAACACAAGTGCGAAAAATGGTTTTTCAACACTAACACAAGTGCGAAAAGTGGTCTTTCAACACTAACACAAGTGCGAAAAGTGTTTTTTCCACACTAATACAAGTGCGAAAAGTGTTTTTCCACACTAATACAAGTGCAAAAGTGGTTTCCTGCACCAACACAAGTGCGAAAAGTGGTTTTTCAACACTAACACAAGTGCGAAAAGTGTTTTTCCACACTAATACAAGTGCAAAAGTGGTTTCCTGCACCAACACAAGTGCGAAAAGTGGATTTTCAACACTAACACAAGTGCGAAAAGTGGTTTTTCAACACTAACACAAGTGCGAAAAGTGTTTTTCCACACTAATACAAGTGCAAAAGTGGTTTCCTGCACCAACACAAGTGCGAAAAGTGGATTTTCAACACTAACACAAGTGCAAAAATTGGTTTTTCAACACTAACACAAGTGCGAAAAGTGTTTTTCCACACTAATACAAGTGCAAAAGTGGTTTCCTGCACCAACACAAGTGCGAAAAGTGGATTTTCAACACTAACACAAGTGCAAAAAGTGGTTTTTCAACACTAACACAAGTGCGAAAAGTGTTTTTTCCACACTAATACAAGTGCAAAAGTGGTTTCCTGCACCAACACAAGTGCGAAAAGTGGTTTTTCAACACTAACACAAGTGCGAAAAGTGTTTTTTCAACACTAATACAAGTGCAAAAGTGGTTTCCTGCACCAACACAAGTGCGAAAAGTGGATTTTCAACACTAACACAAGTGCGAAAAGTGGTTTTTCAATACTAACACAAGTGCAAAAAGTGGTTTTTCAACACTAACACAAGTGCGAAAAGTGTTTGTCCACACTAATACAAGTGCAAAAGTGGTTTCCTGCACCAACACAAGTGCGAAAAGTGGTTTTTCAACACTAACACAAGTGCGAAAAGTGTTTTTTCCACACTAATACAACTGCAAAAGTGGTTTCCTGCACTAACACAATTGCAAAAAGTGGTTTTTCAACACTAACACAAGTGCGAAAAGTGGTTTTTCAACACTAACACAAGTGCGAAAAGTGGTTTTTCAACACTATCACAACTGCAAAAAGTGTTTTTTTCCCACTAATACAAAGGCAAAAGTGGTTTCCTGCACCAACACAAGTGCGAAAAGTGGTTTTTCAACACTAACACAAGTGCAAAAAGTGGTTTTTCAACACTAACACAAGTGCGAAAAGTGGTTTCCTGCACCAACACAAGTGTGAAAAGTGATTTTTCAACACTAACACAAGTGCGAAAAGTGGTTTTTCAACACTAACACAAGTGCGGAAAGTGGTTTTTCAACACTAACACAAGTGCGGAAAGTGGTTTTTCAACACTAACACAAGTGCAAAAAGTGGTTTTTCAACACTAACACAAGTGCGAAAAGTGGTTTCGTGCACCAACACAAGTGTGAAAAGTGGTTTTTCAACACTAACACAACTGCGAAAAGTGTTTTTTCCACACTAATACAAGTGCAAAAGTGGTTTCCTGCACCAACACAAGTGCGAAAAGTGGATTTTCAACACTAACACAAGTGCAAAAAGTGGTTTTTCAACACTAACACAAGTGCGAAAAGTGTTTTTTCCACACTAATACAAGTGCAAAAGTGGTTTCCTGCACCAACACAAGTGCGAAAAGTGGTTTTTCAACACTAACACAAGTGCGAAAAGTGGTCTTTCAACACTAACACAAGTGCGAAAAGTGTTTTTTCCACACTAATACAAGTGCGAAAAGTGTTTTTCCACACTAATACAAGTGCAAAAGTGGTTTCCTGCACCAACACAAGTGCGAAAAGTGGATTTTCAACACTAACACAAGTGCGAAAAGTGGTTTTTCAATACTAACACAAGTGCAAAAAGTGGTTTTTCAACACTAACACAAGTGCGAAAAGTGTTTGTCCACACTAATACAAGTGCAAAAGTGGTTTCCTGCACCAACACAAGTGCGAAAAGTGGTTTTTCAACACTAACACAAGTGCGAAAAGTGTTTTTCCACACTAATACAAGTGCAAAAGTGGTTTCCTGCACCAACACAAGTGCGAAAAGTGGATTTTCAACACTAACACAAGTGCAAAAAGTGGTTTTTCAACACTAACACAAGTGTGAAAAGTGTTTTTTCCACACAAATACAAGTGCAAAAGTGGTTTCCTGCACCAACACAAGTACGAAAAGTGGTTTTTCAACACTAACACAAGTGCGAAAAGTGGTTTTTCAACACTAACACAAGTGCGAAAAGTGGTCTTTCAACACTAACACAAGTGCGAAAAGTGTTTTTTCCACACTAATACAAGTGCAAAAGTGGTTTCCTGCACCAACACAAGTGCGAAAAGTGGTTTTTCAACACTAACACAAGTGCGAAAAGTGTTTTTCCACACTAATACAAGTGCAAAAGTGGTTTCCTGCACCAACACAAGTGCGAAAAGTGTTTTTTCAACACTAACACAAGTGCGAAAAGTGGTCTTTCAACACTAACACAAGTGCGAAAAGTGTTTTTTCCACACTAATACAAGTGCGAAAAGTGTTTTTCCACACTAATACAAGTGCAAAAGTGGTTTCCTGCACCAACACAAGTGCGAAAAGTGGATTTTCAACACTAACACAAGTGCGAAAAGTGGTTTTTCAATACTAACACAAGTGCAAAAAGTGGTTTTTCAACACTAACACAAGTGCGAAAAGTGTTTGTCCACACTAATACAAGTGCAAAAGTGGTTTCCTGCACCAACACAAGTGCAAAAAGTGGTTTTTCAACACTAACACAAGTGCGAAAAGTGTTTTTTCCACACTAATACAAGTGCAAAAGTGGTTTCCTGCACCAACACAAGTGCGAAAAGTGGTTTTTCAACACTAACACAATTGCGAAAAGTGGTTTTTCAACACTAACACAAGTGCGAAAAGTATTTTTTCCACACTAATACAAGTGCAAAAGTGGTTTCCTGCACCAACACAAGTGCGAAAAGTGGTTTTTCAACACTAACACAAGTGCGAAAAGTGGTTTTTCAACACTAACACAAGTGCGAAAAGTGGTTTTTTAACACTATCACAAGTGCAATAGTGTTTTTTCCACACTAACACAAGTGCGAAAAGTGGTTTTTCAACACTAACACAAGTGTGAAAAGTGTTTTTTCCACACAAATACAAGTGCAAAAGTGGTTTCCTGCACCAACACAAGTACGAAAAGTGGTTTTTCAACACTAACACAAGTGCGAAAAGTGGTTTTTCAACACTAACACAAGTGCGAAAAGTGGTCTTTCAACACTAACACAAGTGCGAAAAGTGTTTTTTCCACACTAATACAAGTGCAAAAGTGGTTTCCTGCACCAACACAAGTGCGAAAAGTGGTTTTTCAACACTAACACAAGTGCGAAAAGTGGTTTTTCAACAATAACACAAGTGCGAAAAGTGGTTTTTCAACACTAACACAAGTGCGAAAAGTGTTTTTTCCACACTAATACAACTGCAAAAGTGGTTTCCTGCACTAACACAATTGCGAAAAGTGGTTTTTCAACACTAACACAAGTGCGAAAAGTGGTTTTTCAACACTAACACAAGTGCGAAAAGTGGTTTTTCAACACTAACACAAGTGCGAAAAGTGGTTTTTCAACACTAACACAAGAGCGAAAAGTGGTTTTTCAACACTAACACAAGTGCGAAAAGTGTTTTTTCCACACTAATACAACTGCAAAAGTGGTTTCCTGCACTAACACAATTGCAAAAAGTGGTTTTTCAACACTAACACAAGTGCGAAAAGTGGTTTTTCAACACTATCACAACTGCAAAAAGTGTTTTTTTCCCACTAATACAAAGGCAAAAGTGGTTTCCTGCACCAACACAAGTGCGAAAAGTGGTTTTTCAACACTAACACAAGTGCAAAAAGTGGTTTTTCAACACTAACACAAGTGCGAAAAGTGGTTTCCTGCACCAACACAAGTGTGAAAAGTGATTTTTCAACACTAACACAAGTGCGAAAAGTGGTTTTTCAACACTAACACAAGTGCGGAAAGTGGTTTTTCAACACTAACACAAGTGCGAAAAGTATTTTTTTCCACACTAATACAAGTGCAAAAGTGGTTACCTGCACCAACACAAGTGCGAAAAGTGGTTTTTCAACACTAACACAAGTGCGAAAAGTGGTTTTTCAACACTAACACAAGTGCGAAAAGTGGTTTTTCAATACTAACACAAGTGCAAAAAGTGGTTTTTCAACACTAACACAAGTGCAAAAAGTGTTTGTCCACACTAATACAAGTGCAAAAGTGGTTTCCTGCACCAACACAAGTGCGAAAAGTGGTTTTTCAACACTAACACAAGTGCGAAAAGTGTTTTTCCACACTAATACAAGTGCAAAAGTGGTTTCCTGCACCAACACAAGTGCGAAAAGTGGTTTTTCAACACTAACACAAGTGCAAAAAGTGGTTTTTCAACACTAACACAAGTGCGAAAAGTGGTTTCGTGCACCAACACAAGTGTGAAAAGTGGTTTTTCAACACTAACACAAGTGTGAATAGTGGTTTTTCAACACTAACACAACTGCGAAAAGTGTTTTTTCCACACTAATACAAGTGCAAAAGTGGTTTCCTGCACCAACACAAGTGCGAAAAGTGGTT
The DNA here is from genome assembly GCF_964187855.1 of Myxine glutinosa. Lineage (NCBI taxonomy): Eukaryota > Metazoa > Chordata > Myxini > Myxiniformes > Myxinidae > Myxine > Myxine glutinosa. The sequence continues at coordinate 205,476 of NW_027616365.1, read as the reverse complement.
TTTCAACACTAACACAAGTGCGAAAAGTGGTTTTTCAACACTAACACAAGTGCGAAAAGTGGTTTTTCAATACTAACACAAGTGCAAAAAGTGGTTTTTCAACACTAACACAAGTGCGAAAAGTGTTTGTCCACACTAATACAAGTGCAAAAGTGGTTTCCTGCACCAACACAAGTGCGAAAAGTGGTTTTTCAACACTAACACAAGTGCGAAAAGTATTTTTTTCCACACTAATACAAGTGCAAAAGTGGTTACCTGCACCAACACAAGTGCGAAAAGTGGTTTTTCAACACTAACACAAGTGGAAAAGTGGTTTTTCAACACTAACACAAGTGCGAAAAGTGGTTTTTCAACACTAACACAAGTGCGAAAAGTGGTTTTTCAACACTAACACAAGTGCGAAAAGTGGTTTCCTGCACCAACACAAGTGTGAAAAGTGATTTTTCAACACTAACACAAGTGCGAAAAGTGGTTTTTCAACACTAACACAAGTGCGGAAAGTGGTTTTTCAACACTAACACAAGTGCGAAAAGTGGTTTTTCAACACTAACACAAGTGCGAAAAGTGGTTTTTCAACACTAACACAAGTGCGAAAAGTGGTTTTTCAACACTAACACAAGAGCGAAAAGTGGTTTTTCAACACTAACACAAGTGTGAAAAGTGTTTTTTCCACACTAATACAACTGCAAAAGTGGTTTCCTGCACTAACACAATTGCAAAAAGTGGTTTTTCAACACTAACACAAGTGCGAAAAGTGGTTTTTCAACACTATCACAACTGCAAAAAGTGTTTTTTTCCCACTAATACAAAGGCAAAAGTGGTTTCCTGCACCAACACAAGTGCGAAAAGTGGTTTTTCAACACTAACACAAGTGCAAAAAGTGGTTTTTCAACACTAACACAAGTGCGAAAAGTGGTTTCCTGCACCAACACAAGTGTGAAAAGTGATTTTTCAACACTAACACAAGTGCGAAAAGTGGTTTTTCAACACTAACACAAGTGCGGAAAGTGGTTTTTCAACACTAACACAAGTGCGAAAAGTATTTTTTTCCACACTAATACAAGTGCAAAAGTGGTTACCTGCACCAACACAAGTGCGAAAAGTGGTTTTTCAACACTAACACAAGTGCGAAAAGTGGTTTTTCAACACTAACACAAGTGCGAAAAGTGGTTTTTCAATACTAACACAAGTGCAAAAAGTGGTTTTTCAACACTAACACAAGTGCAAAAAGTGTTTGTCCACACTAATACAAGTGCAAAAGTGGTTTCCTGCACCAACACAAGTGCGAAAAGTGGTTTTTCAACACTAACACAAGTGCGAAAAGTGTTTTTCCACACTAATACAAGTGCAAAAGTGGTTTCCTGCACCAACACAAGTGCGAAAAGTGGTTTTTCAACACTAACACAAGTGCAAAAAGTGGTTTTTCAACACTAACACAAGTGCGAAAAGTGGTTTCGTGCACCAACACAAGTGTGAAAAGTGGTTTTTCAACACTAACACAAGTGTGAATAGTGGTTTTTCAACACTAACACAACTGCGAAAAGTGTTTTTTCCACACTAATACAAGTGCAAAAGTGGTTTCCTGCACCAACACAAGTGCGAAAAGTGGTTTTTCAACACTAACACAAGTGCGAAAAGTGGTTTTTCAACACTAACACAAGTGCGAAAAGTGGTTTTTCAATACTAACACAAGTGCAAAAAGTGGTTTTTCAACACTAACACAAGTGCGAAAAGTGTTTGTCCACACTAATACAAGTGCAAAAGTGGTTTCCTGCACCAACACAAGTGCGAAAAGTGGTTTTTCAACACTAACACAAGTGCGAAAAGTATTTTTTTCCACACTAATACAAGTGCAAAAGTGGTTACCTGCACCAACACAAGTGCGAAAAGTGGTTTTTCAACACTAACACAAGTGCGAAAAGTGGTTTTTCAACACTAACACAAGTGCGAAAAGTGGTTTTTCAACACTAACACAAGTGCGAAAAGTGGTTTTTCAACACTAACACAAGTGCGAAAAGTGGTTTCCTGCACCAACACAAGTGTGAAAAGTGATTTTTCAACACTAACACAAGTGCGAAAAGTGGTTTTTCAACACTAACACAAGTGCGGAAAGTGGTTTTTCAACACTAACACAAGTGCGAAAAGTGGTTTTTCAACACTATCACAACTGCAAAAAGTGTTTTTTTCCCACTAATACAAAGGCAAAAGTGGTTTCCTGCACCAACACAAGTGCGAAAAGTGGTTTTTCAACACTAACACAAGTGCGAAAAGTGGTTTTTCCACACTAATACAAGTGCAAAAGTGGTTTCCTGCACCAACACAAGTGCGAAAAGTGGTTTTTCAACACTAACACAAGTGCGAAAAGTGGTTTTTCAACACTAACACAAGAGCGAAAAGTGGTTTTTCAACACTAACACAAGTGCGAAAAGTGTTTTTTCCACACTAATACAACTGCAAAAGTGGTTTCCTGCACTAACACAATTGCAAAAAGTGGTTTTTCAACACTAACACAAGTGCGAAAAGTGGTTTTTCAACACTAACACAAGTGCGAAAAGTGGTTTTTCAACACTATCACAACTGCAAAAAGTGTTTTTTTCCCACTAATACAAAGGCAAAAGTGGTTTCCTGCACCAACACAAGTGCAAAAAGTGGTTTTTCAACACTAACACAAGTGCAAAAAGTGGTTTTTCAACACTAACACAAGTGCGAAAAGTGGTTTCCTGCACCAACACAAGTGTGAAAAGTGATTTTTCAACACTAACACAAGTGCGAAAAGTGGTTTTTCAACACTAACACAAGTGCGAAAAGTGGTTTTTCAACACTATCACAACTGCAAAAAGTGTTTTTTTCCCACTAATACAAAGGCAAAAGTGGTTTCCTGCACCAACACAAGTGCGAAAAGTGGTTTTTCAACACTAACACAAGTGCAAAAAGTGGTTTTTCAACACTAACACAAGTGTGAAAAGTGATTTTTCCACACTAATACAAGTGCGAAAAGTGTTTTTCCACACTAATACAAGTGCAAAAGTGGTTTCCTGCACCAACACAAGTGCGAAAAGTGGATTTTCAACACTAACACAAGTGCGAAAAGTGGTTTTTCAATACTAACACAAGTGCAAAAAGTGGTTTTTCAACACTAACACAAGTGCGAAAAGTGTTTGTCCACACTAATACAAGTGCAAAAGTGGTTTCCTGCACCAACACAAGTGCGAAAAGTGGTTTTTCAACACTAACACAAGTGCGAAAAGTGTTTTTCCACACTAATACAAGTGCAAAAGTGGTTTCCTGCACCAACACAAGTGCGAAAAGTGGATTTTCAACACTAACACAAGTGCAAAAAGTGGTTTTTCAACACTAACACAAGTGCGAAAAGTGTTTTTTCCACACTAATACAAGTGCAAAAGTGGTTTCCTGCACCAACACAAGTGCGAAAAGTGGTTTTTCAACACTAACACAATTGCGAAAAGTGGTTTTTCAACACTAACACAAGTGCGAAAAGTATTTTTTCCACACTAATACAAGTGCAAAAGTGGTTTCCTGCACCAACACAAGTGCGAAAAGTGGTTTTTCAACACTAACACAAGTGCGAAAAGTGGTTTTTCAACACTAACACAAGTGCGAAAAGTGGTTTTTTAACACTATCACAAGTGCAATAGTGTTTTTTCCACACTAACACAAGTGCGAAAAGTGGTTTTTCAACACTAACACAAGTGTGAAAAGTGTTTTTTCCACACAAATACAAGTGCAAAAGTGGTTTCCTGCACCAACACAAGTGCGAAAAGTGGTTTTTCAACACTAACACAAGTGCGAAAAGTGGTCTTTCAACACTAACACAAGTGCGAAAAGTGTTTTTTCCACAATAATACAAGTGCGAAAAGTGTTTTTCCACACTAATACAAGTGCAAAAGTGGTTTCCTGCACCAACACAAGTGCGAAAAGTGGATTTTCAACACTAACACAAGTGCGAAAAGTGGTTTTTCAATACTAACACAAGTGCAAAAAGTGGTTTTTCAACACTAACACAAGTGCGAAAAGTGTTTGTCCACACTAATACAAGTGCAAAAGTGGTTTCCTGCACCAACACAAGTGCGAAAAGTGGTTTTTCAACACTAACACAAGTGCGAAAAGTGTTTTTCCACACTAATACAAGTGCAAAAGTGGTTTCCTGCACCAACACAAGTGCGAAAAGTGGATTTTCAACACTAACACAAGTGCAAAAAGTGGTTTTTCAACACTAACACAAGTGCGAAAAGTGTTTTTTCCACACTAATACAAGTGCAAAAGTGGTTTCCTGCACCAACACAAGTGCGAAAAGTGGTTTTTCAACACTAACACAATTGCGAAAAGTGGTTTTTCAACACTAACACAAGTGCGAAAAGTATTTTTTCCACACTAATACAAGTGCAAAAGTGGTTTCCTGCACCAACACAAGTGCGAAAAGTGGTTTTTCAACACTAACACAAGTGCGAAAAGTGGTTTTTCAACACTAACACAAGTGCGAAAAGTGGTTTTTTAACACTATCACAAGTGCAATAGTGTTTTTTCCACACTAATACAAGTGCGAAAAGTGTTTTTCCACACTAATACAAGTGCAAAAGTGGTTTCCTGCACCAACACAAGTGCGAAAAGTGGATTTTCAACACTAACACAAGTGCGAAAAGTGGTTTTTCAATACTAACACAAGTGCAAAAAGTGGTTTTTCAACACTAACACAAGTGCGAAAAGTGTTTGTCCACACTAATACAAGTGCAAAAGTGGTTTCCTGCACCAACACAAGTGCGAAAAGTGGTTTTTCAACACTAACACAAGTGCGAAAAGTGGTTTTTCAACAATAACACAAGTGCGAAAAGTGGTTTTTCAACACTAACACAAGTGCGAAAAGTGTTTTTTCCACACTAATACAACTGCAAAAGTGGTTTCCTGCACTAACACAATTGCGAAAAGTGGTTTTTCAACACTAACACAAGTGCGAAAAGTGGTTTTTCAACACTAACACAAGTGCGAAAAGTGGTCTTTCAACACTAACACAAGTGCGAAAAGTGTTTTTTCCACACTAATACAAGTGCAAAAGTGGTTTCCTGCACCAACACAAGTGCGAAAAGTGGTTTTTCAACACTAACACAAGTGCGAAAAGTGGTTTTTCAATACTAACACAAGTGCAAAAAGTGGTTTTTCAACACTAACACAAGTGCGAAAAGTGGTTTTTCAACACCAACACAAGTGCGAAAAGTGGTTTTTCAACACTAACACAAGTGCGAAAAGTGGTTTTTCCACACTAATACAAGTGCAAAAGTGGTTTCCTGCACCAACACAAGTGCGAAAAGTGGTTTTTCAACACTAACACAATTGCGAAAAGTGGTTTTTCAACACTAACACAAGTGCGAAAAGTATTTTTTCCACACTAATACAAGTGCGAAAAGTGTTTTTCCACACTAATACAAGTGCAAAAGTGGTTTCCTGCACCAACACAAGTGCGAAAAGTGGTTTTTCAACACTAACACAAGTGCGAAAAGTGGTCTTTCAACACTAACACAAGTGCGAAAAGTGTTTTTTCCACACTAATACAAGTGCGAAAAGTGTTTTTCCACACTAATACAAGTGCAAAAGTGGTTTCCTGCACCAACACAAGTGCGAAAAGTGGTTTTTCAACACTAACACAAGTGCGAAAAGTGTTTTTCCACACTAATACAAGTGCAAAAGTGGTTTCCTGCACCAACACAAGTGCGAAAAGTGGATTTTCAACACTAACACAAGTGCGAAAAGTGGTTTTTCAACACTAACACAAGTGCGAAAAGTGTTTTTCCACACTAATACAAGTGCAAAAGTGGTTTCCAGCACCAACACAAGTGCGAAAAGTGGATTTTCAACACTAACACAAGTGCAAAAAGTGGTTTTTCAACACTAACACAAGTGCGAAAAGTGTTTTTTCCACACTAATACAAGTGCAAAAGTGGTTTCCTGCACCAACACAAGTGCGAAAAGTGGTTTTTCAACACTAACACAAGTGCGAAAAGTGTTTTTTCAACACTAATACAAGTGCAAAAGTGGTTTCCTGCACCAACACAAGTGCGAAAAGTGGATTTTCAACACTAACACAAGTGCGAAAAGTGGTTTTTAAATACTAACACAAGTGCAAAAGTGGTTTTTCAACACTAACACAAGTGCGAAAAGTGTTTGTCCACACTAATACAAGTGCAAAAGTGGTTTCCTGCACCAACACAAGTGCGAAAAGTGGTTTTTCAACACTAACACAAGTGCGAAAAGTGTTTTTTCCACACTAATACAACTGCAAAAGTGGTTTCCTGCACTAACACAATTGCAAAAAGTGGTTTTTCAACACTAACACAAGTGCGAAAAGTGGTTTTTCAACACTAACACAAGTGCGAAAAGTGGTTTTTCAACACTATCACAACTGCAAAAAGTGTTTTTTTCCCACTAATACAAAGGCAAAAGTGGTTTCCTGCACCAACACAAGTGCGAAAAGTGGTTTTTCAACACTAACACAAGTGCAAAAAGTGGTTTTTCAACACTAACACAAGTGCGAAAAGTGGTTTCCTGCACCAACACAAGTGTGAAAAGTGATTTTTCAACACTAACACAAGTGCGAAAAGTGGTTTTTCAACACTAACACAAGTGCGGAAAGTGGTTTTTCAACACTAACACAAGTGCAAAAAGTGGTTTTTCAACACTAACACAAGTGCGAAAAGTGGTTTCGTGCACCAACACAAGTGTGAAAAGTGGTTTTTCAACACTAACACAAGTGTGAATAGTGGTTTTTCAACACTAACACAACTGCGAAAAGTGTTTTTTCCACACTAATACAAGTGCAAAAGTGGTTTCCTGCACCAACACAAGTGCGAAAAGTGGTTTTTCAACACTAACACAAGTGCGAAAAGTGTTTTTCCACACTAATACAAGTGCAAAAGTGGTTTCCTGCACCAACACAAGTGCGAAAAGTGGATTTTCAACACTAACACAAGTGCAAAAAGTGGTTTTTCAACACTAACACAAGTGCGAAAAGTGTTTTTTCCACACTAATACAAGTGCAAAAGTGGTTTCCTGCACCAACACAAGTGCGAAAAGTGGTTTTTCAACACTAACACAATTGCGAAAAGTGGTTTTTCAACACTAACACAAGTGCGAAAAGTATTTTTTCCACACTAATACAAGTGCAAAAGTGGTTTCCTGCACCAACACAAGTGCGAAAAGTGGTTTTTCAACACTAACACAAGTGCGAAAAGTGGTTTTTCAACACTAACACAAGTGCGAAAAGTGGTTTTTTAACACTATCACAAGTGCAATAGTGTTTTTTCCACACTAACACAAGTGCGAAAAGTGGTTTTTCAACACTAACACAAGTGTGAAAAGTGTTTTTTCCACACAAATACAAGTGCAAAAGTGGTTTCCTGCACCAACACAAGTGCGAAAAGTGGTTTTTCAACACTAACACAAGTGCGAAAAGTGGTCTTTCAACACTAACACAAGTGCGAAAAGTGTTTTTTCCACACTAATACAAGTGCGAAAAGTGTTTTTCCACACTAATACAAGTGCAAAAGTGGTTTCCTGCACCAACACAAGTGCGAAAAGTGGATTTTCAACACTAACACAAGTGCGAAAAGTGGTTTTTCAATACTAACACAAGTGCAAAAAGTGGTTTTTCAACACTAACACAAGTGCGAAAAGTGTTTGTCCACACTAATACAAGTGCAAAAGTGGTTTCCTGCACCAACACAAGTGCGAAAAGTGGTTTTTCAACACTAACACAAGTGCGAAAAGTGTTTTTCCACACTAATACAAGTGCAAAAGTGGTTTCCTGCACCAACACAAGTGCGAAAAGTGGTTTTTCAACACTAACACAAGTGCGAAAAGTGGTTTTTCAACACTAACATAAGTGCGAAAAGTGTTTTTCCACACTAATACAAGTGCAAAAGTGGTTTCCTGCACCAACACAAGTGCGAAAAGTGGATTTTCAACACTAACACAAGTGCAAAAAGTGGTTTTTCAACACTAACACAAGTGCAAAAAGTGGTTTTTCAACACTAACACAAGTGTGAAAAGTGTTTTTTCCACACAAATACAAGTGCAAAAGTGGTTTCCTGCACCAACACAAGTACGAAAAGTGGTTTTTCAACACTAACACAAGTGCGAAAAGTGGTTTTTCAACACTAACACAAGTGCGAAAAGTGGTCTTTCAACACTAACACAAGTGCGAAAAGTGTTTTTTCCACACTAATACAAGTGCAAAAGTGGTTTCCTGCACCAACACAAGTGCGAAAAGTGGTTTTTCAACACTAACACAAGTGCGAAAAGTGTTTTTCCACACTAATACAAGTGCAAAAGTGGTTTCCTGCACCAACACAAGTGCGAAAAGTGGTTTTTCAACACTAACACAAGTGCGAAAAGTGGTCTTTCAACACTAACACAAGTGCGAAAAGTGTTTTTTCCACACTAATACAAGTGCGAAAAGTGTTTTTCCACACTAATACAAGTGCAAAAGTGGTTTCCTGCACCAACACAAGTGCGAAAAGTGGATTTTCAACACTAACACAAGTGCGAAAAGTGGTTTTTCAATACTAACACAAGTGCAAAAAGTGGTTTTTCAACACTAACACAAGTGCGAAAAGTGTTTGTCCACACTAATACAAGTGCAAAAGTGGTTTCCTGCACCAACACAAGTGCAAAAAGTGGTTTTTCAACACTAACACAAGTGCGAATAGTGTTTTTTCCACACTAATACAAGTGCAAAAGTGGTTTCCTGCACCAACACAAGTGCGAAAAGTGGTTTTTCAACACTAACACAATTGCGAAAAGTGGTTTTTCAACACTAACACAAGTGCGAAAAGTATTTTTTCCACACTAATACAAGTGCAAAAGTGGTTTCCTGCACCAACACAAGTGCGAAAAGTGGTTTTTCAACACTAACACAAGTGCGAAAAGTGGTTTTTCAACACTAACACAAGTGCGAAAAGTGGTTTTTTAACACTATCACAAGTGCAATAGTGTTTTTTCCACACTAACACAAGTGCGAAAAGTGGTTTTTCAACACTAACACAAGTGTGAAAAGTGTTTTTTCCACACAAATACAAGTGCAAAAGTGGTTTCCTGCACCAACACAAGTACGAAAAGTGGTTTTTCAACACTAACACAAGTGCGAAAAGTGGTTTTTCAACACTAACACAAGTGCGAAAAGTGGTCTTTCAACACTAACACAAGTGCGAAAAGTGTTTTTTCCACACTAATACAAGTGCAAAAGTGGTTTCCTGCACCAACACAAGTGCGAAAAGTGGTTTTTCAACACTAACACAAGTGCGAAAAGTGGTTTTTCAACAATAACACAAGTGCGAAAAGTGGTTTTTCAACACTAACACAAGTGCGAAAAGTGTTTTTTCCACACTAATACAACTGCAAAAGTGGTTTCCTGCACTAACACAATTGCGAAAAGTGGTTTTTCAACACTAACACAAGTGCGAAAAGTGGTTTTTCAACACTAACACAAGTGCGAAAAGTGGTTTTTCAACACTAACACAAGTGCGAAAAGTGGTTTTTCAACACTAACACAAGAGCGAAAAGTGGTTTTTCAACACTAACACAAGTGCGAAAAGTGTTTTTTCCACACTAATACAACTGCAAAAGTGGTTTCCTGCACTAACACAATTGCAAAAAGTGGTTTTTCAACACTAACACAAGTGCGAAAAGTGGTTTTTCAACACTAACACAAGTGCGAAAAGTGGTTTTTCAACACTATCACAACTGCAAAAAGTGTTTTTTTCCCACTAATACAAAGGCAAAAGTGGTTTCCTGCACCAACACAAGTGCGAAAAGTGGTTTTTCAACACTAACACAAGTGCAAAAAGTGGTTTTTCAACACTAACACAAGTGCGAAAAGTGGTTTCCTGCACCAACACAAGTGTGAAAAGTGATTTTTCAACACTAACACAAGTGCGAAAAGTGGTTTTTCAACACTAACACAAGTGCGGAAAGTGGTTTTTCAACACTAACACAAGTGCGAAAAGTATTTTTTTCCACACTAATACAAGTGCAAAAGTGGTTACCTGCACCAAGACAAGTGCGAAAAGTGGTTTTTCAACACTAACACAAGTGCGAAAAGTGGTTTTTCAACACTAACACAAGTGCGAAAAGTGGTTTTTCAACACTAACACAAGTGCGAAAAGTGGTCTTTCAACACTAACACAAGTGCGAAAAGTGTTTTTTCCACACTAATACAAGTGCAAAAGTGGTTTCCTGCACCAACACAAGTGCGAAAAGTGGTTTTTCAACACTAACACAAGTGCGAAAAGTGTTTTTCCACACTAATACAAGTGCAAAAGTGGTTTCCTGCACCAACACAAGTGCGAAAAGTGGTTTTTCAACACTAACACAAGTGCGAAAAGTGGTCTTTCAACACTAACACAAGTGCGAAAAGTGTTTTTTCCACACTAATACAAGTGCGAAAAGTGTTTTTCCACACTAATACAAGTGCAAAAGTGGTTTCCTGCACCAACACAAGTGCGAAAAGTGGATTTTCAACACTAACACAAGTGCGAAAAGTGGTTTTTCAATACTAACACAAGTGCAAAAAGTGGTTTTTCAACACTAACACAAGTGCGAAAAGTGTTTGTCCACACTAATACAAGTGCAAAAGTGGTTTCCTGCACCAACACAAGTGCAAAAAGTGGTTTTTCAACACTAACACAAGTGCGAATAGTGTTTTTTCCACACTAATACAAGTGCAAAAGTGGTTTCCTGCACCAACACAAGTGCGAAAAGTGGTTTTTCAACACTAACACAATTGCGAAAAGTGGTTTTTCAACACTAACACAAGTGCGAAAAGTATTTTTTCCACACTAATACAAGTGCAAAAGTGGTTTCCTGCACCAACACAAGTGCGAAAAGTGGTTTTTCAACACTAACACAAGTGCGAAAAGTGGTTTTTCAACACTAACACAAGTGCGAAAAGTGGTTTTTTAACACTATCACAAGTGCAATAGTGTTTTTTCCACACTAACACAAGTGCGAAAAGTGGTTTTTCAACACTAACACAAGTGTGAAAAGTGTTTTTTCCACACAAATACAAGTGCAAAAGTGGTTTCCTGCACCAACACAAGTACGAAAAGTGGTTTTTCAACACTAACACAAGTGCGAAAAGTGGTTTTTCAACACTAACACAAGTGCGAAAAGTGGTCTTTCAACACTAACACAAGTGCGAAAAGTGTTTTTTCCACACTAATACAAGTGCAAAAGTGGTTTCCTGCACCAACACAAGTGCGAAAAGTGGTTTTTCAACACTAACACAAGTGCGAAAAGTGGTTTTTCAACAATAACACAAGTGCGAAAAGTGGTTTTTCAACACTAACACAAGTGCGAAAAGTGTTTTTTCCACACTAATACAACTGCAAAAGTGGTTTCCTGCACTAACACAATTGCGAAAAGTGGTTTTTCAACACTAACACAAGTGCGAAAAGTGGTTTTTCAACACTAACACAAGTGCGAAAAGTGGTTTTTCAACACTAACACAAGTGCGAAAAGTGGTTTTTCAACACTAACACAAGAGCGAAAAGTGGTTTTTCAACACTAACACAAGTGCGAAAAGTGTTTTTTCCACACTAATACAACTGCAAAAGTGGTTTCCTGCACTAACACAATTGCAAAAAGTGGTTTTTCAACACTAACACAAGTGCGAAAAGTGGTTTTTCAACACTAACACAAGTGCGAAAAGTGGTTTTTCAACACTATCACAACTGCAAAAAGTGTTTTTTTCCCACTAATACAAAGGCAAAAGTGGTTTCCTGCACCAACACAAGTGCGAAAAGTGGTTTTTCAACACTAACACAAGTGCAAAAAGTGGTTTTTCAACACTAACACAAGTGCGAAAAGTGGTTTCCTGCACCAACACAAGTGTGAAAAGTGATTTTTCAACACTAACACAAGTGCGAAAAGTGGTTTTTCAACACTAACACAAGTGCGGAAAGTGGTTTTTCAACACTAACACAAGTGCGAAAAGTATTTTTTTTCCACACTAATACAAGTGCAAAAGTGGTTACCTGCACCAACACAAGTGCGAAAAGTGGTTTTTCAACACTAACACAAGTGCGAAAAGTGGTTTTTCAACACTAACACAAGTGCGAAAAGTGGTTTTTCAATACTAACACAAGTGCAAAAAGTGGTTTTTCAACACTAACACAAGTGCAAAAAGTGTTTGTCCACACTAATACAAGTGCAAAAGTGGTTTCCTGCACCAACACAAGTGCGAAAAGTGGTTTTTCAACACTAACACAAGTGCGAAAAGTGTTTTTCCACACTAATACAAGTGCAAAAGTGGTTTCCTGCACCAACACAAGTGCGAAAAGTGGTTTTTCAACACTAACACAAGTGCAAAAAGTGGTTTTTCAACACTAACACAAGTGCGAAAAGTGGTTTCGTGCACCAACACAAGTGTGAAAAGTGGTTTTTCAACACTAACACAAGTGTGAATAGTGGTTTTTCAACACTAACACAACTGCGAAAAGTGTTTTTTCCACACTAATACAAGTGCAAAAGTGGTTTCCTGCACCAACACAAGTGCGAAAAGTGGTTTTTCAACACTAACACAAGTGCGAAAAGTGGTTTTTCAACACTAACACAAGTGCGAAAAGTGGTTTTTCAATACTAACACAAGTGCAAAAAGTGGTTTTTCAACACTAACACAAGTGCGAAAAGTGTTTGTCCACACTAATACAAGTGCAAAAGTGGTTTCCTGCACCAACACAAGTGCGAAAAGTGGTTTTTCAACACTAACACAAGTGCGAAAAGTATTTTTTTCCACACTAATACAAGTGCAAAAGTGGTTACCTGCACCAACACAAGTGCGAAAAGTGGTTTTTCAACACTAACACAAGTGCGAAAAGTGGTTTTTCAACACTAACACAAGTGCGAAAAGTGGTTTTTCAACACTAACACAAGTGCGAAAAGTGGTTTTTCAACACTAACACAAGTGCGAAAAGTGGTTTCCTGCACCAACACAAGTGTGAAAAGTGATTTTTCAACACTAACACAAGTGCGAAAAGTGGTTTTTCAACACTAACACAAGTGCGGAAAGTGGTTTTTCAACACTAACACAAGTGCGAAAAGTGGTTTTTCAACACTATCACAACTGCAAAAAGTGTTTTTTTCCCACTAATACAAAGGCAAAAGTGGTTTCCTGCACCAACACAAGTGCGAAAAGTGGTTTTTCAACACTAACACAAGTGCGAAAAGTGGTTTTTCCACACTAATACAAGTGCAAAAGTGGTTTCCTGCACCAACACAAGTGCGAAAAGTGGTTTTTCAACACTAACACAAGTGCGAAAAGTGGTTTTTCAACACTAACACAAGAGCGAAAAGTGGTTTTTCAACACTAACACAAGTGCGAAAAGTGTTTTTTCCACACTAATACAACTGCAAAAGTGGTTTCCTGCACTAACACAATTGCAAAAAGTGGTTTTTCAACACTAACACAAGTGCGAAAAGTGGTTTTTCAACACTAACACAAGTGCGAAAAGTGGTTTTTCAACACTATCACAACTGCAAAAAGTGTTTTTTTCCCACTAATACAAAGGCAAAAGTGGTTTCCTGCACCAACACAAGTGCGAAAAGTGGTTTTTCAACACTAACACAAGTGCAAAAAGTGGTTTTTCAACACTAACACAAGTGCGAAAAGTGGTTTCCTGCACCAACACAAGTGTGAAAAGTGATTTTTCAACACTAACACAAGTGCGAAAAGTGGTTTTTCAACACTAACACAAGTGCGAAAAGTGGTTTTTCAACACTATCACAACTGCAAAAAGTGTTTTTTTCCCACTAATACAAAGGCAAAAGTGGTTTCCTGCACCAACACAAGTGCGAAAAGTGGTTTTTCAACACTAACACAAGTGCAAAAAGTGGTTTTTCAACACTAACACAAGTGTGAAAAGTGATTTTTCCACACTAATACAAGTGCGAAAAGTGTTTTTCCACACTAATACAAGTGCAAAAGTGGTTTCCTGCACCAACACAAGTGCGAAAAGTGGATTTTCAACACTAACACAAGTGCGAAAAGTGGTTTTTCAATACTAACACAAGTGCAAAAAGTGGTTTTTCAACACTAACACAAGTGCGAAAAGTGTTTGTCCACACTAATACAAGTGCAAAAGTGGTTTCCTGCACCAACACAAGTGCGAAAAGTGGTTTTTCAACACTAACACAAGTGCGAAAAGTGTTTTTCCACACTAATACAAGTGCAAAAGTGGTTTCCTGCACCAACACAAGTGCGAAAAGTGGATTTTCAACACTAACACAAGTGCAAAAAGTGGTTTTTCAACACTAACACAAGTGCGAAAAGTGTTTTTTCCACACTAATACAAGTGCAAAAGTGGTTTCCTGCACCAACACAAGTGCGAAAAGTGGTTTTTCAACACTAACACAATTGCGAAAAGTGGTTTTTCAACACTAACACAAGTGCGAAAAGTATTTTTTCCACACTAATACAAGTGCAAAAGTGGTTTCCTGCACCAACACAAGTGCGAAAAGTGGTTTTTCAACACTAACACAAGTGCGAAAAGTGGTTTTTCAACACTAACACAAGTGCGAAAAGTGGTTTTTTAACACTATCACAAGTGCAATAGTGTTTTTTCCACACTAACACAAGTGCGAAAAGTGGTTTTTCAACACTAACACAAGTGTGAAAAGTGTTTTTTCCACACAAATACAAGTGCAAAAGTGGTTTCCTGCACCAACACAAGTGCGAAAAGTGGTTTTTCAACACTAACACAAGTGCGAAAAGTGGTCTTTCAACACTAACACAAGTGCGAAAAGTGTTTTTTCCACACTAATACAAGTGCGAAAAGTGTTTTTCCACACTAATACAAGTGCAAAAGTGGTTTCCTGCACCAACACAAGTGCGAAAAGTGGATTTTCAACACTAACACAAGTGCGAAAAGTGGTTTTTCAATACTAACACAAGTGCAAAAAGTGGTTTTTCAACACTAACACAAGTGCGAAAAGTGTTTGTCCACACTAATACAAGTGCAAAAGTGGTTTCCTGCACCAACACAAGTGCGAAAAGTGGTTTTTCAACACTAACACAAGTGCGAAAAGTGTTTTTCCACACTAATACAAGTGCAAAAGTGGTTTCCTGCACCAACACAAGTGCGAAAAGTGGATTTTCAACACTAACACAAGTGCAAAAAGTGGTTTTTCAACACTAACACAAGTGCGAAAAGTGTTTTTTCCACACTAATACAAGTGCAAAAGTGGTTTCCTGCACCAACACAAGTGCGAAAAGTGGTTTTTCAACACTAACACAATTGCGAAAAGTGGTTTTTCAACACTAACACAAGTGCGAAAAGTATTTTTTCCACACTAATACAAGTGCAAAAGTGGTTTCCTGCACCAACACAAGTGCGAAAAGTGGTTTTTCAACACTAACACAAGTGCGAAAAGTGGTTTTTCAACACTAACACAAGTGCGAAAAGTGGTTTTTTAACACTATCACAAGTGCAATAGTGTTTTTTCCACACTAACACAAGTGCGAAAAGTGGTTTTTCAACACTAACACAAGTGTGAAAAGTGTTTTTTCCACACAAATACAAGTGCAAAAGTGGTTTCCTGCACCAACACAAGTACGAAAAGTGGTTTTTCAACACTAACACAAGTGCAAAAAGTGGTTTTTCAACACTAACACAAGTGCGAAAAGTGGTCTTTCAACACTAACACAAGTGCGAAAAGTGTTTTTTCCACACTAATACAAGTGCAAAAGTGGTTTCCTGCACCAACACAAGTGCGAAAAGTGGTTTTTCAACACTAACACAAGTGCGAAAAGTGGTTTTTCAACAATAACACAAGTGCGAAAAGTGGTTTTTCAACACTAACACAAGTGCGAAAAGTGTTTTTTCCACACTAATACAACTGCAAAAGTGGTTTCCTGCACTAACACAATTGCGAAAAGTGGTTTTTCAACACTAACACAAGTGCGAAAAGTGGTTTTTCAACACTAACACAAGTGCGAAAAGTGGTTTTTCAACACTAACACAAGTGCAAAAAGTGGTTTTTCAACACTAACACAAGTGCGAAAAGTGGTTTCGTGCACCAACACAAGTGTGAAAAGTGGTTTTTCAACACTAACACAAGTGTGAATAGTGGTTTTTCAACACTAACACAACTGCGAAAAGTGTTTTTTCCACACTAATACAAGTGCAAAAGTGGTTTCCTGCACCAACACAAGTGCGAAAAGTGGTTTTTCAACACTAACACAAGTGCGAAAAGTGGTTTTTCAACACTAACACAAGTGCGAAAAGTGGTTTTTCAATACTAACACAAGTGCAAAAAGTGGTTTTTCAACACTAACACAAGTGCGAAAAGTGTTTGTCCACACTAATACAAGTGCAAAAGTGGTTTCCTGCACCAACACAAGTGCGAAAAGTGGTTTTTCAACACTAACACAAGTGCGAAAAGTATTTTTTTCCACACTAATACAAGTGCAAAAGTGGTTACCTGCACCAACACAAGTGCGAAAAGTGGTTTTTCAACACTAACACAAGTGCGAAAAGTGGTTTTTCAACACTAACACAAGTGCGAAAAGTGGTTTTTCAACACTAACACAAGTGCGAAAAGTGGTTTTTCAACACTAACACAAGTGCGAAAAGTGGTTTCCTGCACCAACACAAGTGTGAAAAGTGATTTTTCAACACTAACACAAGTGCGAAAAGTGGTTTTTCAACACTAACACAAGTGCGGAAAGTGGTTTTTCAACACTAACACAAGTGCGAAAAGTGGTTTTTCAACACTATCACAACTGCAAAAAGTGTTTTTTTCCCACTAATACAAAGGCAAAAGTGGTTTCCTGCACCAACACAAGTGCGAAAAGTGGTTTTTCAACACTAACACAAGTGCGAAAAGTGGTTTTTCCACACTAATACAAGTGCAAAAGTGGTTTCCTGCACCAACACAAGTGCGAAAAGTGGTTTTTCAACACTAACACAAGTGCGAAAAGTGGTTTTTCAACACTAACACAAGAGCGAAAAGTGGTTTTTCAACACTAACACAAGTGCGAAAAGTGTTTTTTCCACACTAATACAACTGCAAAAGTGGTTTCCTGCACTAACACAATTGCAAAAAGTGGTTTTTCAACACTAACACAAGTGCGAAAAGTGGTTTTTCAACACTAACACAAGTGCGAAAAGTGGTTTTTCAACACTATCACAACTGCAAAAAGTGTTTTTTTCCCACTAATACAAAGGCAAAAGTGGTTTCCTGCACCAACACAAGTGCGAAAAGTGGTTTTTCAACACTAACACAAGTGCAAAAAGTGGTTTTTCAACACTAACACAAGTGCGAAAAGTTGTTTCCTGCACCAACACAAGTGTGAAAAGTGATTTTTCAACACTAACACAAGTGCGAAAAGTGGTTTTTCAACACTAACACAAGTGCGAAAAGTGGTTTTTCAACACTATCACAACTGCAAAAAGTGTTTTTTTCCCACTAATACAAAGGCAAAAGTGGTTTCCTGCACCAACACAAGTGCGAAAAGTGGTTTTTCAACACTAACACAAGTGCAAAAAGTGGTTTTTCAACACTAACACAAGTGTGAAAAGTGATTTTTCCACACTAATACAAGTGCGAAAAGTGTTTTTCCACACTAATACAAGTGCAAAAGTGGTTTCCTGCACCAACACAAGTGCGAAAAGTGGATTTTCAACACTAACACAAGTGCGAAAAGTGGTTTTTCAATACTAACACAAGTGCAAAAAGTGGTTTTTCAACACTAACACAAGTGCGAAAAGTGTTTGTCCACACTAATACAAGTGCAAAAGTGGTTTCCTGCACCAACACAAGTGCGAAAAGTGGATTTTCAACACTAACACAAGTGCGAAAAGTGTTTTTCCACACTAATACAAGTGCAAAAGTGGTTTCCTGCACCAACACAAGTGCGAAAAGTGGATTTTCAACACTAACACAAGTGCAAAAAGTGGTTTTTCAACACTAACACAAGTGCGAAAAGTGTTTTTTCCACACTAATACAAGTGCAAAAGTGGTTTCCTGCACCAACACAAGTGCGAAAAGTGGTTTTTCAACACTAACACAATTGCGAAAAGTGGTTTTTCAACACTAACACAAGTGCGAAAAGTATTTTTTCCACACTAATACAAGTGCAAAAGTGGTTTCCTGCACCAACACAAGTGCGAAAAGTGGTTTTTCAACACTAACACAAGTGCGAAAAGTGGTTTTTTAACACTATCACAAGTGCAATAGTGTTTTTTCCACACTAACACAAGTGCGAAAAGTGGTTTTTCAACACTAACACAAGTGTGAAAAGTGTTTTTTCCACACAAATACAAGTGCAAAAGTGGTTTCCTGCACCAACACAAGTGCGAAAAGTGGTTTTTCAACACTAACACAAGTGCGAAAAGTGGTCTTTCAACACTAACACAAGTGCGAAAAGTGTTTTTTCCACACTAATACAAGTGCGAAAAGTGTTTTTCCACACTAATACAAGTGCAAAAGTGGTTTCCTGCACCAACACAAGTGCGAAAAGTGGATTTTCAACACTAACACAAGTGCGAAAAGTGGTTTTTCAATACTAACACAAGTGCAAAAAGTGGTTTTTCAACACTAACACAAGTGCGAAAAGTGTTTGTCCACACTAATACAAGTGCAAAAGTGGTTTCCTGCACCAACACAAGTGCGAAAAGTGGTTTTTCAACACTAACACAAGTGCGAAAAGTGTTTTTCCACACTAATACAAGTGCAAAAGTGGTTTCCTGCACCAACACAAGTGCGAAAAGTGGATTTTCAACACTAACACAAGTGCAAAAAGTGGTTTTTCAACACTAACACAAGTGCGAAAAGTGTTTTTTCCACACTAATACAAGTGCAAAAGTGGTTTCCTGCACCAACACAAGTGCGAAAAGTGGTTTTTCAACACTAACACAATTGCGAAAAGTGGTTTTTCAACACTAACACAAGTGCGAAAAGTATTTTTTCCACACTAATACAAGTGCAAAAGTGGTTTCCTGCACCAACACAAGTGCGAAAAGTGGTTTTTCAACACTAACACAAGTGCGAAAAGTGGTTTTTCAACACTAACACAAGTGCGAAAAGTGGTTTTTTAACACTATCACAAGTGCAATAGTGTTTTTTCCACACTAACACAAGTGCGAAAAGTGGTTTTTCAACACTAACACAAGTGTGAAAAGTGTTTTTTCCACACAAAAACAAGTGCAAAAGTGGTTTCCTGCACCAACACAAGTACGAAAAGTGGTTTTTCAACACTAACACAAGTGCGAAAAGTGGTTTTTCAACACTAACACAAGTGCGAAAAGTGGTCTTTCAACACTAACACAAGTGCGAAAAGTGTTTTTTCCACACTAATACAAGTGCAAAAGTGGTTTCCTGCACCAACACAAGTGCGAAAAGTGGTTTTTCAACACTAACACAAGTGCGAAAAGTGGTTTTTCAACAATAACACAAGTGCGAAAAGTGGTTTTTCAACACTAACACAAGTGCGAAAAGTGTTTTGTCCACACTAATACAACTGCAAAAGTGGTTTCCTGCACTAACACAATTGCGAAAAGTGGTTTTTCAACACTAACACAAGTGCGAAAAGTGGTTTTTCAACACTAACACAAGTGCGAAAAGTGGTTTTTCAACACTAACACAAGTGCGAAAAGTGGTTTTTCAACACTAACACAAGAGCGAAAAGTGGTTTTTCAACACTAACACAAGTGCGAAAAGTGTTTTTTCCACACTAATACAACTGCAAAAGTGGTTTCCTGCACTAACACAATTGCAAAAAGTGGTTTTTCAACACTAACACAAGTGCGAAAAGTGGTTTTTCAACACTAACACAAGTGCGAAAAGTGGTTTTTCAACACTATCACAACTGCAAAAAGTGTTTTTTTCCCACTAATACAAAGGCAAAAGTGGTTTCCTGCACCAACACAAGTGCGAAAAGTGGTTTTTCAACACTAACACAAGTGCAAAAAGTGGTTTTTCAACACTAACACAAGTGCGAAAAGTGGTTTCCTGCACCAACACAAGTGTGAAAAGTGATTTTTCAACACTAACACAAGTGCGAAAAGTGGTTTTTCAACACTAACACAAGTGCGGAAAGTGGTTTTTCAACACTAACACAAGTGCGAAAAGTATTTTTTTCCACACTAATACAAGTGCAAAAGTGGTTACCTGCACCAACACAAGTGCGAAAAGTGGTTTTTCAACACTAACACAAGTGCGAAAAGTGGTTTTTCAACACTAACACAAGTGCGAAAAGTGGTTTTTCAATACTAACACAAGTGCAAAAAGTGGTTTTTCAACACTAACACAAGTGCGAAAAGTGTTTGTCCACACTAATACAAGTGCAAAAGTGGTTTCCTGCACCAACACAAGTGCGAAAAGTGGTTTTTCAACACTAACACAAGTGCGAAAAGTGTTTTTCCACACTAATACAAGTGCAAAAGTGGTTTCCTGCACCAACACAAGTGCGAAAAGTGGTTTTTCAACACTAACACAAGTGCAAAAAGTGGTTTTTCAACACTAACACAAGTGCGAAAAGTGGTTTCGTGCACCAACACAAGTGTGAAAAGTGGTTTTTCAACACTAACACAAGTGTGAATAGTGGTTTTTCAACACTAACACAACTGCGAAAAGTGTTTTTTCCACACTAATACAAGTGCAAAAGTGGTTTCCTGCACCAACACAAGTGCGAAAAGTGGTTTTTCAACACTAACACAAGTGCGAAAAGTGGTTTTTCAACACTAACACAAGTGCGAAAAGTGGTTTTTCAATACTAACACAAGTGCAAAAAGTGGTTTTTCAACACTAACACAAGTGCGAAAAGTGTTTGTCCACACTAATACAAGTGCAAAAGTGGTTTCCTGCACCAACACAAGTGCGAAAAGTGGTTTTTCAACACTAACACAAGTGCGAAAAGTGGTTTCCTGCACCAACACAAGTGTGAAAAGTGATTTTTCAACACTAACACAAGTGCGAAAAGTGGTTTTTCAACACTAACACAAGTGCGGAAAGTGGTTTTTCAACACTAACACAAGTGCGAAAAGTGGTTTTTCAACACTATCACAACTGCAAAAAGTGTTTTTTTCCCACTAATACAAAGGCAAAAGTGGTTTCCTGCACCAACACAAGTGCGAAAAGTGGTTTTTCAACACTAACACAAGTGCGAAAAGTGGTTTTTCAACACTAACACAAGAGCGAAAAGTGGTTTTTCAACACTAACACAAGTGCGAAAAGTGTTTTTTCCACACTAATACAACTGCAAAAGTGGTTTCCTGCACTAACACAATTGCAAAAAGTGGTTTTTCAACACTAACACAAGTGCGAAAAGTGGTTTTTCAACACTAACACAAGTGCGAAAAGTGGTTTTTCCACACTAATACAAGTGCAAAAGTGGTTTCCTGCACCAACACAAGTGCGAAAAGTGGTTTTTCAACACTAACACAAGTGCGAAAAGTGGTTTTTCAACACTAACACAAGAGCGAAAAGTGGTTTTTCAACACTAACACAAGTGCGAAAAGTGTTTTTTCCACACTAATACAACTGCAAAAGTGGTTTCCTGCACTAACACAATTGCAAAAAGTGGTTTTTCAACACTAACACAAGTGCGAAAAGTGGTTTTTCAACACTAACACAAGTGCGAAAAGTGGTTTTTCAACACTATCACAACTGCAAAAAGTGTTTTTTTCCCACTAATACAAAGGCAAAAGTGGTTTCCTGCACCAACACAAGTGCGAAAAGTGGTTTTTCAACACTAACACAAGTGCAAAAAGTGGTTTTTCAACACTAACACAAGTGCGAAAAGTGGTTTCCTGCACCAACACAAGTGTGAAAAGTGATTTTTCAACACTAACACAAGTGCGAAAAGTGGTTTTTCAACACTAACACAAGTGCGAAAAGTGGTTTTTCAACACTATCACAACTGCAAAAAGTGTTTTTTTCCCACTAATACAAAGGCAAAAGTGGTTTCCTGCACCAACACAAGTGCGAAAAGTGGTTTTTCAACACTAACACAAGTGCAAAAAGTGGTTTTTCAACACTAACACAAGTGCGAAAAGTGGATGCCTGCACGAACACAAGTGCGAAAAGTGTTTTTTCAACACTAACACAAGTGCGAAAAGTGGTTTTTCAACACTAACACAAGTGCGGAAAGTGGTTTTTCAACACTAACACAAGTGCGAAAAGTGGTTTTTCAACACTAACACAAGTGCGAAAAGTGGTTTTTCAACACTAACACAAGAGCGAAAAGTGGTTTTTCAACACTAACACAAGTGCGAAAAGTGTTTTTTCCACACTAATACAACTGCAAAAGTGGTTTCCTGCACTAACACAATTGCAAAAAGTGGTTTTTCAACACTAACACAAGTGCGAAAAGTGGTTTTTCAACACTAACACAAGTGCGAAAAGTGGTTTTTCAACACTATCACAACTGCAAAAAGTGTTTTTTTCCCACTAATACAAAGGCAAAAGTGGTTTCCTGCACCAACACAAGTGCGAAAAGTGGTTTTTCAACACTAACACAAGCGCAAAAAGTGGTTTTTCAACACTAACACAAGTGCGAAAAGTGGTTTCCTGCACCAACACAAGTGTGAAAAGTGATTTTTCAACACTAACACAAGTGCGAAAAGTGGTTTTTCAACACTAACACAAGTGCGGAAAGTGGTTTTTCAACACTAACACAAGTGCGAAAAGTATTTTTTTCCACACTAATACAAGTGCAAAAGTGGTTACCTGCACCAACACAAGTGCGAAAAGTGGTTTTTCAACACTAACACAAGTGCGAAAAGTGGTTTTTCAACACTAACACAAGTGCGAAAAGTGGTTTTTCAACACTAACACAAGTGCGAAAAGTGGTTTTTCAACACTAACACAAGTGCGAAAAGTGGTTTCCTGCACCAACACAAGTGTGAAAAGTGATTTTTCAACACTAACACAAGTGCGAAAAGTGGTTTTTCAACACTAACACAAGTGCGGAAAGTGGTTTTTCAACACTAACACAAGTGCGAAAAGTGGTTTTTCAACACTATCACAACTGCAAAAAGTGTTTTTTTCCCACTAATACAAAGGCAAAAGTGGTTTCCTGCACCAACACAAGTGCGAAAAGTGGTTTTTCAACACTAACACAAGTGCGAAAAGTGGTTTTTCCACACTAATACAAGTGCAAAAGTGGTTTCCTGCACCAACACAAGTGCGAAAAGTGGTTTTTCAACACTAACACAAGTGCGAAAAGTGGTTTTTCAACACTAACACAAGAGCGAAAAGTGGTTTTTCAACACTAACACAAGTGCGAAAAGTGTTTTTTCCACACTAATACAACTGCAAAAGTGGTTTCCTGCACTAACACAATTGCAAAAAGTGGTTTTTCAACACTAACACAAGTGCGAAAAGTGGTTTTTCAACACTAACACAAGTGCGAAAAGTGGTTTTTCAACACTATCACAACTGCAAAAAGTGTTTTTTTCCCACTAATACAAAGGCAAAAGTGGTTTCCTGCACCAACACAAGTGCGAAAAGTGGTTTTTCAACACTAACACAAGTGCAAAAAGTGGTTTTTCAACACTAACACAAGTGCGAAAAGTGGTTTCCTGCACCAACACAAGAGTGAAAAGTGATTTTTCAACACTAACACAAGTGCGAAAAGTGGTTTTTCAACACTAACACAAGTGCGAAAAGTGGTTTTTCAACACTATCACAACTGCAAAAAGTGTTTTTTTCCCACTAATACAAAGGCAAAAGTGGTTTCCTGCACCAACACAAGTGCGAAAAGTGGTTTTTCAACACTAACACAAGTGCAAAAAGTGGTTTTTCAACACTAACACAAGTGTGAAAAGTGATTTTTCCACACTAATACAAGTGCGAAAAGTGTTTTTCCACACTAATACAAGTGCAAAAGTGGTTTCCTGCACCAACACAAGTGCGAAAAGTGGATTTTCAACACTAACACAAGTGCGAAAAGTGGTTTTTCAATACTAACACAAGTGCAAAAAGTGGTTTTTCAACACTAACACAAGTGCGAAAAGTGTTTGTCCACACTAATACAAGTGCAAAAGTGGTTTCCTGCACCAACACAAGTGCGAAAAGTGGTTTTTCAACACTAACACAAGTGCGAAAAGTGTTTTTCCACACTAATACAAGTGCAAAAGTGGTTTCCTGCACCAACACAAGTGCGAAAAGTGGATTTTCAACACTAACACAAGTGCAAAAAGTGGTTTTTCAACACTAACACAAGTGCGAAAAGTGTTTTTTCCACACTAATACAAGTGCAAAAGTGGTTTCCTGCACCAACACAAGTGCGAAAAGTGGTTTTTCAACACTAACACAATTGCGAAAAGTGGTTTTTCAACACTAACACAAGTGCGAAAAGTATTTTTTCCACACTAATACAAGTGCAAAAGTGGTTTCCTGCACCAACACAAGTGCGAAAAGTGGTTTTTCAACACTAACACAAGTGCGAAAAGTGGTTTTTCAACACTAACACAAGTGCGAAAAGTGGTTTTTTAACACTATCACAAGTGCAATAGTGTTTTTTCCACACTAACACAAGTGCGAAAAGTGGTTTTTCAACACTAACACAAGTGTGAAAAGTGTTTTTTCCACACAAATACAAGTGCAAAAGTGGTTTCCTGCACCAACACAAGTGCGAAAAGTGGTTTTTCAACACTAACACAAGTGCGAAAAGTGGTCTTTCAACACTAACACAAGTGCGAAAAGTGTTTTTTCCACACTAATACAAGTGCGAAAAGTGTTTTTCCACACTAATACAAGTGCAAAAGTGGTTTCCTGCACCAACACAAGTGCGAAAAGTGGATTTTCAACACTAACACAAGTGCGAAAAGTGGTTTTTCAATACTAACACAAGTGCAAAAAGTGGTTTTTCAACACTAACACAAGTGCGAAAAGTGTTTGTCCACACTAATACAAGTGCAAAAGTGGTTTCCTGCACCAACACAAGTGCGAAAAGTGGTTTTTCAACACTAACACAAGTGCGAAAAGTGTTTTTCCACACTAATACAAGTGCAAAAGTGGTTTCCTGCACCAACACAAGTGCGAAAAGTGGATTTTCAACACTAACACAAGTGCAAAAAGTGGTTTTTCAACACTAACACAAGTGCGAAAAGTGTTTTTTCCACACTAATACAAGTGCAAAAGTGGTTTCCTGCACCAACACAAGTGCGAAAAGTGGTTTTTCAACACTAACACAATTGCGAAAAGTGGTTTTTCAACACTAACACAAGTGCGAAAAGTATTTTTTCCACACTAATACAAGTGCAAAAGTGGTTTCCTGCACCAACACAAGTGCGAAAAGTGGTTTTTCAACACTAACACAAGTGCGAAAAGTGGTTTTTCAACACTAACACAAGTGCGAAAAGTGGTTTTTTAACACTATCACAAGTGCAATAGTGTTTTTTCCACACTAACACAAGTGCGAAAAGTGGTTTTTCAACACTAACACAAGTGTGAAAAGTGTTTTTTCCACACAAATACAAGTGCAAAAGTGGTTTCCTGCACCAACACAAGTACGAAAAGTGGTTTTTCAACACTAACACAAGTGCAAAAAGTGGTTTTTCAACACTAACACAAGTGCGAAAAGTGGTCTTTCAACACTAACACAAGTGCGAAAAGTGTTTTTTCCACACTAATACAAGTGCAAAAGTGGTTTCCTGCACCAACACAAGTGCGAAAAGTGGTTTTTCAACACTAACACAAGTGCGAAAAGTGGTTTTTCAACAATAACACAAGTGCGAAAAGTGGTTTTTCAACACTAACACAAGTGCGAAAAGTGTTTTTTCCACACTAATACAACTGCAAAAGTGGTTTCCTGCACTAACACAATTGCGAAAAGTGGTTTTTCAACACTAACACAAGTGCGAAAAGTGGTTTTTCAACACTAACACAAGTGCGAAAAGTGGTTTTTCAACACTAACACAAGTGCAAAAAGTGGTTTTTCAACACTAACACAAGTGCGAAAAGTGGTTTCGTGCACCAACACAAGTGTGAAAAGTGGTTTTTCAACACTAACACAAGTGTGAATAGTGGTTTTTCAACACTAACACAACTGCGAAAAGTGTTTTTTCCACACTAATACAAGTGCAAAAGTGGTTTCCTGCACCAACACAAGTGCGAAAAGTGGTTTTTCAACACTAACACAAGTGCGAAAAGTGGTTTTTCAACACTAACACAAGTGCGAAAAGTGGTTTTTCAATACTAACACAAGTGCAAAAAGTGGTTTTTCAACACTAACACAAGTGCGAAAAGTGTTTGTCCACACTAATACAAGTGCAAAAGTGGTTTCCTGCACCAACACAAGTGCGAAAAGTGGTTTTTCAACACTAACACAAGTGCGAAAAGTATTTTTTTCCACACTAATACAAGTGCAAAAGTGGTTACCTGCACCAACACAAGTGCGAAAAGTGGTTTTTCAACACTAACACAAGTGCGAAAAGTGGTTTTTCAACACTAACACAAGTGCGAAAAGTGGTTTTTCAACACTAACACAAGTGCGAAAAGTGGTTTTTCAACACTAACACAAGTGCGAAAAGTGGTTTCCTGCACCAACACAAGTGTGAAAAGTGATTTTTCAACACTAACACAAGTGCGAAAAGTGGTTTTTCAACACTAACACAAGTGCGGAAAGTGGTTTTTCAACACTAACACAAGTGCGAAAAGTGGTTTTTCAACACTATCACAACTGCAAAAAGTGTTTTTTTCCCACTAATACAAAGGCAAAAGTGGTTTCCTGCACCAACACAAGTGCGAAAAGTGGTTTTTCAACACTAACACAAGTGCGAAAAGTGGTTTTTCCACACTAATACAAGTGCAAAAGTGGTTTCCTGCACCAACACAAGTGCGAAAAGTGGTTTTTCAACACTAACACAAGTGCGAAAAGTGGTTTTTCAACACTAACACAAGAGCGAAAAGTGGTTTTTCAACACTAACACAAGTGCGAAAAGTGTTTTTTCCACACTAATACAACTGCAAAAGTGGTTTCCTGCACTAACACAATTGCAAAAAGTGGTTTTTCAACACTAACACAAGTGCGAAAAGTGGTTTTTCAACACTAACACAAGTGCGAAAAGTGGTTTTTCAACACTATCACAACTGCAAAAAGTGTTTTTTTCCCACTAATACAAAGGCAAAAGTGGTTTCCTGCACCAACACAAGTGCGAAAAGTGGTTTTTCAACACTAACACAAGTGCAAAAAGTGGTTTTTCAACACTAACACAAGTGCGAAAAGTGGTTTCCTGCACCAACACAAGTGTGAAAAGTGATTTTTCAACACTAACACAAGTGCGAAAAGTGGTTTTTCAACACTAACACAAGTGCGAAAAGTGGTTTTTCAACACTATCACAACTGCAAAAAGTGTTTTTTTCCCACTAATACAAAGGCAAAAGTGGTTTCCTGCACCAACACAAGTGCGAAAAGTGGTTTTTCAACACTAACACAAGTGCAAAAAGTGGTTTTTCAACACTAACACAAGTGTGAAAAGTGATTTTTCCACACTAATACAAGTGCGAAAAGTGTTTTTCCACACTAATACAAGTGCAAAAGTGGTTTCCTGCACCAACACAAGTGCGAAAAGTGGATTTTCAACACTAACACAAGTGCGAAAAGTGGTTTTTCAATACTAACACAAGTGCAAAAAGTGGTTTTTCAACACTAACACAAGTGCGAAAAGTGTTTGTCCACACTAATACAAGTGCAAAAGTGGTTTCCTGCACCAACACAAGTGCGAAAAGTGGTTTTTCAACACTAACACAAGTGCGAAAAGTGTTTTTCCACACTAATACAAGTGCAAAAGTGGTTTCCTGCACCAACACAAGTGCGAAAAGTGGATTTTCAACACTAACACAAGTGCAAAAAGTGGTTTTTCAACACTAACACAAGTGCGAAAAGTGTTTTTTCCACACTAATACAAGTGCAAAAGTGGTTTCCTGCACCAACACAAGTGCGAAAAGTGGTTTTTCAACACTAACACAATTGCGAAAAGTGGTTTTTCAACACTAACACAAGTGCGAAAAGTATTTTTTCCACACTAATACAAGTGCAAAAGTGGTTTCCTGCACCAACACAAGTGCGAAAAGTGGTTTTTCAACACTAACACAAGTGCGAAAAGTGGTTTTTTAACACTATCACAAGTGCAATAGTGTTTTTTCCACACTAACACAAGTGCGAAAAGTGGTTTTTCAACACTAACACAAGTGTGAAAAGTGTTTTTTCCACACAAATACAAGTGCAAAAGTGGTTTCCTGCACCAACACAAGTGCGAAAAGTGGTTTTTCAACACTAACACAAGTGCGAAAAGTGGTCTTTCAACACTAACACAAGTGCGAAAAGTGTTTTTTCCACACTAATACAAGTGCGAAAAGTGTTTTTCCACACTAATACAAGTGCAAAAGTGGTTTCCTGCACCAACACAAGTGCGAAAAGTGGATTTTCAACACTAACACAAGTGCGAAAAGTGGTTTTTCAATACTAACACAAGTGCAAAAAGTGGTTTTTCAACACTAACACAAGTGCGAAAAGTGTTTGTCCACACTAATACAAGTGCAAAAGTGGTTTCCTGCACCAACACAAGTGCGAAAAGTGGTTTTTCAACACTAACACAAGTGCGAAAAGTGTTTTTCCACACTAATACAAGTGCAAAAGTGGTTTCCTGCACCAACACAAGTGCGAAAAGTGGATTTTCAACACTAACACAAGTGCAAAAAGTGGTTTTTCAACACTAACACAAGTGCGAAAAGTGTTTTTTCCACACTAATACAAGTGCAAAAGTGGTTTCCTGCACCAACACAAGTGCGAAAAGTGGTTTTTCAACACTAACACAATTGCGAAAAGTGGTTTTTCAACACTAACACAAGTGCGAAAAGTATTTTTTCCACACTAATACAAGTGCAAAAGTGGTTTCCTGCACCAACACAAGTGCGAAAAGTGGTTTTTCAACACTAACACAAGTGCGAAAAGTGGTTTTTCAACACTAACACAAGTGCGAAAAGTGGTTTTTTAACACTATCACAAGTGCAATAGTGTTTTTTCCACACTAACACAAGTGCGAAAAGTGGTTTTTCAACACTAACACAAGTGTGAAAAGTGTTTTTTCCACACAAATACAAGTGCAAAAGTGGTTTCCTGCACCAACACAAGTACGAAAAGTGGTTTTTCAACACTAACACAAGTGCGAAAAGTGGTTTTTCAACACTAACACAAGTGCGAAAAGTGGTCTTTCAACACTAACACAAGTGCGAAAAGTGTTTTTTCCACACTAATACAAGTGCAAAAGTGGTTTCCTGCACCAACACAAGTGCGAAAAGTGGTTTTTCAACACTAACACAAGTGCGAAAAGTGGTTTTTCAACAATAACACAAGTGCGAAAAGTGGTTTTTCAACACTAACACAAGTGCGAAAAGTGTTTTGTCCACACTAATACAACTGCAAAAGTGGTTTCCTGCACTAACACAATTGCGAAAAGTGGTTTTTCAACACTAACACAAGTGCGAAAAGTGGTTTTTCAACACTAACACAAGTGCGAAAAGTGGTTTTTCAACACTAACACAAGTGCGAAAAGTGGTTTTTCAACACTAACACAAGAGCGAAAAGTGGTTTTTCAACACTAACACAAGTGCGAAAAGTGTTTTTTCCACACTAATACAACTGCAAAAGTGGTTTCCTGCACTAACACAATTGCAAAAAGTGGTTTTTCAACACTAACACAAGTGCGAAAAGTGGTTTTTCAACACTAACACAAGTGCGAAAAGTGGTTTTTCAACACTATCACAACTGCAAAAAGTGTTTTTTTCCCACTAATACAAAGGCAAAAGTGGTTTTCTGCACCAACACAAGTGCGAAAAGTGGTTTTTCAACACTAACACAAGTGCAAAAAGTGGTTTTTCAACACTAACACAAGTGCGAAAAGTGGTTTCCTGCACCAACACAAGTGTGAAAAGTGATTTTTCAACACTAACACAAGTGCGAAAAGTGGTTTTTCAACACTAACACAAGTGCGGAAAGTGGTTTTTCAACACTAACACAAGTGCGAAAAGTATTTTTTTCCACACTAATACAAGTGCAAAAGTGGTTACCTGCACCAACACAAGTGCGAAAAGTGGTTTTTCAACACTAACACAAGTGCGAAAAGTGGTTTTTCAACACTAACACAAGTGCGAAAAGTGGTTTTTCAATACTAACACAAGTGCAAAAAGTGGTTTTTCAACACTAACACAAGTGCGAAAAGTGTTTGTCCACACTAATACAAGTGCAAAAGTGGTTTCCTGCACCAACACAAGTGCGAAAAGTGGTTTTTCAACACTAACACAAGTGCGAAAAGTGTTTTTCCACACTAATACAAGTGCAAAAGTGGTTTCCTGCACCAACACAAGTGCGAAAAGTGGTTTTTCAACACTAACACAAGTGCAAAAAGTGGTTTTTCAACACTAACACAAGTGCGAAAAGTGGTTTCGTGCACCAACACAAGTGTGAAAAGTGGTTTTTCAACACTAACACAAGTGTGAATAGTGGTTTTTCAACACTAACACAACTGCGAAAAGTGTTTTTTCCACACTAATACAAGTGCAAAAGTGGTTTCCTGCACCAACACAAGTGCGAAAAGTGGTTTTTCAACACTAACACAAGTGCGAAAAGTGGTTTTTCAACACTAACACAAGTGCGAAAAGTGGTTTTTCAATACTAACACAAGTGCAAAAAGTGGTTTTTCAACACTAACACAAGTGCGAAAAGTGTTTGTCCACACTAATACAAGTGCAAAAGTGGTTTCCTGCACCAACACAAGTGCGAAAAGTGGTTTTTCAACACTAACACAAGTGCGAAAAGTATTTTTTTCCACACTAATACAAGTGCAAAAGTGGTTACCTGCACCAACACAAGTGCGAAAAGTGGTTTTTCAACACTAACACAAGTGCGAAAAGTGGTTTTTCAACACTAACACAAGTGCGAAAAGTGGTTTTTCAACACTAACACAAGTGCGAAAAGTGGTTTTTCAACACTAACACAAGTGCGAAAAGTGGTTTCCTGCACCAACACAAGTGTGAAAAGTGATTTTTCAACACTAACACAAGTGCGAAAAGTGGTTTTTCAACACTAACACAAGTGCGGAAAGTGGTTTTTCAACACTAACACAAGTGCGAAAAGTGGTTTTTCAACACTATCACAACTGCAAAAAGTGTTTTTTTCCCACTAATACAAAGGCAAAAGTGGTTTCCTGCACCAACACAAGTGCGAAAAGTGGTTTTTCAACACTAACACAAGTGCGAAAAGTGGTTTTTCAACACTAACACAAGAGCGAAAAGTGGTTTTTCAACACTAACACAAGTGCGAAAAGTGTTTTTTCCACACTAATACAACTGCAAAAGTGGTTTCCTGCACTAACACAATTGCAAAAAGTGGTTTTTCAACACTAACACAAGTGCGAAAAGTGGTTTTTCAACACTAACACAAGTGCGAAAAGTGGTTTTTCAACACTATCACAACTGCAAAAAGTGTTTTTTTCCCACTAATACAAAGGCAAAAGTGGTTTCCTGCACCAACACAAGTGCGAAAAGTGGTTTTTCAACACTAACACAAGTGCAAAAAGTGGTTTTTCAACACTAACACAAGTGCGAAAAGTGGTTTCCTGCACCAACACAAGTGTGAAAAGTGATTTTTCAACACTAACACAAGTGCGAAAAGTGGTTTTTCAACACTAACACAAGTGCGAAAAGTGGTTTTTCAACACTATCACAACTGCAAAAAGTGTTTTTTTCCCACTAATACAAAGGCAAAAGTGGTTTCCTGCACCAACACAAGTGCGAAAAGTGGTTTTTCAACACTAACACAAGTGCAAAAAGTGGTTTTTCAACACTAACACAAGTGCGAAAAGTGGATGCCTGCACGAACACAAGTGCGAAAAGTGTTTTTTCAACACTAACACAAGTGCGAAAAGTGGTTTTTCAACACTAACACAAGTGCGGAAAGTGGTTTTTCAACACTAACACAAGTGCGAAAAGTGGTTTTTCAACACTAACACAAGTGCGAAAAGTGGTTTTTCAACACTAACACAAGAGCGAAAAGTGGTTTTTCAACACTAACACAAGTGCGAAAAGTGTTTTTTCCACACTAATACAACTGCAAAAGTGGTTTCCTGCACTAACACAATTGCAAAAAGTGGTTTTTCAACACTAACACAAGCGCAAAAAGTGGTTTTTCAACACTAACACAAGTGCGAAAAGTGGTTTCCTGCACCAACACAAGTGTGAAAAGTGATTTTTCAACACTAACACAAGTGCGAAAAGTGGTTTTTCAACACTAACACAAGTGCGGAAAGTGGTTTTTCAACACTAACACAAGTGCGAAAAGTATTTTTTTCCACACTAATACAAGTGCAAAAGTGGTTACCTGCACCAACACAAGTGCGAAAAGTGGTTTTTCAACACTAACACAAGTGCGAAAAGTGTTTTTTCCACACTAATACAAGTGCGAAAAGTGTTTTTCCACACTAATACAAGTGCAAAAGTGGTTTCCTGCACCAACACAAGTGCGAAAAGTGGATTTTCAACACTAACACAAGTGCGAAAAGTGGTTTTTCAATACTAACACAAGTGCAAAAAGTGGTTTTTCAACACTAACACAAGTGCGAAAAGTGTTTGTCCACACTAATACAAGTGCAAAAGTGGTTTCCTGCACCAACACAAGTGCGAAAAGTGGTTTTTCAACACTAACACAAGTGCGAAAAGTGTTTTTCCACACTAATACAAGTGCAAAAGTGGTTTCCTGCACCAACACAAGTGCGAAAAGTGGATTTTCAACACTAACACAAGTGCAAAAAGTGGTTTTTCAACACTAACACAAGTGCGAAAAGTGTTTTTTCCACACTAATACAAGTGCAAAAGTGGTTTCCTGCACCAACACAAGTGCGAAAAGTGGTTTTTCAACACTAACACAATTGCGAAAAGTGGTTTTTCAACACTAACACAAGTGCGAAA